>NC_133364.1:10869172-10909658 GCF_049309525.1 Garra rufa | reverse complement strand
GGTTAAATTTTACAAAACTGAGATGTGTACATCATATGAAAGCTCAATAAATAAGCTTTATATTGATGTATGGTTTGTTAGGATAGGACAATATTTGGCCGAGATATATCTATTTGAAAATTAGGAATCTGAGGGTGAAAAAAAATCAAAATACTGAGAAAATCGCCTTTAAAGTTGTCCAAATTAGGTTCTTAACAATGCACATTACTAATCAAAAACTACATTTTTATATATTTACAGTAGGAATGTTACAAAAAATCTTCATGGAACATGATCTTTACTTACTTTCCTAATGATTTTTGGCATAAAAGAAAAATCAATAATTTTGACCCATGCAATGTATTTTTGGCTATTGCTACAAACATACCCCAGCGACTTAAGACTGGTTTTGTGGTCCAGGGTCACATATATGTTAGTCTTTTTATAGAAATAATATTAACAAAATCCAAAATTTGAGCTGGGGACGTCTGGTTAAGTTGAAAGAGAAGTACCCTGTTTTAACCCAATGTTTTTGGACGTCAGTTTTGTCAGAATATTGTCTTTTATTTTTATTTAAGGTTATAGAATTGTAGGTTTTTACTGTCACAAAGTTCCAAAAGCTTGCATATTTGCTTATACAAATGATATTGAGATTGAGTAATTAACACATAAATACAATCAAAAGACACCTTTATTTTAAAGTTGTTTTAGATTTGTTTTATTTCAGCTTTAGTTTTAGTTAATGTAGGTAAGCAAAAAATAAAACAAGTTTTTAATATTTTATTTTAGCATATATATATATATATATATATATATATATATGTGTAACATAAACTAGTCAGCCTCACTGTTAGTTTTTAGAATAGTAGGTGCTATATATATACAGTATATTCAGAAAATAAGGCTAGGACTATATAACTTTCAGAAATAACATAAGTTAAATATTTTTGATATTTTATTTCAGTATATACATACATATATATATATATTATGTTTTAATAATGCTATTGAAACCATGCGTCTAAATGACCTAAAATCTCAAAAGAAGTGCAACATTTAATCAAATTACTTTTTTCAAGTAACTAGTAAAATAATGCATTACTTTTACTTTTACAATTACATCTCCTCTCCCAATGTTGAGAGAAATTGGCAATGAGGTGCAAAGGCAGAAGCACTTTCTTTAGCCAGAGGCTTATTTCACACTTTTGGTGTGAAAGGATCTTTACAGTTGACAAAAATATAACTTTGGGGTTTCTTGTTATTAAAAAAGACAAAAGAAAGCCCAGCCAAGGTGACAAAAAGTAGCACAAAAGTAACAATGCATTACTTTTAAAAGTAACTTTTCCTAACATTTCTAATACAGGTCAAAAACCTATTGGCCTGTGATTATTCAGGTATAAATTATAACCCAGATTACTAATGAAGTAGACAGCATTGTCACATGGAGCCTGTTGCTTTTTTGGTCCAGAGGTTATAAAGTAAGGCCGGTTTTCATATGTATGTGAGGTACCAATCTTTGGAATTAACAATTATACTTTTTAGCATACAAATGTGTCATAAATACTTGTGAGATCGAAATGAATTGGGCCATCAAGCACCCCATTGTGTTCTTAAAGCAAAAACAGACTGTATTATCTAGCACATTTGATATCGAATGACTCGCACACAGCTCCTGCAATATTTTATTTTATTCAAGCAGTAAGTGTCACTGTGACTCTCTAAACAGATGGATTGCTATTTTCGAAAAGTGTTTTTAACAAGATGAACAACTTGATATTTGGCCTGAGAAAACATGACAGGGCATGTCTGTGTCTGCCGCTGTCTCATTCCATGAAGTTTAAAGATATTCAACTTCATTTCACCGTGATGGAAGGCATCTGTCTATAAAGCAAAAGTCCATATTTGCTACTGTACAATAATGTTGACTTTCTCTTTCTCTCCCTCTGTGTGTCCTCAGCTAGTATGACACACTGGCCTACAAATGTCGCTCAGCTGTGCTGAACTCCCATGCACCCCCACAGTGTGTCGTTCAATCAGCCTCATTACCCACAAACCCTCTGTTCTACCCTCAGCGGCCCACAATGCCGATGAATCACAGTCGCATTAATAAAAGGGCACCTCTCATAGCCAACTTCAGTACCATATGGCTTGTTGAAATAAAAAAACAGTCATTTTAAGAGTCAACAGTGTCATATTTACTGATATGTGTTTTAGTTTAGTGGTAATAACAATCTATGCAAAACCATAATAGGGTCTTTATTTTAGGAAACAGTGCCATTTGTGTCTGAAAATGGAAATGATTGTTTTGTGCACTTTCAAGAATCAGATTCACAACCTTCATCCTCTTCATACACTGACCACCAGAGGGCGGTGTAATATTCAGATTATATTTACCAAAATTTCCTGATGAATTTCTCACCCCCATGCCATAAAATATATTCATGTCTGTCTTTCTTCAGTAAAAATGAAATTAATGTTTTTGAGGAAAAAAATCTTCATATAGTGGACTTCAATGGGAGCCAACGGGCTGGAGGTCCAAATTGCACGATCCCAGCCGAAGAATACGGGTCTTATCTAGTGAAACAATATGTTATTTTCTAGAAAAAAAAAAAGAGTATATAATTTTTAACCACAAATGCTCGCATCTACAACTTTAAGCATTATGTGAAAGGTCTGTGTTCTTTGGTTCAAAAAGGTAGGATAGGACGAAAAGCTTCTCTGGCATCGCTGTTTTACCTTTTTTTTTTTGTAAGGAGCGTTTGACTTTCTTTGCACGTTTGCTTTGTACACACTGGATCTGTACTTCCGCCTGTGTCACTCATGACCTTTTTTTTTAAGTTGAGCTAGTGCAAGACAAGCATTTATGGTTAAAAAGTATATAAATTTGTATTTCTTTTAGAAAATGACCAATCGTTTTGGTAGATAAGACCCTTTATATGGTGAGAATGCTTTCCTTAATTTCCTTAATTTCTTTTCAACCGAAGAAAGAAAAAGACATGAACATTGTGGATGACATGGGATGATCAGGAAAATGCCCACAGAGAATGTTGTTAAAATGACCATGTCTTGAGTACAGTCTAGGCTTGCACCTGCACTGTGTGTTATGAAAGATTTTGGATGAGGTGCATTTACAATCTGTCCTTCTGCTGTTTGCAAATATTGAATTTCTTGGAGTTTGGTTGCGTGCCATCCTGCAGCAAACTCAAGCTTTTCTTTTTTTTTTTTCCTAAGCGGAGCTGCCATCCAACATGTCCCGAAGGAGCCTCAACCAACTTCCAACAAGAACACGTTCACCTCCTGCCTTATCTTCATCATCATCATCACCTCATCGCTCTGAAAGAACCAGGCGTCCATCTCACACACCTCCAGGTGCCAAAAATCCCTTGTCCCCTGGTCGCCACGACAGTGCCTCCAGCATAGATCCCACCCCATCCCTTGGTTCTGAAGGGTCGGGTAACTTAGGCGACGGAGCCCAGGGCATCCACCTGCTGTTACGGCCCCCAGATCTTCTAACACCCAGCCAAATGCCTCCCCTCCATGATAACAGACCTCCAACACCAGCTCCCCCAACCCTGGTGCAACTTGAGGACCAGTATCCCATCCACTCAGCGGAGGTGGACTGGGGCTCCGGAGACTACCTTGAAACTCTTACATTCATGGGATCGGAAGGGGAGGAGTTTTCTCTCGTCACCAATCTTCCTACTCATGGATACGATCCGTATGATATGGACAATGAAGCCACGGTTAGCTACAACACAGCTTTCCCCTCTCGTCCCACCCTGCCCCTCTCGTCCAGAGACCTCCAGCCCAGTGTTACTGTAAAATACGGGACTAATTTAAGGACGGCCCATCCTACTGATCCTCGCCTCCCTTTGGCTCCTGACTCCGCCCATGCGAGCGATATAGACGATGATTTGGATTTCGATTGGGCGGAGCTTTTTCCCATTGAGCCGACTGAAATGCTGCTTCCTGATATGAACAGTTTGGAATACTACAACACGTTGCAAGCCAAAGAGAATGCTAGTATTGCCCGGAATAGGACGCACCCTCATATTACCCCTACTCACACTGTGGGACCCACCCACACTCCCACTGCAACTTTGGGAAAAGTCCCGGAACCGATTCCATCAGTAACCCCAACTCCACCCCAAAAACCTACAAAGCCTCCTATCCCATCAACTACTGAGACCCAACGACCTCCTGAAGGCCCAGATAAAGCTGTTCCTTCCATACCTACGTCGTCCCATATGGGCAAAACCCGACCACCAGTGCCAACCACCCTGCCTCCACCCGGCACATCAGAGGGTCCAGTAATACAAGCTGTTACGCTGAAGCCCCCTGCTACAAAACCCCGTACGACCACCATTAAAACCACCACCAAAACTACAACTACAACTACAACCACGACTACCATGAGCCCCACCATACTCTCCACAAAAAGCCCTCCGCCTACAACTCACAGAATTCCTCTGTCCATCGCACCCCGACAGTATGTCTGCAATATAACCAAACCGGACATGTACCTAGTCCGAGTGGGTAAGGAAATAAGATATTTGAATTTGGGGAAACTAGGGATGCATAATATATCAGTATCATATCGGTTATTGGCCGATATTTCATTTCTCTGTTTATTTATTATTATTGTGCATGTTATTTTTATTTTATTTTTCATTACATTTTAACATAAATCTTTTGTTGTGGTGGCTAAATTTTTCTTGTAGATATTAAAAAATATATATTTTAGTTTGAATTTATTTATTTCTCATTATGTATGTATGTATGTATGTATGTATGTATGTGACCCAAAAATACATTGTATGGGTCAAAATTATTTTTTTATGCCAAAAATCATTAGGATATTAAGTAAAGATCATGTGTCATGAAGATATTTTGTCAGTTTCCTACCATAAACATATAAAAACATAATTTTTATTTAGTGATATGCATTGCTAAGAACTTAATTTGGACAACTTTAAAGGCAATTTTCTCAATATTTAGATTTTTAGATTTTTTTTCACACTCAGATTCTACGTTTTTAAATAGTTATATCTCAGAAAGAAAAGAAATTGTAATTAAATAATTTTACAACCTTTCTGTGTCATGTGTGCAGGCATGCCAAGTGGGTCATCCGTGGCGTTTGCCAAAGCTCATGTGCGGGAGATCCTTCGACGAGAGTTCAACCGTTCAGTAGAGCTCCAGGTGAGTGTGTCAGCTCACAACAGATCACACATCAGCTATTTATCTCTAGCATCACTGATGTCTATCTGTGCTATCCATCCAAAGGTCCTCAAAGCTCCGCCCAATTTCATCTTCCGGGCAGTTTCCGGTCCACTGGTGTATACTGCTATCTCTGTCATAAATGCTCTCCGCCAGTCGGTGCACAGCACTTCCTCTTCTTCCATTCTGTCCGTCACAACCATATATGCAGTGCCTGATTACAAACATCAGGTCCACACAGGTGAGAGACACACAGTATAACCAATGAATGAAGGGTCAGGCAATAATAAATAAATGTGAATCTGGACCACAAAACCAGTCTTAGGCAGTATGGGTGTATTTGTAGCAATAGGCAAAAATATATAGTATGGGGCTATATTACTGATTTCTCTCTTATGACAAAAATCAATAGGATATTAAGTAAAGATAATGTTCCATGAAGGTATTTTATAACTTTACTACCTTAAATATATCAAAACCTAATTTTTATTTAGTGATAGGCATTGCGAAGAACTTCATTTGGACAACTTTAAAGGCGTTTTTCTCAATATTTGTATTTTTTTTTTGCACCCTCAGATTCCAGATTTCAAATACTTGTATCTCATTTTTAAAAATTGACTCTTATGACTGGTTTTGTTGTCCAGAGTCACAAATAAATAATACACCTTTTATTTAAATATGTAACATAATATAATATATAAATCTTATACTGTATTCATATTTTAAGAATGAGTGTTATATTGGTTAATTTGCCTTGCAGTGCTGCAGTTTGTACCGAGTCATGTGGATGTGCGCCTGTGTAGCTTCAGTGAGCGCGTGGAGAAGGGTCTACTCATGGCATATGCAGAAGCACGCAAGCGTTCACAAGAAAATGGAAATTTCACAGTTCATGTACGTGAAGCATTCAAAATAAAGCACAATTTTTGTACACTTTTCTTCAAAAGCTTGTTAACAATAATTCTGTGTATTTCATACATTTACAGTTGAAGTCAAAAGTGAACCTTCTGTAACAGTTGCATATAAGTCTACCTCAGTTGTCCTGTAAAAAGATGGAAGTCAGAATCATACAGTCAGCAGTAAATTGTATTGATAATGCTGTATGATAATGCTGTATGTTTGCTTTTTTTAGATTGTGAATATCACTAGCAGCCTTCCTAAGGGTCAACGGCAGCAGAAGGCACCAGTGGACATTACTTTCGCTGTGCGTGATTCCCGAGGCTTTCTAACGGGATCAGATGTGAGTGGCCACATGAGGCAGCTCAGCGCTGTGGAATTCAGCTTCTACCTTGGTTTTCCCACCCTGCAGATCGCTGAACGTGAGTCACAAATTCACACACAGGCTCATAAAATTCATAAATTTTGTTCATTTATCACTAATTTAATCTTACTTTTTGTCTTCCAGCTTTTCATTATCCTGAACTGAATGTGACCCACCTGTTACGCACATCCTGGGTGAAAACAGGTATGTCGTTGTGTTCGATTTTGAAAAGTAAAGCAATATGATATGTATTACAACAATTCTTATAATGTTAATAGATATATAATATTCATTTTTTTTAATACACTAACAGTCAAAATAGTAGGATTTTTAATATTTTTAAAGAAGTCTCTTCTGCTCGCCAAGCCTGCATTTATTTGATCCAAAATACAGCAAAAGTAGTAATATTGTGAGATATTTTATTCTATTTAAAATAACAGCTTACTATTTGAATATATTTTAAAATGTAATTTATTCCTGTGATCAAAGCTAAATTTTCAGCATCATTACTCCAGTCTTCAGTGTCACATGATCCTTCAGAAATCATTCTAATATCATTCAATTGATCAAACTAATTTCTTTTGTTATGTGCATTTGTTCTAGTATTATTGGGTGTGTTGGACCAGCGTGTGAATGAGAGAACATTCCAAGCCAAAATGGAAAGGCGATTAGCATTGCTGGTTGGAGAGGGACTTGGGATCGGGGTTAGCAGTCGACGATGGAAAAGAGCTACTAGTATTGGCAACAACAGTGTACAGGTACATTCAAACACATTAGTTTGTTTGTCTTTCCCACACATCACATAAACACGAACCCCTGTGTGCCTCAGATCGTGGGAACGTCCCGTCTGGATGGCCCGGACTACCCACTGGAGCTGGTATATTTTGTGGAAGCGGGGTCAGGAGAAAGGCTGCCAGCCCAGGCCACCGCAGCCATGCTCAACAGACTGAATCTGCAGAGAGCTGCCATCGTACTAGGCTATAGAGTACATGGAGTTCTGGCTACGCGTGAGTCAAAGTTGAATCAACTTAAGGCTATAGGATATGTGCAAACGCAGGGCTCTACGCTTACTTTTCTTTTTAAGAGCATTTAAAAATTTCAGGAGCACAGTAAAAATTTCAGGAGCACCTTCTAATCAATAATCAAAAAATCTTTGAATTTAATATTTGACTCCTTAAAGTGATTTACAGAGGAATTTAGTTTTTACCTTTGCAATGGCATCTTTATGTAATTTTTTATCACATTTCTAATTAAAACAACAGAATTAGAACAAGTAGAATAAGAATAAGTTACCAATCAAATGAAATCAGTATTAACAAAATTTGTACTGCAGCAGTGGCACAGAAGAACACAAAAGTGACTTGTAGGTGTATTTTCATGTTTTATGAGGCTGAGCGGTGGAATGAGTGCAAACAAATTCATAAATTCATGTTGAGATTAATGTTTTAAATTTAAATAACTAATAAGATACTTTAAAAATGAAACTAACTCTGCCAGTAGGTGGCAGCAAGTCACTGATTTAATTACTGAATCATATCATTCATTTGATTCGTTCAAACGGCTGTCTTTATGAATGGGAAATTGAATTTAGATTTGTTTAAAAACACACGGTCATAAACAATTCAACGCTGTGTTTGAATGGAAATGCACAGCGGCTCCGTTATGACAGACCATTTTTGGCGACGCAATAGAGCAATATCAGGCAAAAGTATTAGAGTCAGACAATGTAAGTCACTTAATATTAACTTTTCAAACTCCCTTAAAAATCATTAAAATCTGTCACTCCTCTTAGTTCTTTGCGATCTCACAAAGTTCCATAATAATCAACGAAGCTCTCTACACTGCATTATGAATCTCCTATTTACACTTCGTTTATGAAATGATTTGTGAGATATGTCCATGATACATTACTCAACGTTTCAAAAAACACGTAAAAACCTTTGAAGCTCCCGTCAAATATGCCGATCGGGTCAGTTGCTCATAAATATTTCTTCATAGTCGCAAGCAGTATTTTTCACTTGCACTGTAGAGCCCTGAAATGTGTGATTTTTTGTTCCAAAAATCATGTTATTCCGTTTCAGCGGTGGAGAAGCTGCCCCTGCCGCCCTCTGAGACTCAGCCCAGTAACGTGTGGCTGATCGTAGGAGTTGTTGTCCCAGTTCTTGTGGTCATCCTCATCATCATCATCCTCTACTGGAAACTGTGCCGCTCTGAGAAGCTGGAGTTTCAGCCAGACGCCATGAGCACCATCCAGCAGAGACAAAAGGTCGGGGTCATCGAGTGTGAGCGTGTGTGTGTGTGTGTAAGTGTTGCCCACTCATAAACACTTCATCTGAAGTGACTGTGCTCATTTTTACTCAACCATGTCAAGGGCTTTTACAGAATTTACAGTCAATTTAGCACATCGTATCATATTTACTATCCATTCGTGTGTGTTTGTCATTTTAGTTGCAGCCTCCCAGTGTTAAAGGCTTTGATTTTGCTAAGCTACACCTGGGGCAGCACAGTAAGGATGACATCATGGTAATCCAAGAACCCGCCCCTTTACCACCGCCTGTTAAAGAGGCCACGCCCTCAGAGGGCGGAGAATTGAACACGCCTAAATCAAAGAGCTCATCTACAAAAGCGTCACGTGCAGCACGGAGAAGAGGCCGGTAAGAGACTGTCTGTGATTATTTGCCATGTGTTTTGGCATCATGTGTGAGCAGGTTGTTTATTTAGTGTCATTTTAGTATTTTTTACATACTATTATAGTTTTTATGATTTTTATTTTTTAATTAGTTTAATTTTTGCTCATTTATTGTCATTTTTTAATTTTTAATATTAGTTTATTTTTATTTCACTATGTTTATTTATTCAAATTTAGCCAAAAAAATCTTTTTTTTTTCATATTTATTTCAGGTTTCAGTTAACGTTAAAAAATTCATTTTTTTGCTAATTTTATTATATCATTTTTATGTAATTTTTTTTTTTTTTTTCAGATTTTGCAATTTTAAGCACTTTTATTTCAGTTCGTTTCCAAGGCAAGGCGTTTGTTTTAATCTTTTACATCTTTATTTCAACCTTTAGTTATAGTTTTACTTAACGACAAAAACCCTGGTTCATATAATTATTTTAACTTTTCTATTTTGTTACTGTCATTTTATTCATTTGTGGTTTATTTTTGAATACTGCTATTTACTAATTAGCAATTTTAAGTACTTCAACTTAATTTCAATTTGTTTTCGTCTTTATTTCAGCTTTTAGTTTTAGTTAACGATAAAAACCCTGGTCTATATGATTTTTTAAAATTTACACATGTTTGTTTTTTGCTCATTTTATTGTCATTTTTATACTTTTTTTAGCAACTAACTGAAATAAATTGAAATTAAATTGAAGCACTTAGAATTGCTATTAGTTGCTATTTACTACTATTTTGTTTATTTTTTCAGTTGCTACATTTTATTATATATATATTTTTTAGTAATTGTTTTATTTTTTAAATGCTGCTATTTACTACTTTTTCATTTATTTTTGTTTCAGTTGTGTTTATTTATTCAAATTTAGCAATTTTAAGCTCTTCAATTTAATTTCAATTTATTTCAGTTAGTTGCCAAGGCAAGGCATTTGTTTTCATCTTTATTTCAGCCTTTAGTTTTAGTTAACGATAAAAACCCTGGTTTATATGATTTTTTAAACTCACACATGTTTTTTTTCTTTAGATTGTCTCCATCTGATGGAGATTCATTAGGAAGTGAAGCATCCAGCGGTAGAGAATCAGCAGAAGAAAGCACCAGACCTGCTGTGACACCAAGTGACAGCAAACCCCAGCATCGCAAGAGCAAGCATTGTATTATACAAAAAAAATTTGTTATTTGTATAATTATTATAGTTATTTAAAAATATTATTATTATGAAAATAGTAATAAATTATTAATAACATTATTGTTGTTCAAATATTTAAAAAAAATTGTATCTCTTCCTCTCCTCCTCTTAATGATCGGTTCATCAGCAAAAAACAAACTTGGTAAGTGTCTTTAACCATAGACATGTTGTATTCGCATATTATTAGTTACAAATGTTTGATGTCTGGCCTTGATGTTCAGGTGCCCAGCCTGGAAGTGGTGTGGATGAGCAGTTGTCCTCGTCGTCCATATTTGAGCATGTGGACCGCCTCTCTCGAGGTTCTTCAGATGGGACGCGCAGAGTGTCCAATAAGATACAGCTCATCGCCATGCAGCCCATGCCAAGCCCTCCCTCCTATCCACACAACCAAGCACTGAGTCCCAACCTGACAGACAAGATTCCTGACGGAGCAAAGGTCAATAGTGAGGTGAGCAAACTCCTCTTTGCTTACACAAACACACATATAAATTACAGGCTCACACCTTAGACACACAGATACATTATTCACCTGATGTTTAATCGTCTGAAACATGATGTCCACTACAATAAAAGGTCTGTAAAAGCTTTTTCAATATTTCAGGTTGTGATGTTACATCCTTAACCATAATTCTGTATCACTGTTCTCTTGTTTTTGTATTCATTTATGACATATGAGATGTCTATATTTACTTAAAACATAAAATGGCTGATGAAAGCGGTGATACATCAAGTACCACTGAAATATTTGCTACTATTTTCCGTAG
This sequence comes from Garra rufa, assembly GCF_049309525.1. NCBI lineage: Eukaryota > Metazoa > Chordata > Actinopteri > Cypriniformes > Cyprinidae > Garra > Garra rufa. The sequence continues at coordinate 10,898,576 of NC_133364.1, read as the reverse complement.
CAGTACAGAGATGTGTTTCTCTTTTAAAATACATCATTTGGGGAAAATCTAGGAAAATAAAGGCTTAATTTAAATTGAAAAAAAAAAAATCTGTATGCATTTATTTATGGATTTTAATAAACACAAAGCTATCTTTTTCCCAATGAGATCAATATATACTATTTTGGATTGCCAAAGCATTGCCGTATATTGGCATACAATAATGTGAATAGATTTAGCTATTAAGATATTTAATTTGTTAATTTTATTTACATTTTTTATTAAAGTTAATTTAAAGTGAATTGTTTATTGAATTTTATAATAATAATTTATATAAATTTTATTTATTTACACTTATTTTTTGTGTTATCTGTTTATATTTTATTGTAATTATTAATTCTATTTTTTGGAGGGTGCTTACTGTTTATATGTATTAATTAAATTATATAATTTTATATATGTTATGTTATTATATATATTTTAATAGACATCAAGCTATTTTTTTCTAAAACATCAAAATACTATTAAAATACTATTTTGGATTGGCAAAGCATTGTAGTTTACCAGCATACAATAGGTAATGGTAATAAGGTAATAGCAAGAATGTGAATTAATTTGTTTAATTTTATTTTTTGTTTATAAAATTTTATAATATATTATATAAATATAATTTACTTACACTAATTTATTTATATTATATTTAATAACTAAAATGTATATTTGAAATGTTATGTGTGTGTGTGTGTGTGTGTGTATATATATAATTTAAAAATATGTATATAATGTTCATTTCATTATAGATTCATTTAATTTAAGTTTGTGTTTAAGCATAGTCTGAGTTTATTTTTTTCTGAATTGTTGGTATTTTATTAATTATTAATTATTCTATTAAATTAGGGAGAGAGAAAAAGCTCTTTATTAATTAATTAAATTATATGATTATATATATATATATATATATATATATATATATATATATATGTTGTATTTTATTTATTTATTAACATGTGTAAAATCTAAAAAAAATATCTATACTGTTATTTTAAATTTATTTTAAACATTAACTGCATATTATAATTCATGTATCAGAGTGTTAACTTCTATAGTGTAACATATTATACAGTTGTCTGTACTATACATTTGTCTGTAAGAAAACATTCATAACCAGTTTTTTCACCTGACACAGATCCAAGTGGCCTTGAGGCATAAATCCGAGATTGAACACCATCGCAATAAGATCCGCCTGCGTGCCAAAAGAAAGGGTCACTATGAGTTCCCCTCCATGGAGGACATCATGGCAGCGTTCAGCGAAAGCTCCGAACAACAGCGAGTATACCAACAAGCTCAGGAACAGATACACAAGATCCTGCATCCTGAAGAACACACACCTTCATCGTGCGGAGAGCCACGCAAAAGGTCAGGATAATAAATCTCAATTGTACTGTCTGCAACACATCTAGACATTGCTATCTAAATTTGTTTATGAATTGCAGTTCCAAAGGCAGACGCTCTCCTAGACACAGACAAAGACAGAATCTAAGTGGAAGCGGAAGTCTGAGAGACAAAGATCGTCTGATTACAGACGGAGATGCCACATACAGGAAATACCCGGGAGTCAACAATGTGGCCTATGTGGTAGGACACACACATACACATGTTTTCACTTAACTAAGACACAAACTCACCACTCCTCTTCCTGTAGTCCGATGCAGATCAGCTCCCAGATGCTGGAAGCCCTTCTCCTACTGATGAGGTGTTTTTAGACCCTGGATCACCGCCGTCAGGACCCGCCCCTGCCCCACCCACCTACATCCCTCCTCAGCCAACCATAGAAGAAGCCCGGCAACAGATGCACTCCTTATTGGATGATGCGTTTGCGCTCGTCTCACCTTCTTCTCAAGGAAGCCCTGCTCCTCTAACATTCACTGGAGTTACAGCAGTCACTGGCGTTGGAGGAATCAGCCCCGGTCAACCCTCCAGTCCGTCCTCGCGTCCTGCACGCCAGTGGGGTTCTTCTTCTTACCCAGCAGCCCCTGCGCACAGTCCTTTCTCTGCTGTGAGTGACTGCAGACCATTGAATGATTGAATTAAAAATCAAGTAATGTTAAAATTTCATTTAATTTTTCTATCCTCTGTAGAGGTATGCTGAGTTAGGAATGTCTCCCACATCGGTCCAGGGTTTACTGCAGAGGTGAGGTGGATTCTGGGTGGTTTTATGGAATAAAGTTCAATGAAAAAACAAACATGCTGCCACATCCCACTTTGTCTATTGGAGTTAATTGTTCATTAGGTTCAGAAATATTATTTACTCAGCAGATTGTTTGTGTAACAGTCAGACGCAAGGCTCTGGATATGTGGTGTCAGCTGAAATGCAGTCAGATCCTGGATACTCCAGCAGGGGGCAGTATGGAGGAGAGATGCCGTCGTCTTCTCGGCCACGGCCAGTAGGGGGCAGCACAGGTAAAGGTCTTATTAATAATTTAACATGTGGTTTATGTGATATGATTATTGATATGTGTTGTGTGTGTGTGTGTAGGTGCACAGTTGCATCAGTTGACACAAGTGGGCTTGTCAAGTCGGATTGGATTGTATCCTGGAGTTGGCCGTAGTGTATCCGGACCTTCAGGATCAAGCTGGGCCCAGTACCGCTCAGATGAGGAGATTTCCAGACCAGGATCCAACCGAGAGGTTGTAACTCAAACATGCCCCCTTCAAAATATAAATATATAATACATAAATAAAAAAATAAATAATAATAAAAAATATATATAAAAACAGTGCTATTGGTTTACCAAAACATTGTATTCTATAAAATAAGGTGAAAAAAAGTAATATAAAGTATAATGGAACTAATGTGAATTGACCAGTAATAATAGCAATGACATCATTTAATTTCTGTAATTTCCTTTCGTTTTTACATTAATTCAAATAATTTGTCTAATTTTAATTAATAGTATATATATTTATTTTTCTCATTTATTAATATTTTTATTAATTCAAATGTATATTTTAAATGTATACATTTTTATATCATGTATTAAATAATTATTAATTTGATTTGAGTATTTTAGTTTGTATTAAGTATAATTTTTACTCTCATGCCCATCAAAGGCATGGGACATGGGGCTAGCATGCCTTAAAAAGGCCTCTGGAGCTCAGCATTCATAATTTTGGAGAACCGTCAATTACCACAGTAGGAGGCATTAACCCACTCCCATGCCCACCAGAGCAATGGGTACGTGGAGCTAGCATGTCTCAAAAAGGCCCCTTGAGCTCAGCATTCAAAGTTTTGGAGAACCGTCAATTCCCAAAGTAGGGGGGATTACCCTACTCCTATGCCCACCAGAGTGAAGGGGATGTGGGGCTGGCATCAGTCAAAAAGGTCCCTGGAGCTCAGCATCCATAGTTATGGAGAACCATCCATTCCCAGAGTAGGGGAAATTACCCTACTCCCATGCCCACCAGAGTGAAGGGGACATGTGGCTGTTATCAGTCAAAAAGGTCCCTGGAGCTCAGCATTCATAGTTATGGAGAACCATCCATTCCCAGAGTAGGGGGGGGTTACCCTACTCCCATGCCCACCAGAGTGAAGGGGATGTGGGGCTGGCATCAGTCAAAAAGGTCCTTGGAGCTCAGCATTCATAGTTATGGAGAACCATCCATTCCCAGAGTAGGGGAAATCACCCTACTCCCATGCCCACCAGAGTGAAGGGGACGTGGGGCTGGTATCAGTCAAAAAGGTCCCTGAACATCAGCATCCATAGTTATGGAGAACCATTCATTCCCAGAGTAGGGGAAATTACCCTACTCCCACGCCCACCAGAGTGAAGGGGACGTGGGGCTGGTATCAGTCAAAAAGGTCCCTGAACATCAGCATCCATAGTTATGGAGAACCATCCATTCCCAGAGTAGGGGAAATCACCCTACTCCCATGCCCACCAGAGTGAAGGGGACGTGGGGCTGGTATCAGTCAAAAAGGTCCCTGAACATCAGCATCCATAGTTATGGAGAACCATCCATTCCCAGAGTAGGGGAAATTACCCTACTCCCATACCCACCAGAGTGAAGGGGACGTGGGGCTGGTATCAGTCAAAAAGGTCCCTGAACATCAGCATCCATAGTTATGGAGAACCATCCATTCCCAGAGTAGGGGAAATTACCCTACTCCCATGCCCACCAGAGTGAAGGGGACATGTGGCTGTTATCAGTCAAAAAGGTCCCTGGAGCTCAGCATTCATAGTTATGGAGAACCATCCATTCCCAGAGTAGGGGGAATTACCCTACTCCCATGCCCACCAGAGTGAAGGGGACATGTGGCTGTTATCAGTCAAAAAGGTCCCTGGAGCTCAGCATTCATAGTTATGGAGAACCATCCATTCCCAGAGTAGGGGGGATTACCCTACTCCCATGCCCACCAGAGTGAAGGGGATGTGGGGCTGGCATCAGTCAAAAAGGTCCCTGGAGCTCAGCATTCATAGTTATGGAGAACCATCCATTCCCAGAGTAGGGAAAATCACCCTACTCCCATGCCCACCAGAGTGAAGGGGACGTGGGGCTGGTATCAGTCAAAAAGGTCCCTGAACATCAGCATCCATAGTTATGGAGAACCATCCATTCCCAGAGTAGGGGAAATTACCCTACTCCCACGCCCACCAGAGTGAAGGGGACGTGGGGCTGGTATCAGTCAAAAAGGTCCCTGGAGCTCAGTATCCATAGTTATAGTTATGGATGAGGGGCCTTTTTGAGCGGTGCCAGCCCCACGTTTCCTTCACTCTGGTGGGCATGGAAATAGGGTGATGCTCCCTACTCTGGGAATGGATGGTTCTCTATAACTATGGGTGCTGAGCTCCAGGGACCTTTTTGACTGATGCCACCCCCACGTCCCCTTCACTCTGGAGGGCATTGGAGTAGGGTGACGCCCCCTACTCTGGGAATGGATGGTTCTCTATAACTATAGGTGCTGAGCTCCAGGGACCTTTTTGAGCGGTGCCAGTCCTACGTTTCCTTCACTCTGGTGGGCATGGGAGTAGTTTGGCGAACCTTATTCTAGGAATGGAGGGTTCTGCATCGCCTTTTTGAGCGATGTTAGCCCCACATTCACTCCGGTGGGCATGGAAGTAGGGTGACATCCCCTACTCTGGGAATGGATGGTTCTCTATAACTATGGGTGCTGAGCTCCAGGGACCTTTTTGACTGATGCCAGCCCAAGTTTAAGAATATTAATAAATGAAAAAAGTAAACTAATATAAATGATTAATTACAATTAGATTAGCCAATTAAACTAAATAAATGTAATTAACTTTTAGTTTGTTTGTGATTAGATATGATCTGTGTTTTTTCATGAATTGTTGGTATTTGCATTAATTCTTACTCTCTAATTCTCACAATATGTATTTGAAAATAAGTAATTAAAATTATATTAATTTATATTTTGTTTCATATGTATATTTGCATAGAAACGAAAATATATTTATGTAGGGTATATTTTGTTTATTTAATTTTAAACAAGATTTTAATTTAGTGTACTTTTTTATAAATATATATATATTTTTCCTTTGAATTGTTGGTATTTATTCATTATTTGTCTCTTCCTCTCTGTTTCTCACAGATACTGACATTCCCAGAATATTCTTCATCACCAGTATTCCAAATGCCCAGGACGTCCCTGCAGGATCCCCCAGCACCCCAGGGTCACCTGGAAGCCTCGAGCACAGGGTACATCGCCCCTGAGGAGCGTTCTCCACCCCCCCAATCCTCAGCCTCCCTCATCAAGGCCATCAGGGAAGAACTCCAGAGACTTTCTCAGAAACAGGCAGCTGTTGTCAGCTACCAGAGTTGAGAAAGACCATCCCAAAACCCCAGTCCTGGTTAACTTCCTGTCGTAACCTCACAAATCCCAACACAGCTCTATGGCTGAGAAGCTGCTTTACACAAAACCCGAACCAAAATCTTCAAATTCAAGTACGGCTGGTCTGTTACATGTGAAGAATTATTTGCAATCTTCCATACTGGTATTGCCAGGTCATCCACTATTTGAATTCCACTGCTGTCATGCAGAAAATACTTAAATACTCTCTCATATAATAAAAAAAAACTCAACCTAAACATCATGTCCAGACTGTTTAGAAAAATAGACGTTTCCCCATATTCAGACTCTCAATTTGCATGCTGAGAGCTGTGAATCTTCAAGACTTCGTACTGACTGTTGCTAATGTGAAAATCCCTCCCCTTCAGTTCCATGTCTCTCAAAGTGCTTCCTCCAAATGGGTCATCTTCATGTCTCTGGACCTCCTCTGGTGCTAAACATCATTGCTGGGCTCCGCCACGATACCACAATTCAGCTCTGCCCAAAAACTCTGGAGTGGCATCCTTTTCTTTTGTCACGTTCCTGGTCTCCCATTTATCCAAGACAGCTTATCAAGTGGAAACGTGCTCTGTTCCAAAACCTGTTGAGCTGCTTGATGCACAATCTGTTCCAAAGGTCAGCCAACTTATGTTTCCTTTTTAGAATCCTTATTAAGTTCTATCCAAATTTTAAGACAGCATTGTATTTAGTGTGCATTAAACACGTTAAACACAGAAGCTTGAATGTGTGAGGCACTAGAACAGATCTCATTGGTTCTCACGCAACACATGCACATTTGTATGTTCTCTTCCTTTTAATGGCGGTTGGCAAACCTACTGAAAGCTGCACACCTCCACCTACTGCACAACACCGGCATGACAGCTAACGTAAAATAAGGATCGGGTTTAGTATAGCCGATGAAATTGTTTAATCTGCCCCAATGGCAATCCCTGAGGTTCCCTAAAGGGAATGGGCAAGAAAAATTTTGATTATAAAGTAACATTTCATTCAATAACAATTCACAAAAAATTTAAATATTTTCATTTGCCCATTATTCATGAGTTTTACACATGTTTATGCTTCATTGAGTATTACGCCATTAGCTTAGCAACATGCTAATGTCAAACCCTGGAAGGGGGAAGAAAAATGTTGATTATAAAGTTATATTTGAATAAATAATGTTAATAAAACTTAGGCTGTATTATTTTATCCCAAATTAGCAAGTTTAATCTATTTTTGTACTTATTAGAGTATCACGTTATTAGCTTAGCAACAAGTAATTAATATTTTATTTAATAAAACTCCTAATAAAATTGTATATATTAATTTGCCCATTATTTGGGAGTTTCATGTATTTTTATATTTATTTGAGTATCTCACCATGCTAATGTCAAATTCTGGATGAGACAAGCGATATGTTGATTATAAAGTAATATTTAATTTAATAAAACTCCTAAAAAAATGTAAATGTATTAATTTGCCCATTATTTGGTAGCTTTATGTATTTTATATTTATTAGAGTATTTCAAACCCTGAAAGGGGCAAGAAAAATGTTGATTACAAAGTTATATTTCAAAACTTAATCTATTATTTGACCCAAAAATTTGCAAGTTTTATGTACTTTTATACTTATTAGAGTATCACGCCATTAGCTTAACAACATGCTAATGTCAATCCCTGGAAGGGGCATGAAAGTTGATTACAAAGTTATATTTCATTCAACAATGTTCATTAAAAACATAATCTATTACTTTACCCTAAATTTGCAAGTTTTATGTACTTTTATACTATTAGAGTATCACGCCATTAGCTTAGCAACATGCTAATGTCAATCCCTGGAAGGGGCAAGAAAAAGTTGATTACAAAGTTATATTTCATTCAATAGTGTTCATAAAAGACTTAATCTATTATTTGACCCAAAAATTTGCAAGTTTTATGTACTTTTATACTTATTAGAGTATCACGCCATTAGCTTAGCAACATGCTAATGTCAAATTTTGGATGGGACAAGAAAAATGTTAATTACAAAGTTATATTTCATTCAACAGTGTTCATTAAAAACATAATCTATTACTTTACCCTAAATTTGCAAGTTTTATGTACTTTTATACTATTAGAGTATCACGCCATTAGCTTAGCAACATGCTAATGTCAATCCCTGGAAGGGGCAAGAAAAATGTTGATTACAAAGTTATATTTCATTCAGTAGCATTCATAAAAACTTAAAATGCATTATCGTACCCAACATTTGCAAGAACTGTTCATTTTCATACTTCAGACCCAACATTTATGAGTTCTGTGTACACCTCATAGAGCATCACACCGTTAGCTTAGCAACATGCTAATGGTCAAGTCAGTGTTTCTGCCTATATAGTGTGTTCAAATTGCCTATGTAGGCAGTGCAGCAGCTCTGTAGGTTTTGGAACAGAGCTAATATTTGTCACGGTCTTCAGGTCTTGCCTTACATTTGAGCTCTGGGTACTTCAGACTCTGCAGGGGAGGGAAAAAGAGTTTTTGCTGAGATGGTAAACAGAGAAGTTACTCTACGTACTCTGAGTTTTTGAGTCAGCCCACATGTGGAGATGATTGACAGGCGGCCTTCGCTGCCAAACCAGCATGGTTCCCATGCCGATAACATCATATTATTTCGTCTGAGGAAAGGTATCGAAGCAAGCATTCATAATGCCTGTGTCTATTATTTTAAGTGGGGTTTGAATGTTGGCTGTCCGATTAGTTCTTGTATGGCTGAGGTAGTTTCTCAGTGTACAGATATTGATTTTGCACATTTTCTCATCTTTGCACATTCATATCATGGTGATGATGGAAGTCAATCAGTTAAAGAGTTTATTGTGGAAAAGAGAGACGACTATACAGTAACTATATAAATATATAAAGATATAAGTGAGTTCATATACAAATATAATATATATATATATATATATATATATATATATATATATATATATATATATATATATATATTGCATATTGTTGTATCAACTCATTGAGCACAATCTGATTATATGTTAGATTATATGTTAAGCATATTAAACTGTATTTATTTTTTATTGTTATGAAAGTATTAAAGATGTGGGAAAAGTGTTGCTATGGGACTTTAAAAAAAAGACCAAATCACTGTTGAGGCATATAGTACATTTAGCTTCGTAATTTGGTAGGCATTCTAAATGTATTTTCATGTATTTGGTCATGTGGATTTGCACAGAGGTATTGTAAAGAGTCCTATAAGGAAATGTCTTAAGGTTAAAGGCCTTGTTCAATATTTTGTTTTAATTCTCTGTTCTATTTATTTTATTTCCTTTCCTTATTTCTTCCTGTTTTTTTTATTATACTGGGTTCCAACACTCATTGAGAACTTGGAAATATCATTATAAATTTGTGAGCATGAAAAATGTTTATTTTATTTATTTTTTTATTTTATAATGGGGTTCCACACTTATTGAGAGCTTGGAAATATCATTGAAAATTTGTGAGCTTGAAAAAAGTTTATTTTATTTTGTTTTGTGGTTCCATACTCATCGAGAGCTTGGAAATATCATTGAAAATTTGTGTTTTCAAGCTTGAAAAATGTTTATTTTATTTTATTTTGGAGTTCCACACTCATTGAGAGCTTGGAAATATCATTAAAAATTTGTGTTTTCATGCTTGAAACATGTTTTTTATTTTATTTTATTTTATTTTGGGGTTCCACACTCATTGAGAGCTTGGAAATATCATTGAAATTTTGTGAGCTTGAAAAATGTTTATTTTATTTTATTTTATTTTATTTTATTTTATTTCACACACTCATTGAGAGCTTGGAAATATCATTGAAAATTTGTGAGCTTGAAAAATGTTTATTTTATTATTTTATTTTTTTTTATTATGGGGTTCCACACTTTTTTTTTTTTTTTTTTTGTGGTTCCATACTCATTGAGAGCTTGGAAAATCATTGAAAATGTGTGTTTTCAAGTTTGAAAAATGTTTATTTTATTTTATTTTGGGGTTCCACACTCATTGAGAGCTTGGAAATATTGAAAATGTGTGTTTTCAAGCTTGAAACATATTTATTTTATTTTAATTTTTATTTTACTCATTGAGAGCTTGGAAAATCATTGTGTTTTCAAGCTTGAATTATTTTTAATTTATTTTGTTTTATTTTTTTATTATTTTATTTTGGGGTTCCACACTCATAGAGTTTGGCAATATCATTGAAAATGTGTGTTTTAAAGCTTTTTAATGAAAAAATATATAATAAACTGGGAATTGCTCTTTACAATCCATATACAATAATCACAAATGACTTGAAAAGTCATAAAAATTTGTTCGCTAGAGTTGTGGAAACCCTAGTTCCTTTTTTTTTGTCTTTCTATCAATCATGTAGACTCCTAGCAGGCCTTAAATCGGGACGCATGTGAAGTGATGGATTTTGCTTTATTTCTTCCTTGTTTATTTTGTGTGCTTATGTCTTGATGGGCATGCTAATAGTCTTTAAAAATATTGAAAAATACAAACAAGCTTGATAGAATTTAGCCTACTTTGAAAGACTACTATGTAATGGTTCATGAGACTTAAAAACCAATGGTCAAAGCACAGAGAAACCATCCTGATCATCAACAAAAGAGAAAAAAAGAAGAAATTTTCAGTATTTTGTCATTTATAAACCTGAATAATATTTTTGAAAGTCTTTGAAAATCAATATTTATGACTAAAATATATCATATAAAAAGAGTATTAATATGTAAACGGACATTTCTCCATATTTAAGTATTCAGTATGTAGTCCAGTAAGAGGCAAACATCATTGGTAGACGCTCCCTTTCCCACTGTGCAAAGACCAACTGGGAATTTATTTCCTTTTCATTTTCAGAAGACTAAGTGTTGCATTAGTCAATTGATTAACTAACATGGTGCTACTCAACATGTATGTGTGTGAATGTGTGACTGTCTGAAACCATCAAAACCTTACAGCACTGAACTGAACTTAATCGCATTTATAGCAATTACAATGTGCAAGTTCTAAGATGAAATGAATGCAATGTGTGTGTGTGTGTGTGTGTGTGTGTGTGTGTGTGTGCAATAGTATACCTCCCCCAGTCCCTATGTCAGTGCCATAGAGGATGTAATAGGAATGTAAACTAAATCTCACAGAAAGTTCATGTTTCATTTTATGTAAACTACCTGAAATCTAATGACATTATCATCTTTTTTTGTTGAAAAGATGCTAACACCATCTTTGTGATCATATCACTGAGGGATATGTATATTTCTCTCATTCTGTCTTATTTCTTTCTCTCTTGGTCTCTGCAAACTGCATCCCAGTATTTGATGTTTAATGTCTCTATATTGTTGTGTAAAATAAATAATAAACAATGTGCCGTCAATGATGTCTATTTTGTGTCAGTGCTATGTAAAAGTCACTCTATGTTGGAAGAAGATACTCAATAGAGGGTTTCAACTATGCGTCATCCATCGGCCATATTGGCAGCACTGAACGTGCCACTGAAACGAATGAAACTCATATATTTTGCTGATTATTCCTGCTGAAAATGGTCAATTATTGTCATTTCTTGGGCTGTATTAATCTACCAGACCAGGAAAAACATTTGAAATGCTATAGACTATAAAAGTGATAACAAATCAAGTAGAAAAGTGCGAAAAACTAAGGAACAAAAGGCATTTGTAGTTAGCCAAACTGAACCAGGATTTCCAGGGCGAGAATTGACAACATGCATGTTTGTTCTTATCATTTTCTGTTAGGTAGGTGAATATAAGCCTAATATCTTAATTGAGGGCAGTTTTTTAAGTTTGAGATTTTGGCCTTTTTGGTTTTTCATAAAGTGTTTTTTCAGACTAGTGGAAAGAAAATATCTAAAAGACACTGTTAAGTCTTTCTTTTATAGTACTTTATCTATTTGTGTTAATGGATTTCAATTACAATACATATTTTTAAAGGCCGTTTTCTCAAAATGAGTTTTTTCTCCTACACTGAGCCATAAATCTCCACTTCAGTAGCACTTACACACACCAAACTTTACATTTTTATTCCTGTCTATATCCTGAAGGTTTTTACAGAGGTATTTGTTCATATATAATTTGCATGATTTCACACAACATTTTATTCCCCCCCAAAATTGAACAAAATATGTTGTTTTCTGCCTGTTCTAAATTATTTCTGAATTATGGAGTGATACAATGAGATTTGACTCTAATATGTCGAAAAAAATTAAACAAGAATTTTGAAACTTCATCCAGTGTTTAGATTTCTGTACTAGAAATTAATGCAAATTTATGCATATTTTATTAAATAGTGGCTAATTTGCATATTTAAACATAACATTTTAGAAAACTTGTAATACAAAAAATGTTTGCAATTATCAATGTAATCAATCAACTGGGTAAGTAAGATGATAACTAGGCCTATTAGTTAATTCTTTTACCCTATTCACCTGCAGTGTCTCACCTTCATACATATTTTTAGCACATTAACTTTACTTTGTCAAAATATTGTGTCCTTTTCTGCTTACTAAGTCCTTCCCTATATGATTTAGCAACTTCCACACGTTTTTCAATGGCTTAGACAGCATAAATGAGCATTAGTTGTGCAATCCATGCTTTTGTTTACATCCGAGTATCGCCAGTTTGGCCACGCATCCAGGTAAAAAAAAAAAAAAGAATGTAGAAGGCTTCTTTCTAAACTTTAAGATGAAATTTAGTACGTACATTTTGGAACTTCTAGTTCTTACGCAGTGATTTGCGAACTTCGAACGAACCTATTCACTGAAAAGATTCGACTCAAAAGAATCATTCGTTCACGAATCGAACATCGCTACAGTTGCTAATGAATTGAATGTCGCCAGTCAGGATATTTTCGTCACGCCTTGTTCGCCCAAATCCAGTAAAATCACTTATGTCTCCTGCCAAACAGGTCCACGGAATTATATTGTTTCCTTTGAGGTGAATACAGTGTCCACAGCTCTGTTTACAGGACAGGTCAGGAGTAGAGGAAAGAGAAAACCAAACTAAAACCTGTTTGTCCACTTTTACTAGGCTAAATAACCCCAGTTCCTTTTAAATACAGCATAGAAACCTGATCTTGGGTGTGTTATCTTAGACAAAAAAAGAGACGTGGCCCTTTAAATGCTAAGCCGAACCCCTTATACGCTGAAGTGAGTGACGTTGTTTACCTATCTGCAGGTGTATTCGGGTGTTACTCCGGGAGAGGCTGGTGATGCATCTTTTCAAAAGGAGTTTTAACATGTATACAGAAACTGAATTTGGATTATAGTACATTCGTAAAAGATACTTTTTGGATTTATAGTTCCTCCATTTTATCACCGCTTTGCTGGACTTATTTGCATAAATCGCTGAGGTCCTGGCAGAGTTTACGGAAATTCTCGAACAGGTGTCTGAAGGGGAAATATCCAAAAAGCGTGAATCGGGATGAGAGGCGATGGTGTTTGATGACCACATCATTCGATGTTATAGTAAGAATTTATTTTGTTATTCTTACAAACTAAGCAGTTTAATTAGTATAATAAATATGTAATTTTGTCTCTTAGAAATGTGATTGGAACGTAAATAGTTTGTACAGCACTGATCAACAACATGAAATGCTGCGGAATGATTATCTTATCCATATATCATGGTGTTTGCTTAGCAATCAAATGTACTTCACAGAACACCATTTTATTATCATGGTATTTTTCCAAGACAAAGGGTGTAACCATTGTTCAAACAAAAAAAAAAAAAAAAAAAAACATGGTATTATCATGGTATGTGTTTAGAAATGTGGTGTAATGGTTGTATTTCCAAAAATAGATGAATACCAAAACCCAAAAATGTACAAAACCCATCTAAAAGCTATATTAAAACCATAACTACGTTATTTTTTGTAATTATTAATTTATTACTTTTAGGCTTTTGCCTTTTGTGTTAAATTAGAAACATAGTATTGCCATGGTATGTGTCCTGAAACGGGTGTAAATAAAAAAAAATCTATGAGATTAGATTGCACCGTGTCCAAAAACATGGTACAACCTAGTTGCATTTCCAAAAAGCATGGTATTATCACAACACCATGTTTAACAAGTATATTAAAATATATTAATGTGACAGTGAACACTAGAGTAATGATGCTGAAAATTCGGCTTTGATCACAGGAATAAATTACATTTTAAAATATGTTCAAATTGAAAGCAGTTATTTTAAATAGTAAAAATATTTCACCATTTTACTGTTTTGGCTTCTGCTGTTGGTGAGCAGAAGAGACTTGTTTACAAAAAAACATTAAAAGTCTTGCAAAAAAAACAGTCATTCATATGCGATTGATTTATATCAATTTATTCTCTGCTGTTTTCTTTCTAAAGATTTGTTTTGCAGACTGAATTAAGTACATTAAACATCACATATCAATTTTAATGTACTTTCCAGTTCCTGCTATTCAGGAAATAAGTGCAGTTTTGAAACAGAATGGCATTGAAGCGTTCGTCTTCCATGAAGACCCAGCTGGTCGATGCCATCCAGCTTCAAGAAGTGGAGCTGGAGGAAGAGATCAACACCAGTAGCAATAATAACACACCTCCCGAAGTTCCCGAGGATCCCGAGGCTCCCAAAGCCAAAGGTGAACAACATACAAACAAAACAATAACACAAAGCACACATTTGCACGATTGTGACTTTAAAAGTAATCATCTCAAGTGCTTTCTCGATCTCTGTAGCCCAAACAGAACTAAAATGCTACACCGTGGAGGACGCTGTGGAGAGCATTGGCTTTGGACGCTTCCATATATTGCTTTTTGTAATCATGGGTAGTGCCAATGTAAGCCAAATAATGCACGTCTCGTTTCTGTAATTCATTAACCAGCCTACTTTTTTACTGCTTGCATATTTCAGTGCTAATTTATGAATATGTGTGTGTAGATAGTGGAGGCAATGGAGATCATGTTGTTGGCTGTGGTTTCTCCTGAGATCCGCTGCGAGTGGCATCTAGAGGATTGGCAGGTGGCCCTTGTCTCCACGGTGAGGAGCTCGTCCAATCAGAGCTCTTTGTTTTGTTTTTGCTTTGATGTTTGACAGGAATGGAATGTTGTAATGCGAGATGCGCACATGTGACCGCTCAACCTGTTTGGATGACGTTTTTATACCTTATTGAATGTGACGTAAAGCGTATTTTACGTTGATAACTTCGTTCTGTCCCTGATTTATATGCAAAGGAAAACTTAGAGAAGTCTAAAATGCAAATACTAATCATTAACAGCCTTATTTTGTGTATGTTTGATTTTAGATGGTGTTCTTTGGTTTTATGATCTGTGGGGTCCTCTGTGGATATATTGCCGATAGATATGGACGTTGGAAGGTCAGGTGATGTCTTGTTTGATGCATAGGTGCTGTTTTTTGGTTAAATTCGATGAAATAAATGTGTTTGTGTGCACAGGTGGTGTTTGGAGGCTTTATATGGGCATCATATTTTTCTTTGCTCACTTCATTCTCTCCATCGTATGGCTGGTTCATCTTCCTGCGCTGTATGGTGGGCTGCGGTGTCGCAGGCACATCTCAAGGGTGAGATTGCACAAATATATTCACATAATTTCCATATGTACAAATTTGATTTAGATTGTTTTTCAGGCCTGGACAGTTATGCAAACTAATACAATAAAACGGATTTTGTGACAACTGTTTTGTCTTATGGTTAAATTGTGTCCTGTTTCAGAGAAACAAGAGTTTCAACATGTTTGACTAGCTGGTATAAAAATTTTAAAGGCATTTTTCTCAGTTTCAGTGTTGGTGTTGTTACTGCACTTTGCCTTTGGAGGGTAGTATACATGTACATTTTAATTCAAAAGTTTACATACGCTTTGCAGAATCTGCAAAATATTAATTATTTGACCAAAATAAGCTGGATCATACAAAATGAGTCTCTTGTTAGTCCTGAACAGTTAATGTCCACTGTTCTTCAGAAAAATCCTTCAGCATTTTTGTGTATTTGAACCCTTTTCAACAATGACTGTATGATTTTGAGATCCATCTTTTCACACTGAGGACAACTGAGGGACTCATATGCAACTATTATAGCAGGTTCAAATGCTCACTGATGCTCCAGAAGAAATGCATCAAGAGGCGGGGGTGAAAACTTTTGAACAGAATAATAATAATTAACATTTAGCAGATTCTGTAAACTTTTGACTTCAACTGTATAGACATTCATTAGAGCCATTAGATGCTTTGATTTTCTAGTATGCATACAAATTCAAAAGTAAGTAATTCAAATTCATTAAATCATTCTACAAATTCTCTGCTATTTTCTTTCTAAAGGTTTGTTTTGAAGACTGAATTCATCCCGGCCAAATGCAGAGCGTATCTGTTGCCTCTAGCCTCAGTGAGTGCAAAATCTGAAGTTATGTTTGACCTTCAACTGGGAAAGCTTCAATACTCACCTTACCTTTGATTGGTTGACAGATCTTCTGGATGCTGGGATCTATGCTTATTATTATTCTCGGTATGACAGTGGTGCCTACTATGGGCTGGCGCTGGATGATACGTTTTTCTATCATCCCCAGCATCATACTCATTGGACTCTTCATGGTGAGTTTCATCTAAATGGTGCTGAAACAAAAGTGGATGTTTGTCTTTGACTCACTTGCTCACTCTTTTCCTTTTGTTTTTAGTTTATTCCCGAGTCTGCACGGTTTCAGGTTTCAGCAGGGAACGTACAAGGAGCCATGTCTACACTTAATTGGATCGCAAAGATGAATGGCGTCAGCCTACCTGAAGGAGAATTACGGGAACCTGAAGTAGTGAGTATGAGAAGTTCCTTTTTCCTTATTTGATTCTTACATGACTTTTATATCACTGTATTTATATTTTATATTAGTAATATATAGATTTTATCCACCTTTTTCTTCCTGTAAGAGTGGCACGAATGCATGCAAATTTTACAGGCTTCCTGTCTCATCTGTATCCAGCTATTTTTAGCTGTACAAAATAGCTTGTTTTGCTGCTTGATATTGCAAATCGTTGTGTCTTACCATATTATTTTAATTTATTTCTTAATTACGAACACACTAGTTTGTAGTTTTACTGTTTACTGCACGTTGTTATTCTTCTCATTATTTCCTTACTTCCGCATTGAAGAAAAAGGTGGGTGTATTAAGGATGCCCTGATATATTACGACATTTTTTCTTACAATTCTGACTTTTTTTATCAAAATTGTCTAATATAAACTCACAATTGCAAGAAATACAGACTTTATTTATTGCTATTTTGAGTTCCAGCTTTTTTCATTTCTGACTTTTTCATGCAATTCTGACTTTTTTAATTTTGAGATTTAAATTTTAAGATATAAACTCACAATTCTGACTTTTTTTTAATTGCATGATATAAACACAATTACAAGAAATAAAATCAGAATTGCAAATTGTTTTTATGGTGCAGTTGTGAGTTCCAGCTTTTTTCTTGCAAATATGATTTTGTATCTCTCCATTCAATTTTTTTCTCACATTTTAAGTTTATATCTCTCACTTCCTGCTTTATCCACGCAATTCTGACTTTTTTCTCAAAACTGTAAGACAAAAACTCGGAATTGCTGGTTATAAAGTCATTAAGAGGTATTAACTCACAATTCTGACTTTTTTGCATGATATAAACTTGCAATTGCAAGAAATAAAGCAATTCCTTTTTTCTCGCAATTGCAAGTTTATATCTCATGGTTCTGACTGTTTTTCTCAGAATTGCATGATATAAACTCAAGATTTTTTTCTCACAAATTCAAGTTTGTAACTCGCAATTCTTACTTTTTATTGTTTATATCTCACAATTCTGTCTTAACTTGCAATTGCGTGTTATAAAGTCAGAATTGTGAGTTTATATAAAGCAATTTTGACTTAATTTCTCAGAATTGCAAGTTTATATCTGACAACCGTTAGCCTGGGTTTCCCCATGCTGCCTTGCGCACAGATTTTATTCACGCTGCTAAGCAGCCTGGAAACCATGGACCAAATTTTTGTAGTTCAGGGAATGTACAACATTACAGTGAAACGAAATATTTTATATCAAGCAGCATTGCCTCTTTTCCGTTTCATTTAACGTTAAACATATTAATAGCGACAAAAATGTGGTTCATGCAACGCGTTACAAAACAATAAATACAATAAAAGGAAGTGATATCAAACACTGCCTCTTTGTTTTCTTCAAAATATAAACCACAACTCTCTTTTCGTACTCATTTTAAAAATAATAAAACATATGTGATTTAAGCTATATGTGCACTGTGTATAATACATCTTTACTCTATGTATAATTAAATGAAACATGACAAGCACAACTCTGCCTTTTTTGTTAAATGTCAGTTTTAATGAACAATATTAGCCATTATAAAAGTATAAGTATAAAGTATAAGAGACTTATGTAATCGGAAATAAAGACAAAAGTAGGCAATTCGGTCAAATGCATGCTAAAAATTCAGCGTTGAATTACGATTGATAAATAATTTACGAAGCATAACTTTGTCCTCAGTCAAAACTCTTCGTTTTCTTCCTTGTCGAATTACTGTCGCTCTACGTACGTCGTCCGGTATAATTGAAATGATTTGCTATGAGCTACGCACAGGCGCATTTGATAGACATTCGTAGCGCCCAATAAACGGCTCTGGGCATTCGTAAACCACGCCTCAAATACGAGAAAATGAACATGTGGTTCCAGATGTGGTTTGGCGTTAGCCAGGCTAGACAACTGAGAAAAAAGTCAGAATTGTGAGATAAAAAGTCACAATTACCTTTTTTTTTTTTTTTATTCAGTGGCAAAAATTAGCTTCCATACATGTCCTATACAGATATGCTTTTAAAAAAAGTCTATGTGTATCATATATGCTTGCCCTCGTGTATGCGTTTATAATGCACTCAGGCCCAACTAACAGGACTGTTTGTTTGCAGACAGAAAGAGGAAATGCCACCACTCTAATTAGCCCGGCTTTTAGAAGAACATCACTTTTGCTGTGGTACTCATGGTAATGTCTAAGACACTTCCCTTTAGTTTATGTGTATTGTGAGTGTGTGGATTCATCATATACACTTTTCATTTACTCATTGGGTGACACATTACACTGTCCATCCACAGGTTTGTGGCCTCCTTCTCCTATTATGGCTCAGTTCTGAGCAGCTCTGAGTTACTGGAGAAGAATCTACTGTGTATTACCGACGCCGATCCAGAGCACCAGATCAAGCACAACCAGGAGGATGCACTGTGTTACTGTATCCCATTTAACATGGCTGATTACCAGACTCTCCTCATCAGCTGTTTGGGCGAGGTGGCACGTGAGTGACCTTTGACCTCTCTCTCAACCCAGTTTCACATCCTCAGCTTAGTTAAATCTTCAATGCTGACGTGTGTTTTGTGTGTTTACCCTACAGTCATACCCCTCAATATTGGCATGTTAAATATATTTGGGCGGAAGCCCAGCCTGGCCATACTTCAGGTGCTGTCGGCCTTTTTCTTCTTGCTTGTTAACATTTGCACAACAATGTGAGTATATTGATCTCCTGTTCTGTAAAATAATTTGTGTGTACTGCATGTATATACAGTCAAGCCCGAAATTATTCATACAGACTTGAAGTTACTTTTATTCAACCAGCAAGTTTTTTTTTTGACCAGAAATGACACAGGCTTCTCCAAAACGATAATAAGATGGTGTACAAGAGGTATCATTGTGGAAAAAAAATATTTCTCAGCTTTTATTTACATTTGAACAAAAAGCGGCATGTCCAAAATTATTCATACCCTTTGCAAACTGTCACAGTCTATGGGAAATCCAAAGTTCTATACCATTCCAAATAGTCCAAGCTTTTCTAAAGCATCCTTGGTCTTCGGCACCAGTGGACATTTCAGCATGACAACAATTCAAAACACAGCAAAAGTGGTGAAGAAATGGTTAGCAGACAAAAGCATTAACATTAAGTCCTGACTTAAATCCAATTGAGAATCTCTGGAGGGAGCTAAAGATCAGGGTGATGGCAAGGAGACCCTCCAACCTGAAAGAGTTGGAGCTCATCGATAAACATGAATGGGCAAAAATACCAGTGGAGACATGCAAAAAGCTGGTCAGCAATTATAGGTAGTGTTTGATTGCTGTAATAGCCAAAAAAAAGGCTTTTCTATTGATTATTGAGAAGGGTATGAATAATTTTGGAAATGCCACTTTTTGTTCAAATGTAAATAAAAGATGAGTAGTAATTTTTTTCACAATGATGCCTCTTGTACATCATCTTATTATCTTTTGGGAGAAGCCTGTGTCATTTCTAATGAAAAAAACAACAACTTGTTGTTTGAATAAAAGTAACTTTAAGTCAGAATTTTTTTGTGACCATGTATTAAAAGTGCAGCTAGAAATGAAATATTGTTTCTCTCCCTCTGCAGGTTAGGTTTCACTGTGCTGCTCTTCCTTCTCCGCTCAGTTGTTTCCATGAATTTTAATGTGGTCTATATTTATACAGCAGAGGTGAGACCTAACATGTGAACACTCCACTTACACTTAAAAGAAGAGTTCAACACAGAATTTAAATCGTTATGATTTGTATGTGCGCGCAGGTTTATCCCACGGCCGTGCGCTCAATCGGAATGGGCTTTTGCACATCCTTCAGTCGAATTGGCGGGATGATCGCACCTTTTATTGCACAGGTGCTTTTTGTGTTTGACTTTGCATGTGTGTGTGTACATAAATATGTGTGGTTAACACATTTGATTTCCACAACAATAACACTGTGTTTGTTTGTGGCTTAGGTGTTAATGTCAAGGTCTGTGATTCTGGCTGTGTCTCCGTTTGCCACAGCGTGTTTGATTTGCGCAGTGGGAGTGGCATTTTTGCCCATTGAGACTAGAGGACGTGCATTACTAGTAAGCATCTTCACATTTCTCAAAACAGATTTTCACTGAGGTCAAACTGAGACGGTTTAACAACTTGCCATTTTGTTTTGTTCTTCTATTTCAGCAAGATGCCTGAAACACACCTGATGGAACTGAAGGAATATTGCACTTTTGATCTCATATTAAAGCTGGAACAATTTTTTTTATAAATTGCAATGTTGCCTGTGTTGTGTTCTTCATGAATAATTATGTAAAATCTGTTACATCCCTTTTTGCTGTGTCGACATTTTCCACATTTTAAAAGGAAGTTGGAATAAGACATATTAAGGCCAGACAAAAATACAATTTACTACTTGATACTGATAGCTGGTGGCAGGTAGTATTACGAAGATGGTATTTTTGTGGACAAAACTTTCTACATTCTCTTATGAAGAAGATTAGTCATTAATATTTTTACTCCATTTCCATTACTCCAACTTTTTTTGAGTAAACTAGGAGAAAGATTTGCTTTGGAAATAAGTTTAGTCTTTTGACCACAAAAATACATTTAGTCAAAACATACCCTTAAGAATGAGTTTTTAGTCTTGGCTTTGCTTGTAGTAAAACCATGCTTAATTTACTTAAGGGGTTAATATTTTGGAGTAAATTAGGAGAGAGATTTGCTTTGGTCATAATTTTTGTCTTTTGACCAAAAAAACCTTTACATTTAATTTAAAAAAATACCTTTAGAATTTGTTTTCAGTCAAAAATAAAATAAAAAATCAGGGGCAATTGTACTTACTGAGGATTTTATTAAACAAAACTTTCCATATGCTCTTATGAACAAGATTAGTCATCAATATTTCTGTCAATTTTTCATAAGTGTAGGTTACTTGCTCAATTTTTGTTTTGTCCTTTACAAAATTAAAAAGCGTAATGAATACCATTTGTATAACCACGGTTTAACTACAAATACCATGGTTCAACTATGGTTAGTTTAGCAAAAGCAAGGTCAATTTGTGGTTAAAATGGTTCAGCTATAGTAACTGTTTTTTTTTTTTTTTTTGGCTTTATTTGTAGCAAAACCATGGTTAATTTTCATAAAGGGTTAACATTTTGGAGTAAATTAGGAGAGAGATTTGCTTTGGTCATAATTTTCGTCTTTTGACCAAAAAAAAACTTATTTTCAGTCAAAAATAAACCAAAAAATCAGGGGGCAACTGTATTTACTGAGCATTTTATTGAACAAAAGTTTTTATATGCTCTTATGAAAAAGATTAGTCATATTTTTGTCCATTTTTCATGAGTGTATCTGCTCAATTTAGTATAATTTGGTTATAATCTTTGCCTTTTAATAAAAATATTCTTTATATTTAGTAAAAATAAATCCTTTTAAAAATTTGTTTTTAGTCAAAAATAAATAAACAAACATAAATATTTAAATATAAGCATCTAGCATATAACAAAACCAAAACTGGCCATGTAAAAAGCTCCAGCAATAATGTCATAATAAGTAAGCTATTAAAATACTATTTTGTTAATTATTCCAGCTTCAGTTATTCGTTATCCGTGTATTGTTTACAAAAAGAGCACATTCAGACAATCACAACGTGATTTACGGATTCTGAGCGTGCACGTAAGTTACGTTAAAGTTTACTTTTGTATTCGCGTCATATATTTGCCCAAGTGTTAATATTACGTTTATGCTGTGTATATTTCTGCTTTATCTCACATATAGGTTGCGTATGGGTGAGTTAACTAACCTACTAGTAAAGTGTTTCAGCTCAAGTGGGCAATCCTTTGTATTTTAATATCAATTTCGTCAACAGTATCCACTTTATTTTTCCCAAGAGTGGGCGCGGCCATTTTTAAATATTGGTGGGTCTGGCTTCCGGTCTCATTCGTGTCCAACTATATTTAGCTGTACAAAACAGCTTGTTTTGCTAGTTGATATTGCAAACAGGTGTGTCTTACCATATCATTTCAATGTATTATCCTAATTATGAACACACTAGTTTGTAGTACAAACAGTTGTACCGTTTACAGTACGTTGTTATTCTTCTCATTATGCGGCTAATAAACCGGAAGTCTCGCCTATAGGATTAATTAGAACATAATTCTTGTCTTATTTCGTTCCCTTAACCATTTTTGTGGGTAATTTCGATGATGACATGAACGCAACATGTTATTTATTTAAATTTAAAGGCCTTCATGACCTTCTTGGAGCTCATTTTGACAGAAAGCCATTCCCTGTTGTTTCTTCAGGGCCTTCAAACAGAGAATGTAGGCTATTTCTGAATGAACTACTGAAATTATGAATTTCTAGGGTCTTTAAATACAGTCCAAAATACAATAACAACCACTTGAGGGAGACATTACACACAATTGGTGTTGAAGATCTGAGAAGAGTTACAGTTTAAGGTTATGTTCACCAGATCTGTCTTTCCTCTCTTACCCTCCCTCTTCTGTGCTTTGTAATCTCTTTAAGAAGTCTCCGTCCCGGGGCAAATCAGATTAGATTTAGGGCTGCTTTCTATAACACTCCAACACCAACCACCAGCAGATCTGCCGCAATACTGAATAATGAATCTCTACGATTAACATGCACTGCCTGCGATATGGGAATCATCTACAGGGTGTGTATGTGACACAGAGATGCACGTGTGTGTCCTGAAGGACAATGTTTGTGTTTGTTGAAAGCGTGTGTGTAGAGGAGGAGTCAGCATGTGCCTGGTAGCTCCTTCCTCTGACCTTGGCTACAGAGAGATGGAGAGAGAAAGAGGACAGAGAGTGTGTGTGTGAAGCGGCGGAGCTCATTCCTGCACTGCAGCTGTGATACCAGAGTTAATGTGGCACCAACAGCTCTAGATACACTTGGGAACTTGCCAGAGAGAAACAGGGCGAGAGAAGAGGAAGGAAAGCATGTCAGCAGCATGTACACACTGCAGAGAAGCAGCACGGTAAATCTCACTTGCATTGAATGTGTTTGTATGTGTGCATGTGTCAGTCTTGGAGTCTGGTGCAGCAGTGTTGATGCTCCGAGGGAAGCATTAGTTCACATACTCGATAAGATGTGGAAAGAGCTGAAAAAGCATACGACTGCAGCTGCTGGATGGTCATGCTTGGTGCATGCTTACATGGTAACATTTTAACTCTATATACTCTCTGTGCTTTCATTAATATGTGCAAATGCCCTATACAGTAGTTTAACAGTGTAATCAATATCCGAATGGCTGACTAGAGGAAAAACTGTGATCGATCCTCTTTCTGCAGCACTTCCCTTGCGTTCTGTAATCCTCTGCTCTCGAACTGCACAGCAGTCAATCACACTTGAGACATTTGAGAGGAGAGAAACAGGAAAAAGGATATTGATACAGGTCTTTTATTTATTATATATGCTTCAGTGCTTTGCCCTCCATTTGCATGAGGTTCATGGGTGAATGACCTCTGATGAAACCAGGGGAGATTTCGTTTTGAGAGTAACTTGTTGTGCTTCTTCTTATACACAGGTTCCAACTGCTTGTGACCATATTCTTTGCACAGATCATGCAGAAATGAAAATTCTGTCATCATTTAGTCACCCTCAAATGTGACCCTGGCCCAAAACCAGTCATAAAGTTTTTGAAAATGAGATTATCATCTGAAAGCTGAATAAATAAGCTTTCCATTGATGTATGGTTTGTTTGGACAAAATTTGGCCGAGATACAACTATTTGAAAGTGCAAAAAAAGCGCCGAAGTTGTTCAAGTGAGGTTACTAGACAATTTAGAAAACATCTTCATGGAACATGATCTTCACTTAATATCCTAATGGTTTTTGGCATAAAAGAAAAATCAATAATTTTGACCCATACAGTGTATTTTTGGTCATAGCTACATATATACCTGTGCTACTTAAAACTGGTTTTGTGGTCCAGGGTCACAAATCTGTTTCACTTCCTTTCCGTAGAGTACAAAAGGAGAAGTTTAGCAGAATGTTCACGCTGTTTTTTTCTGCGCAATGTAAAGTGAATGGTGACCAGGGTCTGTCAAACACAAAAATGAAAAAATAGTACTATAAAAGTCATCTAAATGTCTCATCCAAAGTCAAAAATAGCTTTATGTGAGGAACAGACTGAAAGTTAAAGTCCCCATTTTGCTTTTAGTATAAATATGTTAGCCTTAAAGGAACACTCCACTTTTTTTGGAAATAGGCTCATTCTCCAACTCCCCCCGAGTTAATAAGCTGAGTTTTACCGTTTTGAAATCCATTCAGCTGTTCTCCTGTTCTGGCGAAATCACTTTTAGCATAGCTTAGCATAGATCATTGAATCCTATTAGACCAATAGCATCGTGTTCAAAAATGACCAACGAGTTTCGGTATTTGTCCTATTTAACACTTGACTCTTATGTAGCTATATTGTGTACTAATACAGGCGGAAAATGTAAAGCTGCGATTTTCTAGGCCGATAAGATTAGGAACTACACTTCCATTCCGGCGTAATAGTCAAGGAAGTTTGCTGCGGTAACATAGACGCAGCAGGCGCAGTAATATCACGCAGCACATGTGCAAATGCTAACCTAGCTGGGAACTAATTTCAGGCGCTGCGTGATATTACTGCGTTGGAAAATTAGCCTATTTCAAAAAAAAAGTGGAGAGTTCCTTTAAGCATATCGGTAAGCTAGTGTGCTCTAAAACAATGACAAAATTCGCATTTAGAAGATATAAGCATTCACTTACAGTCTGTATCTTCCACCAATATGGATCAATGATTTTTATATCATTACCATGCACTTCAGCTTCTCATCAAATTTTCTGTTCAATCAAATGCTCTCTAGAATCTAAAGCGTCCTGTCCCCTACAGTATAAACAGACGCTAAAGCTGCAGCTGAAATCAGTCACTAGTTCACAAAATTTCTATTTTCTGTACAGTAAATGGCACATAGTGCACTAAATAGGGGATAGGGAATGATTCAAACAGTGTAAATATGCAACCGTTTGGGCGAATGAAGTCTGGTTTCACACTAGCGCATGATAACAAGGAGCGGATTGTATATTTGAGTCGGCGCAGATCACAAAACATATTGGACGCATTTGAATTCTACACAGAATGCTATTTTATATATAGATAATGCAATATGGATGTGATTGTGGCTATCATACGCTGTCAAATGCGGCTTTAACCAGCTTTATGGCTCTGGCCCAAGCTGTGATATAAACAAAACACCATTGGCTATTTAAAAAGGGGGCGGGACTTTCTGATTCAGTTGCAATTACGTCAATACATAGAACAATGCTGCACAATTCGAAGCACTTCAGTGGACCTCTAAGTGAAATTCTTTACTTCTAAACTCTCAAAACTCTCAACTTTGTGTGCATATTGAAATGTGGCACTTCACAAGCTGTTATGAGTAACAAGAACACATAATAAATGAGACATTGAAGTCTAACCTGCTGTGACATGTCTGGATGTGGCATATGAGTTATTTTTATGAACGTTGTGAATAACAAACGCACATTTTGCTGTGTTCCAAGTGAAAAAAGCTATTATACGGCCTTAGGCAACTTAGAATATAATACATTTATGATACTTTAATGGTGTTTTTGTCATTTTGGGAACATAGCTCCTGGTCACCATTCAATTTTGATGACTGACTTTTCATTTCATCAAGTTAAGAGAAAGATTAGTTTGACAGTCACCTTGTCTCACCCATAATCCTCCTCTTTCTCCCAGTGGGTTGCATTCCTAGGAGTTAATGCCAGGCTGATCCCATCCCTAAAGGTCCCCCATTGTTTAGACAATAGATCAATGTCTGCTTTAGTGGGTTTGAGCAATCTAAGCACACTTGCTGTGTCATATTCTATCTTAAAGGGATAGTTCACTCAAAAATGAAATTTCTTTCATTAATTAATCACCCTCATGTCCATCCAAACCTGTGCTGTTGTGATCGTGCATGAACGTGTAAAGACTGAAGCAGAAGAGAAGAAATTGTTAAATAAATTCATTTTTTTTTCTTTGTGCACAAAAAGTATTCTCATAGTCACATGGACTGTTTTAACAGTGTCCTGATTACCTTTCTGAACCTTGAACATGTCAATTGCATTGCTGTCTAAGCAGGGTTAGGCCCCCAACCCACATTTTTTGATTTCATCATAAATATCTTAATTTGTGTTCTGAAGATGAACAAAGGTCTTATGGGTTTGGAACAACATGAGGGTGAGAAATAACTGACAGTATTTTCATTTTTGGGTGAACTATGCCTTGTGCACAGATTACACTGTCATTAATGTAAAAACCCAAGAGGGGGAAGAAATTAGCCATTAAAAGGATTTAGACACCAAAATTAAACCTAAATGGGCTGCCTCTCATTGCATATAATCGTGAGATATCAAATCAAGCATTATCTGCAAGCTCATACTGTATTAATGAGTCATTCTCATGTGGGCGCCGCTTAGAGGTCAAACTATTCATCCAAGCTCAACTGCACGCCTGAGTAATAGTGCTGAATGAATTAAATCAATGCAGTTGCTGTAATATTTTGTAATGTGTGTAATGAAGTGCTTTACTATCAGCCTATTTTTACTCAACAGCCAATCAGAATGATCATTGGACATTTTGTTTACCTGCCAGTGACAACTGGAGTATTTTTTTTAGAGGTTTTTATAGAAAACAGAGATCTTTCATTATCAACTGACCAAAACATTTGTTTTTTGGAAATTACACTAATGACAGTGATAATGTCCAAATATCAGCTAATTAATCACTCTAAATGTGTATTATATATATTTTATGTTCTATCACTAATCACAGTTGAGGTCAAAAGTTTACATACACCTTGCAGAATCTGCAAAATGTTAATTATTTTACAAAAATAGGTTGGATCGTACAAAATGCATGTTGTTTTTTGTTTAGTACTGACCTGAATAAGATATTTCACATAAAAGATGTTTACATATAGTCCACAAGAGAAAATAATAGTTTTTAGAAATGTATAAAAATGACCACGTTTGAAAGCTTACATACACTTGATTCTTAATACTGTGTTGTTTTCCTGAATGATCCACAGCTGATAGTTTTTCATGAGCCCCTTGTTTGCCCTGAACAGTTAAACTGTCCACTGTTTTTCAGAAAAGTCCTTCAGGTCCCACAGATTCTTTGGTTTTTCAACATTTTTGTGTATTTGAACCCATTCCAACAATGACTGTATGATTTTGAGATCCATCTTTACTTAGGACAACTGAGGGACTTATATGCAACTATTACAGAAGATTTAAATGCTTACTGAAGCTCCAGAAGGAAAAATTATGCATTAAGACCTGGGGGTGAAAACTTTTGAACGGAATGA
The DNA here is from genome assembly GCF_049309525.1 of Garra rufa. Classification (NCBI taxonomy): domain Eukaryota; kingdom Metazoa; phylum Chordata; class Actinopteri; order Cypriniformes; family Cyprinidae; genus Garra; species Garra rufa. The sequence continues at coordinate 10,870,595 of NC_133364.1, read as the reverse complement.
CTACGTTTTTTTTTTTCTTATTTTACCTAAATATCATATTTTTTGCATTGTTTTTCCTTCTGGAGCATCAGTGAGCATTTGAACCTTCTGTAATAGCTGCATATGAGTCCCTCAGTTGTCCTCAGTGTGAAAAGATGGATCTCAAAATCATACAGTCATTGTTGGAAAGGGTTCAAATACACATAAATGCTGAAAAAACTAAGAATTTGAAGGACCTGAAGGATTTTTCTGAAGAGCAGCCTGCAGTTTAACTGTTCAGCAAACAAGGGACTCATGAACAACTCTCACTAAACAAAACAAAAAAAATCAGCTGTGGATCATTCAGGAAACAACACAGTATTAAGAATCAAGTGTATGTAAACTTTTGAACAGGGACATTTTTATAAATTACAACTATAATTTTGCTTGTGGACTATATGTAAACATCTTTAATGTGAAATATCTTATTCATAAAAATATCTCTTACATAAGCAGTGACACACTGAGTGTCATTGAGTTGAGGAGCTAATGAGAGACGTGTGTCTGCGTGGAACATGATGTGCAGATGGCTAGCAAGAACTACGAATGTGGCAGAACTTTTGCTGACGCATCTGCTTCACAGCTTATCAATGCAGATTGCTTTCCTTTTTATCTCCATCAGAATGAGAATCAATTCTCTGTTATCCATGTGGGTACCCTGCAGCAACCGAAAATAATTTCTCTTCCTCAGATGTCCTGTGTCTGGTGCCTTCTGGAGGTGAGCTGACTCCTGTGTGGGTCACTGGGGTCCTGTGAGGAGCAGATATGTGGGACGGCCAGTCTGAATCGTGTCAGACTCACGCCCTGTTCGATGCCTTCGTGCAGGCCGCCACATGCAGGGAGACCCTCAGGGCCTTCCAGGAGCTGTGCGACGAGCTAAAGCTGCATCCCGGCGGTCAGCCGCAGTTCTACCACACCCTGAGGAGCAGACTACACTACTGGAAGGCCAAAGCACTATGGGCCAAACTGGATAAAAGAGCCAGCCAGAGAGAGTACATGAGAGGCCATGCTAGCACCAACACCACGGTACAAAGAGTCACCCGCAGTGCACTGCAAGAGAGATTTCTCTACACTAGTGCCCTGACAAATGTTTCTCATGCAGGTTTTTGTTGTGTGTTTAGTGTCTGATCATAGGTGCAGGTCCGTGTGGATTGCGGACGGCTATAGAGCTGGGATTTCTGGGCGCCAGGGTGATTCTGGTGGAAAAGCGAGATGCTTTCTCACGGAATAATGTTCTGCATCTTTGGCCCTTTACCATCCAGGATCTCCGTGGGTTGGGGGCCAAAAAGTTCTATGGGAAGTTCTGTGCTGGAGCCATAGATCATATTAGTGAGTAATTGTGAATTTGAGATTAAAATTGAGTTGAATACATGTTTGTGGTTTTATTGGGCAATTTATTAGTGCA
>NC_133364.1:10821630-10868672 GCF_049309525.1 Garra rufa | reverse complement strand
CCTGCTTCCCAGAAGGGACAGTTTTCATCATTAATATATATATATATATATATATATATATATATATATATATATATATATATATATAAAATGTAAATTGTTATACATTTAGACTACTTTTGCATTTCCTTACACTTACGAAATTTAAGAAATACATTTATATTAAATGTATAATTTACATTTCAACATATCATTTAGATTTTTTAATTACATTTTATCTCAAAAATCATTTTATCTCAAAATAAATATCCATATTTTTCGAACATAGCAAATACATTATTTTAATTTATATTAATTATATATATATATATATATATATATATATATATATATATATGTATATAAATTTTAATTTCCCATTATTTTGACCACAATATCATAGCTATCAAGTTTTTGGTATCCCTTGTTTTAAAGAATATGAGTGTATTTTGACTCTCAATAATATTATTATTTTTAGATTATATTTTAAATATTATATATTTTTTAAATATGTACATCTACTTAAAAAGTTGTTTGTGAAGGACATAATTAAATATATATTAAATATATAGAATATTTCATATGTTTAATTATGTCATGGGGTAAATATTTATTTGTATATTCATTTGTTCATTCATTGAGATATATATAGTTATTTATTTCTTGACAGTATATAAATGTTATAAAAAAAACTATAAAATATGTAAATTAAAAAAATCTTGTTTAAATAACATTTTCCATTCATTTCCAGTGTTGTATTAATAGCTATTTTATTAAAAGCACCAATAAATAAATAGATAATAATTTCATGATTTATTCATTTATATATGACATTTTATTTATTTATTGACACTATTTAGTTAACATAAATAATCAAATAAATAACTAAATTACATGTAAATGACATTTTCCACTGAATGTTGATGTATTTATTCATTTTTATTTGTTGACTTATTTATATTTCTAAATTATTATATATATATATATATATATATATATATATATATATATATATATATATATATTAACACTTTTAATTAAATATGTATATTTTAATATGGCACTTCCAGTCCTCTGTAGGTACTAATATATTAATACACATAGTAAATAATAAGGATAAAAGGATAGTTCACCCAAAAATGAAAATTCTGTCATTAATTACTGAAGTTTTCTTTGTGCACAAAAAACTATTCTCATAGCTTCATAAAATTATGGCTAAACCACTGATGTCACATAGGCTATTTTAACAGTGTCCTTAAACATAAATGGGCCTTGAATGTGGTAGTTCTCTTGCTGTCTATGCAGGGTCAGAAAGTTTTCAGATTTCATCAAAAATATCTTAACGGGTTTGGAATGACATGAAGGTGAGTAATTAACGACAGAATTTTCATATTTGGGTCTACTATCCCTTCAGGCTAAAAGCTGAAAAACTTTCATGGGGTTTTTAAGTGCTTTCAGTCCTTCAAAAGGGAAACTTAGTAACTTAAAGTGTGGGCTGATGGTTTTACTGCATTGAGGTTTTCTGAATGTGTGACTCTGACACTGGCGTCTTTGTTTCTTGCAGTGATTTTGCATCTCTGGAGGAGAGTGAGGCGGAGTTCAATGGTCAGTTGGGTTTGGACATGGCGGAGCAGGAATTTGGTATTTGTCCTATAATGACCGGCAAGGAGATGAGCACGCTGGAAGAGAGTGACTCTCTCTGCATGGTCATGTACCTCAGTCAACTTCACGAGCTCCTTAAAGACACAGCGCCAGCTAGTGGTCAGGATAAGGCATCATCTTTTGTTTTACTTCTATTTGTGTAGTATCGTTATTTATATACATACTTTTTTCTCTGGACAGGAAACATGAGCCCAGAAGAGAAAGCTGTTCAGTTTTCCAGCACCAGGTCACCCATCTCACTGCTCACCAAACTTGGACAGAGTCTGTCTCGAAAACGCAATCCCAAGGTTCACACACACTCACAATTACACAGCTGCACTATTTTATCAGCCGTTACCCATGTGCTAAGATGTGCTATTTTTCATATCTATCAGGATAAGAAGGAGAAGGAAGCAGATAGTGTTGGAAAGAGGAGGAGGACAAGCCAGAATGGCCAGTCTGAGGAGGTGAGTCCTTTTGACACACACACACACACACACACACACACACACACACACACATATATATATATACACACAAATATAGATATAGATATATATATATGATCCTGGTCCGCAAAACCAGTCATAAGGGTCAATGTCAATGTTTTGAAATCTTAAAGCTGAATAAAAAGGCTTTGCATTGATGTATGTTTTTTTAGGATATTTGTCCAAGATACAACTATTTGAAAATCTGGAATCTGAGGGTGCAAAAAAATCTAAATACTGAGAAAATCACCTTTAAAGTTGTCCAAATGAAGTTCTTAGCAATGCATATTACTAATCATAAATTAAGGTTTGATATACTTAAGGTAGGAAATTTTGACGATTTGATGATTTTAGCGCCAATTGATATTGATTATCTGTGATATTTTCCTGATATAGGAGGACGTTCCTCATGATACCAAAGAAAATAAGACTTTAGGAGTAACTCCTGGGTCAGAACCGAAGGTCGCTGAGGGTCACAGCAAGGTTCGGTCCATGGCGACGCTACTGCTGGCTAAATTTGAGGAGAACTCGCCATCAGCCTCAGCCACTGCAACACGCCGACAGGTGTGTGAGTATTTGTGTGATGCATGTGTGCTTTTACATGCATACAGTTGTGTTTGCAGGTGCATACATATATGTGACTCTGGACCACAAAACCAGTCATAAGGGTCAATTTTCTGAAATTGAGATTTATACATTGAGAATAAATAGCTTTCCACTGATATATGGTTTGTTAGGATAGGACAATATTTGGCTGAGATACAACTATTTGAAAATCTGGAATCTAAGGGTGCAAATAAATCAAAATACTGAGAAAATCAACTTTAAAGTTGTCCAAATTAAGTTCTTAGCATTGCATATTACAAATCAAAAATCAAGTGTTGATATATTTACTGTAGGAAATTTACAAAATATCGTAATGGAACATGATCTTTACTTAATATCCTAATGATTTTTGGCATAAAAGAAAAATCTATCATTTTGGCCCAAACAATGAATTTTTGACTATTGCTACAAATATACCCGTGCTACTTAAGACTGGTTTTATGGTCCAAGGTCACATATTTGTTTTCAGGTTCAGCAGTTTTTCCTTTCAAATTTTCTTTCTTCACTGAAAAAACTAAATGTGGAGCAGAAGAAAGAATTTAATCTGCTTCTCACAGTCTTATATAGTCACTCAAAAAATCACCATGTTTGATAGAAAATGGAGTATTGTGTTTTAGTTGTGATACAATTTCACACTGCGTCTGTTAGTCATAAGCTTTTGTGATGTTTTTCTTATGAATTAGCTTCACCTTGCCCTTCAGCGAAAGCTGCTGATTCATTCCGTGCCTGGTGCACAAACTTAGCAAATACACTTTAACAGGCAGCAGAGCTAGAATTGGCAAAGCCTCTAGGCAGAATTTATAAAGTGTTTTATTAGATTAAAAGCCATTAAGGTGATTTACAGTAACAACTGCGGCTAGAAGACTGCACCAGGAATTTTAACTCTACAGTGAATAACATTTTGATGTCTACAAACCCTACTTAAAGAGGTAGTTAACCCAAAAATAAAAATTCTGTCATTAATTACTCACCCTCATGTCGTTCCAAACCTGTAAGACTTTCGTTCATCTTTAGAACACAATTAAGATATTTCTGATAAAATCTGAGAGCTTTTCCTTCATAGACAGCAATGTAACCATAACAATTCATGGGCCAGAAAGGTAGTAATTACATGAAGCTACTACAAGAATGCTTTTTGTGTGCAAAGAACACAAAAATAACAACTTTATTAAATATTTTCTTCCCTTGAACGTGTCAGTTGAATTGCCCTTTATGCAGGGTCAGAAAGGTCATGGATTTCATCAGAAATATCTTAATTTGTGTTACGAAGATGAAGGTCTTGTGGGTTTGGAATGACATGAGAGTAAGTAATTAATGGGAGAATTTTCATTTTTGGGTGAGCTAATTGGATGTGTTTTCCCGTACAAGGAATAGATCAGAGTTCACTCTCTCCCAGTTATAAGCTAGAACGCAAAAAGACACCTGTGCTATATGATTCAATAGTTCCAGTAGTGTATGTTTTTTTTGTATAGAAATGGCTACTCCGATTCTCTTTTAAGTTTTTATGGTCTCTTTTGGCCTCTGTTTGCCTAGTAATAATAGGCTATGAAGGAGCTCTGTGTGTAAACGGGCCTGGGGCTCAACAGCCTATTAGTGACTGGAGGCAGTGGAGCATGTGATTTGACTGAAGATTCTTCAGTTAGGACCCTCAAATAATTTATTATCTCCATCGTATCCTTTGCCTTTGACTGACAGGTTGATTTTTATTGATTTATGGATGGATAGATAGACAGACAGACACAGATTAGATTTAGATTAGATAGATAGATAGATAGATAGATAGATAGATAGATAGATAGATAGATAGATAGATAGATAGATAGATAGATAGATAGATAGATAGATAGATAGATAGATAGATAGATAGATCATCATGCATCATTTCTTTTAAAGGTTTTTATCTCAGAACTTGTTTTCCATACTCATGTTTTGATTTGTAGAGCTACATTCAGATGTATTCGGGAGGAGTGAGCTCATTGGCTCAGCAGATAGCCAATCAGATTCAGAGTCAGCAGGAACAAGCTCCCAAGCTCCTTCACAGGAGGGAGTTGGTAAGAGTTCACCTGTAGTGCTGGCCACAAAGCTGCCCTAACATTGTGAATGTTGTGCCCCTTGTCTCTGAGGTCTGTAACCCAGTGTTGACCCTTGTTTAGTGTTACATTTACTAATTACTGTGAGTTTGTGCTGTAATCTAATTTCTCTAATAAGGCTTAATGCTGCGCAGCTTTGTTAGACTGATCAAACCCGAAGTGTTGATCCATGTAAGTGCGGCAGTCATGCAAAATCTGAGCATTTCATTGAGTTAGCCATATTTTATTGTTATATCTGACCATGCACCACAAAACCAGTCATAAGTAGCACAGGTTTATTTGTAACAATAGCCAACAATACATTGTATGTGTCAAAATTGTCGATTTTTCTTTTATGCCAAAAATCATTAGGATATTAAGTAAAGATCATGTTCCATAAAGATATTTAGTAAATATACTAGTGTAAATATATTCAAACTTAAGTTTTGATTAGCGATGTGCATTGCTAAGAACTTCATTTGGACAACTTTTAAGGTGATTTTCTTAATATTTGGATTTTTTTGCACCCTCAGATTCTACATTTTCAATGTAAAAAAATGTAAAACAAAATTAACCTTATGACTGTTTTGTGGTCACATATTAATATTATTTTATATTTATTAAAATGAAAAAATAAAATAAAAATAATAATAATAATATAATTATATTATATTAAATAAAATATAATCATTATTATTATAAAAAAATATATATATTTAATATTTAATATTTAATGCACCTCATTATCCTGGGTTTGTCTGTGCACCTGTAACTACCCATCTTTCTTTTGATCTTCGACCTTTGGCTTCTCACCTGTAGGGTTCTCAAAGGGAGTTTCCTGTGAATATGGGCGGCAGCGATGTGTGTTACTTCTGCGGACGTCGCGTTTATGTCATGGAAAGGCTGAGCGCCGAGGGAAAGTTCTTCCACAGGAGCTGCTTCCAGTGTGACCACTGCAGCTCCACATTACGCCTGTCCAACTATGCTTACGACCAGCTACATGGTGTGTTTGTATGATTACAATATTACTTAATTTTATGCTTGAATCAAAAACAATAGGTGATTAGCTTTTAATGGATATGTAAAAGTGTGTAAAAATGCCCCGTTGTTCTGTTTTGCTGTAGGCAACTGTTTTTGCCAAACAAACTGCTCTTTTGTTAGCATTGCACAGTCATAAGGTCTGAAATGTGCTTGAGTTGGGACAGGGGTTTTATTGTTGACCAACAATGACAGTAGGCCACACACACACAAACTGAAGGCCCTCAGCAAAATGCTTTTAAGACATTTTTTAAAAATAGGAATCAAAACACCAAAAAGTGATAGGGTTGCATAGATCACATGGTTCAAACACTTCAAGTTTAAAAAAAGAGGCGGCATTCGGACCGACTTCAAGCTACGGTATAAATAAGACTTTTGCTCCCTGCATCAGCTACTTTTTTATTTTCCCGCTGTCATCTTTATTTTCTTTTGGTTTGTACAGGGAAGTTTTATTGTAAGCACCACTTCAACTACAGAATGACCAGCGTGGCTCAGAGAAAGAGACCAGCTCCAGCTGTGGCCCCTCGACCTACTCAGGTAACCTCATCATATCACCATTATATTTCTTTTAGATGCTTTATATGCCTGTTTTTAGTTATATATAAAATATAAAAATGTGTGTTTTATAGTACACATGCAATATCAGTATAATGACTATATATATATGCCTATATACATTTTTGAATAAATGTATGTAAACATAGGAAGCATTTTTTTTAAATAGTATAACCTGCACCAAAGTTTTTAATTTTATCTTTTGGTTTATGTAATGCATTTTTTGTATATATACAGCTGAATCAAACGTTTACATACACCTTGCAGAATCTGCTAAATGTTAATTACTTTTCCAAAATAAGAGAGATCATACAAAATGCATGTTATTGTTTATTTACTACTGATCTGAATAAGATATGTCACATAAAAGATGTTTACATATAGTCCACTACAGAAAATAAGTTAAATCTATCAAAATGACCCTGTTCAAAAGTTTACATACGTTTGATTCTTAATACTGTGTTGTTACCTGAATGATCCACAGCTGTGTTTTTTTGTTTAGTGATAGTTGTTCATGAGTCCCTTGTTTGTCCTAAACAGTTAAACTGCCTACTGTTCTTCAGAAAAATCCTTTAGGTCCCACAAATTTTTTGTTTTTCAGCATTTTTGTGTAGTTGAACAATTTCCAGCAATGACTGTGTGATTTTGAGATCCATCTTTTCACACTGAGGACAACTGAGGGACTCATATGCAACTATTTACAGAAGGTTCAAACGCTCACTGATGCTCCAGACGGAAAAACAATGCATTAAGAGCCTGAGGGTGAAAACTTTTGAACGTGTACATTTTTCTTATTTTGCCTAAATATCATATTTTTTCATTTATTACTGCCCTTCAGATGATACAGAAGATACTTACATGTTTCGTTTCCCAAAAGGCAAAATAAGTTAAATTTGCCTTGAAATTCCAAACGTTTTGAATGCCAATGCATTTGAAGCTCTTAATGCATTGTGTTTTCTTCTGAAGCATCAGAGAGCATTTTAACCTTCTGTAATAGTTGCATATGAGTCCCTCAGTTGTCCTCAGTGTAAAAAGATAGATCTCAAAATCATTCAGTCATTGTTGGAAAGGGTTCAAATACACAAAAATGCTGGAATAACACAGAATTTGTGGGACCTGAAGGATTTTTCTGAAGAACAGCAGGTGACTCATGAACAACTATCACTAAACAAACAAACAAAATATTTCTGTTTCTTCAGGCTCCCCCTGCTCCATCCTCGGCTTCTACATCTTTGTCCTCTCTAGGCTCAGTGGGCACAGCCACTCCACCAGACTGCTGGTCCTCCAGCGGCCACCCAGATGTGGTATCCAGCCTGGCCAAGAGACTGTGTGGTACCCCAGAACGCATTGAGCTGGAGAACTACAAACCCTCCCCAAAACAACAGGACAGCCCACTGCAGGAGGTCTCAGAAGAGATGCTTGCACAGCACAACCTCAGTGCTAGTCTGCAGGAGAAACACACAGAGGAGCAGTCTAGGTATCCAAACATACTGCTGTTATTTGCTTGCATGTTTTCCCTGATTAAATCTCTCTTGTTTGGGTCTTCAGTAGCTCTGAGTCAGACCTAGAGGAGGAGGAGCCTGCTTGGAAGAAGGAGGAGGGGCTGAACATCAAAACCAATGGAGAGAGAGAGTTAGATGTGGGGGCGGAGCTAAAGGAGGAAGAGGGAGGAGAAAACAAAGAAAAACAAGAAGAGGAGGAGGAGGCGGCTGAGGAGGAGGAGGAGGAAGAAGGAGAAGTTTCAGAAGAAGAGCAACAAGACGAGGGAGATTCTAGTGATGGTGGGTGTTTGCTTTTACTTTTCTCTAATAAAATGGTCAAAGTTCGATCTTGTCTGACTATATAGTTTGTTTATTCCAGTGAAATCATCATAAGATGAGGTATTGTTTAATTTAATGTCTCTCTTTATCTGTTTTTGTGTCATATTCCTACAATATGTTTGTCTGTCTGTTTATTTGTGAGGTGAATGTTGTCATGCTTGTTTGTATGTTTATTGTATGTGTGTTGACATGTGTATGTGTAGAGGGTGAATACTGCCCTTGGGAGAGGGAACGGCTCTCAGGGGTGTGGCTTGAGGAAGAGGAGGCGGGGTTTGTTAAAGGTAGCACCGCCCCTGATGACCATTGATGGCCTTCATTAGCTTATGCTGCATTATTTTAACCTGATGTAAAAGATGTTTTTTTTGCAGGTTATTTTTTCATTTGCAGGCTGTGCATGAATAATAGTGTGTTTTTGATGTTTGTATATTATTCTGTAGTTGGCTTTTTGTGTTTTTGGGTTATGCTATGGAAATAATTTGCAGTTGTTTTAGTTTGCCTGTTTGATATATTTTGCAAATTAGTTACTAACTTAAACCGTGTCCTAACCAGGCACAATATGACAAGTTAGTAATTTATCTGCCCATTTAGAAAGAAATAATTCTGCACAATGCAAACAATCACTACCAACCAGTAAGATTTTACTAAGGGGTGAGACTTTGTAGTTTGCCAAAACAGAAATATTAAAAAGCAACTGTTATTTTAATGCACTATGCCTGGTTAGCACATAATTTGAATCACTTTTGTAGAAAGTATAAATATAAATAAAGAATTTAGCCTATTTTATAGATCCTAGACAAATTCATATAATTGTTACATTTAAATTAAGATATATTTCATTTAAAAAATATATGTATATTTAGAAATATATACACTACCAGTTAAAGGTTTTTGAACAGTAAGATTTTTAATGTTTTTTAAAGTCTCTTCTGCTCACCAAGCCTGCATTTATTTGATACCAAGGTGCAGCAAAAACAGTAATATTTTTAAATATGTGTTGTGTACTTTATTTAACTATATATTTACTATATTTACTATATTACTATATTAAATCATCACTCTAGTTTTGCAGTGTCACATGATCCTTCAGAAATCATTTTAATATGCTGATTTGCTGTTCAAGAAACATTTTTTTTATTATTATGAATATTTAAAACAGTTGAGTACATTTCTTAGGATTCTTTGATGAATAGAAAGATCAGCGTTTATCTGAAAAACATTTTTTGTAACAATATGTACCATTCAAAACCTTTGAGTCAGTATTTTTATTTTTTCTGGGAAAGAAATTATAGAAAATAATATTTCTATTAAGCAAGGATGCTTTAAATTGACCTGAAAAGTGATGATAAAAACATTAATAAATCTTTTATAAGATTTCTATTTCAGATAAATGCTTCTTCTGAACTTTCTATTCATCAAAGAAACTTGAAAAAATTCTACTCAGCTGTTTTTGACATAATAATTTTGAATAATAATAATAACAACAACAATAAATGGGTTTTATTATTTTTAACAGCAAATCAGAACATTAGAATGATTTTTGAATGATCATGTGACTGGAGTTAAGATGCTAAAATTCAGCTTTGAAATCACAAAAATAAATTACATTTTAAAATATATTCAAATAGAAAACAGTTATTTTAAATAGTAAAATATTTCAAAATTTTACAGTTTTTACTGTACTTTGGATCAAATAAATGCAGACTTGTTGAGCAGAAAAGACTTCTTTAAAAAAACATTAAAAATCTTACTGTTCAAAAACTTTTGACTGGTAGTATAGTGCCATAATATAGATCTCTCTTTACAGTCTTTACAGTCAATCTTTTTCAGCCTTTTTTTCTGCTTCTTTAAGAGCATCTGAAAAGGCTTCACCGCTTCCCCCACAAAACTTAGTTAAGAAGATTCTAGAACTCCTCTAGAATTCTGTCACATTCTAAATAACTTTTTTCTTTATCCCTTCATGCTTCTAATAACCAGAGTCTTATGAAGGATACAGCGATGACACAGATATAGACACCACCTCAGTCAGAGAGTCTAAACCATGTGACCAACAGGAACAAGAAGAGTCCATTTCATTGCGCCAGTCATCTACTAAGTCTCCACCCTCTTTGAAACCACCAGAATTAGATCCCACACCCACAAATGAGCTGTCAACGAATCCCGAGAACCCACCTGTGAAGAAGTCAGAGGTCGTAGAGGAGTTCTGGCTGAAGAGTGCCGAGATCAGAAAGAGTTTAGGCCTGACTCCTCTGTCTAGAGAATGCGACTCCAAACATACGTCAAGCCAAACATCTAACGTTAAAGAAAGCTTTTATACTTCAGTCGCCTACATACCGTCCTGCAATAGAAACTGTGACTCCAGCACACAAACTCAGTTTCAAAGTACATCCCGACCTGAACCATCTCCAACTAAGGATGGCGATGCAGGCGCCGCTTTAGAAGAGACGATAGGCCGCTGTTCTGTAATCCACAGACTGAGCATCACTGTCGAAGGTTGTGTGATGGGGGACAATCAGGATTTGGACCTCAATTCCACCTCGTTTGGAAATGAAAGCATTTTAAATCCAGTTACAGGTCTTCCAACTCCTCCCTACAGCCCTTCTCACTCTCCTCTTGTTGGCAAGCAATGTCGCGCCCTTCACCATTCTGAACCGATACTGGACCGAGAGGTTATGGTCTTCTCATCGACCTGCGCTATTCCTGTTCCACAGCGGGACGGTCTTAAACCCGAGCTTGATCAAGCTCGCAGTCTTCCTCCGGATGAAATTGAGATACTCTGCGGAGATGAGGCGGAAGGGGCTTCCAGACTGCCGGAAAGATCCGGTGTCACACAGAGCCAGATGGACAACTGTAGACTGGAGCAAAGGAGGACGCTTCCAGACCGGCTGGTTGCCCCACTGTTGGCAGGGGGACCGGAAGTCAGGCTTCGTAGGTCAGAGATGAAGCTGTGGGGGGCGGACACGGGTGGAGAGGAGAAGGAGAAAAAACGCAACTCTTTGTTCTCCCCTCGTAAAAGCAGAAAGAGCGTGAACGCAGCGGCTGAGACCCAGCCAGGGAAGCAGAAGTCCCTCTGGAAGAGTGTTTTTTCGGTGTATAAGAAGGACAAAAAGAGGAAGGAGGCTGCCACGGTGGCGGAAACTCTACCTGCCGCAACTAATGCCGAGAGCAAGCGGAAAGTGTCGGGAGTCAACAGAACCTCAGGTGAGATGGGTGGATGGATGGACCTGTAAATGAAATGTACCACATGAGCATGACTTTAAGGGTTGCATTGCACATTGCAGACTTGTGTTTCCGGAAAAATCCAAGTTTCTCTGAAGACACAGACTTGTCCTGCCATGCTCTTCTAGAAAGATGTCCACTCAGAGCTCAGGTAGTGTAAAACACTCCACTCTACATTCTCTGGTCCTTAAGGTCACATTAAACATTATTCTGTAAATTTTCATGGGCAAAATGCAGCCATTTCAACAGGAAATTGAAATTCAGACCTTTTTTCTCAGAATTGCAAGCTCTTACTCGCAATTGCAAAAAATAATGTCAGAATTACAAACGTTTTTCATCACAAAAGTTTGTATATTGCAGTTCTGTATTTTTTTCTCGAAATTCAGAATTTCTATTTCGCAATTCTGACTTTTTCTTGAAATTCCGATTTTTTTTTTACAATTCCGAGTTTATATCTCGCAATTCCGATTTTTTTCTCTCAAAATTATGAGTTTGTATCTCACAACCACTAGCATACTTTTTTCTCACAATTCCGAATTGATATCTCACAATTCTGACTTTTTTCTCACAATTCCGAATTGATATCTCACAATTCCGAATTAATATCTCACAATTCTGACTTTTTTCTCACAATTCCGAATTGATATCTCACAATTCCGAATTAATATCTCACAATTCTGACTTTTTTCTCACAATTCCGAATTGATATCTCACAATTCTGACTTTTTTCTCACAATTCCGAATTGATATCTCACAATTCTAACTTTTTTCTCACAATTCCAAATTGATATCTCACAATTCTGACTTTTTTCTCACAATTCCGAATTGATATCTCACAATTCTGACTTTTTTCTCACAATTCCGAATTGATATCTCACAATTCCGAATTGATATCTCACAATTCTGACTTTTTTCTCACAATTCCGAATTGATATCTCACAATTCTGACTTTTTTCTCACAATTCCGAATTGATATCTCACAATTCTAACTTTTTTCTCACAATTCCAAATTGATATCTCACAATTCTGACTTTTTTCTCACAATTCCGAATTGATATCTCACAATTCTGACTTTTTTCTCACAATTCCGAATTGATATCTCACAATTCTAACTTTTTTCTCACAATTCCAAATTGATATCTCACAATTCTGACTTTTTTCTCACAATTCCGAATTGATATCTCACAATTCTAACTTTTTTCTCACAATTCCGAATTGATATCTCACAATTCTGACTTTTTTCTCACAATTCTAACTTTTTTCTCACAATTCCGAATTGATATCTCACATTTCTGACTTTTTTCTCACAATTCCGAATTGATATCTCACAATTCTGACTTTTTTCTCACAATTCCGAATTGATATCTCACAATTCTGACTTTTTTCTCACAATTCCGAATTGATATCTCACAATTCTAACTTTTTTCTCACAATTCTGACTTTTTTCTCACAATTCCGAATTGATATCTCACAATTCTAACTTTTTTCTCACAATTCCGAATTGATATCTCACAATTCTAACTTTTTTCTCACAATTCCAAATTGATATCTCACAATTCTGACTTTTTTCTCACAATTCTGACTTTTTACTTCCAATTCCGAGTTTATATCTTGCAATTCTGAGTTTACATTTCGAAATTCATCTTGAATTCTGGCTCAGAATTGTGAAGAATGAACAGACATCTTTATTTGTCAGCATTGCGAGTTTATATTACGCAATACTGACTTTATAACTCGCAACTGCGAGTTTATATTTCACAATTCAGAGAAAAAAAGGCAAAATTGTGAGTTTGTATCATGCAATTCTAAGAAACAATTATGTGAACAGATGTAAACTCACAATTGCAAGAAAAAGAAGTTAATTGTGAGATAAAAAGTCAAAAGGACCTGTCGATTTTATTCAGTGGTGGAATGGGCTTTCATTAATTCGCTATGTTGACCAACAGAAAGCTGGTGGGTTTGAAAGTGACTTCTATGTGAGCTGTGCTTCATACTTTGCCACATTATTGACAATAGACTTTGAAAATTCTGCTACCGTTAGAAATAAATGGGCAATTTTTGCTGTTGTGCCTTTAAGACTTCTGCATTACTGGCCTTTTCACATATGATGGTTCAAGGACTTCAGAATGAGTCATTTTTGCTGCTTAGTTCCCATAAATTGCTTTTATCCGCCATGATTTCATAGTTCATTCAGTTTGATATCTCACAATTCTAACTTTTTTCTCACAATTCCGAATTGATATCTCACAATTCTAACTTTTTTCTCACAATTCCGAATTGATATCTCACAATTCTGACTTTTTTCTCACAATTCCGAATTGATATCTCACAATTCTAACTTTTTTCTCACAATTCTGACTTTTTTCTCACAATTCCGAATTGATATCTCACAATTCTAACTTTTTTCTCACAATTCCGAATTGATATCTCACAATTCTAACTTTTTTCTCACAATTCCAAATTGATATCTCACAATTCTGACTTTTTTCTCACAATTCTGACTTTTTACTTCCAATTCCGAGTTTATATCTTGCAATTCTGAGTTTACATTTCGAAATTCATCTTGAATTCTGGCTCAGAATTGTGAAGAATGAACAGACATCTTTATTTGTCAGCATTGCGAGTTTATATTACGCAATACTGACTTTATAACTCGCAACTGCGAGTTTATATTTCACAATTCAGAGAAAAAAAGGCAAAATTGTGAGTTTGTATCATGCAATTCTAAGAAACAATTATGTAAACAGATGTAAACTCACAATTGCAAGAAAAAGAAGTTAATTGTGAGATAAAAAGTCAAAAGTACCTGTCATTTTCATTCAGTGGTGGAATGGGCTTTCATTAATTCGCTATGTTGACCAACAGAAAGCTGGTGGGTTTGAAAGTGACTTTTTGTGAGCTGTGCTATATACTTTGCCACATTATTGACAATAGACTTTGAAAATTCTGCTACCATTAGAAATAAATGGGCAATTTTTGCTGTTGTGCCTTTAAGACTTCTGCATTACTGGCCTTTTCACATATGATGGTTCAAGGACTTCAGAATGAGTCATTTTTGCTGCTTAGTTCCCATAAATTGCTTTTATCCGCCATGATTTCATAGTTCATTCAGTTTGATTTCTCACAATATAACTCTGCTGCTTTTTATCTTTTGCACTCATTTTCCTTTTGTGATTTTTGTCCTTTATGTTTTCTCATGGTCCTCTTCAGTCTTCAAATATTTTCAGTCTTACTGTACTGTATACAACAGTTGCCTAGCGTTTATCTGTGACTCCTTATAGCTGGACTAATGAAATAATTTAACACCTCGTGAGTTTTATTGTTGAATGTTGGAGGTAATTGAATGTCTTTTTTTCTGGCTGTGCTCTCAGCTGAGAGAAGAACTGTCTGATATCAAGTCAGACCTTCTGAAAGAAACAATATATGAGGAGATACATGAAGGGGATGAGGTATCAAAAATATAGCATTGAATTGTTTATCAGATTTTAGATCGTAAAAGCTCAAAGTAGCTTGTAGCTTGTGGTTGATAGCACATAGTTTGGGCTGTGGTTAGCGTTGTACTCAAAATACAGATTAGATTAATTCAGTTTTTCCCTTCTCTCTCCCGAGTCGCTTTACGTGCCTCATGCATTGGCGTTCAAGAGGGCATATGCTGTTAAGGTAGCATCTTTTTATTTCACACATGTTGAGCCTTTTTAGCCTGAAACAGAAACACTCAGCATCTTATTCCTCAATAGAAACGCAGTGTTTTGCCAGAGCTGCCAACCAAGGCGGACACCCCAGTGTCGTCGTGTTCGTCAGAGGTGGTAGGTGTTTTGGTGGTGTTCCCGGACCCATCCAGTATAAGTTTCTGTACCACGCTGTTTCAGAGAGTAGAAACGGAGGAGGAACTCAATGCAAAGCTGACACGCAGAGTGCAGAGAGCAGCGCGCAGACAAGCCAAGCAGGAGGAGCTGCGGAGGCTGCACAGGGCACAGGTGTGTGGGATGTGTTTTGAAGCATGCTTGTTTATAGTATGTGCCTTTGAAACAATGCATATTTATTTTTGTATATGCTGTCTCAGATAATCCAGCGTCAGTTGGAGCAGGTGGAAGTCAAGCAGAGGCAGCTGGAGGAGAAGGGTGTAGCTGTGGAGAAAGCACTTAGAGGAGAAGCAGGTACCTGTCAATCACCTGTCACTTTCTTGTCAAGGGGATGAGCCTCAAGGATAACACAGTTTTATAGAAAACTTTAAATTGGTAATTAATTTGGTAATTTAAAGATTCAGAACTTGTTTGAACATTATATTATGTACACTGCAGTTTAAAAGTTTACAATCAGCCTGATTTTTAATGTTTTTAAAGAAGTCTTTTCTGCTCATCAAGGCTGTGTTTATTTGATTAAAATTCTGAAATATTATTGTTCTATTTTAATATACTTTAAAATGTAATTTATTTCAGTTTCACATGATCCTTCAGGAATCGTTCTAATGTGCTGATTTATTATCAATGTTGGAAACAGTTGTTCTGCTTAATATGTTTTTGGTACCCGTGATACTTTTTTCAGTATTCTTTGAAAAAAAAAAGTTCAAAAGAACAGCATTTATTCAAAATAGCCTTTTCTATAAATTGAACACAACCTTGCTGAATTAAAGTATTAACTTCTTTCATAAAAAGAAAAAAATTGTTGACCACAAACTTTGAATGGTAGTGTATATTGTTAGAAAGGGCTGTTGTTTATAATGTTTTATTCATCAAAGAATCCTGAAAAAAGTATTACAGGTTCCATAAAAAATTAAGATAATAAATCAGCATATTAGAATGATTTCTGAAGGATCATTTGACACTGAAGCCTGGAGTAATGATGCTGAAAATTCAGCTTTGCATCACAGAAATAAGTTACATTTTAAAGTATATTAAAATAGAAAACCACAATTTTAAATCGCATTAATATTTCACAATATTAAAGTTTTTTTCAGTATTTTTAATCAAATAAACACCTTAATGAGCAGAAAAGACATGAAAAAACATAAAAAATTGTACTGATCCCAAACTTTTAAACAACAGTTTATGTATTATACTATATATTACATTTTAAACATTATATGCGAATTATGATTCAGATCCTGTTCTTGATTCGTTTTTGTCTCATAAATAATACAAATATAAATAAATAAGAAAAATAAGAATAAGAAAAATAGAAACTGGCTTAAGCTTTTTTTCATAGAATATGTTTTGAATATAAATGTACTTTGGGTTTAAACTTAAACCTCACAAATGTTTTTATTATATTGATTTATTTATTCATGCATTTAATATTTTAGCCATTGTTGCAATATACTGTATAAGATGTACTATGAAATGCCATCATCCCTCATTGTTTGTACCCATTATATGTTTGATTACATTTATTACAAACATATTGCTTATCATCTTTTATTGCTACGCTCACTGCATTAGCATATTTTCATAAAACACTGCGACAGAGCAGTGCAGGATATTCTGTTTTCTTTGTCTTTTAATGTTCACAATCCTCATGATGTGTCATTCCTCATAATATAGACTTCTGGGGAGATTCTAGTACATCTAATCTTTTGGACATACATCTGGGTGGTATGTACGACACATCTGACTTAGTGCTCATGCTAGTGACACTAACAAACACGTTTACTGTCTTAATGTGTTAACAGCTGCTAAAAAGTCGTTTTAGTATCTTTATGTTAACATAGAAGTGTAAAAACAGGCTTTCTGGCTTTTTTCGTGCTGCGGACTCCGTCCTGTCTGCTTGCTAGTGGTTGCATTCGTTTGTTTGTATTGTCTGGTGGTTGTGACTTTGTATACTCTTGGAAATACATACAGTTGAGGTCAAAAGTTTACACCCCCCTTTCAGATTCTGCTAAATGTTAATTATTTTACCAAAATAAGAGGGATCATGCAAAATGCATGTTATTGATTATTTAGTACTGATCTGAATAAGATATTTGACATAAAAGATGTTTACGTAGAGTCCACAAGAGAATGTAATAGTTGAATTAAAAAAAAATGACCCTGTTCAAAAGTTTACATGCACTTGATTCTTAATACTGTGTTGTTACCTGAATGATCCACAGCTGATAGTAGTTCGTGAGTTCCTTGTTTGTCCTGAACAGTTAAACCCTCAGTTGACCTTACTGTGAAAAGATGAATCTAAAAATCATACAGTCATTGGTCACACAAAAAATGCTGGAAAAACAAAGAATTTGTGGAACCTAAAGGATTTTTCTGAAGAACAGCAGGCAGTTTAACTGTTCAGAACAAACAAGGGATTCATGAACAATTATCACTAAACAAAAAAACACAGCTGTGGATCATTCAGGGAACAACATAGTATAAAGAATCAAGTGTATGTAAACTTTTGAACGAGGTCATTTTTATAAATTCAACTGTTATTTTCTCTTGTGGACTATATGTAAACATCTTTTATGTGAAATACCTTCAGGTCAGTACTAAATAAACGATAACATGCATTTTGTAAGATCCCTCTTATTTTGGTCAAATAATTAACATTTTGCAGATTCTGAAAGGGGGTGTAAACATTTGACCTCACCTGTACATAGATTTAAGTCAGGGTAGATGGCATATTTAAAAGCTATTTTAATCTTTACTTTCGGCTAATCTCTCTGGTGGCCTACTTTCTGAGACAGCAGGTTGTCAGTCAGACCACTGCCTGGACATGAACATCCAACTCGACCCATTACAGCTTCGCACCTCACATTCCTCCATTACTCCCATCTTTGCTTGGTTGCGTTCCTATATTCCTGAATCCCACCTCTCCTTCTTTTTTTCTGCCCGTCTCTGCGGTCTATAGTCGAGCCCTTTCTAGGTTCCCCTCGTAGAAGGCCTGTCTATCTCTGTCCTTGCTGTTCCCCAGAAGGTAACACCTCCCCAGTCTCCTTCCTGTCTCACACCTCTAGTGTGGATTTTGTAATAGCAATCATTTCTAAAAACCTTTTACCTTTCTCTCCTTTCTTCTCTTCCTTCCTCTACCCTGCTGTATGCCAGCCAAAGCTAAAGGGACAGAACACGATCATTCAGTTTATGTCTGTACGGTCTTTTTTCTTTATGTAGTGCAAGAACCTCCACTTCACCAGCTAAGTACGTTATTCTCTCCTGTAATCTCGAATTTCATTCTGGAGTTGCATGGGCATGGCACAGCATTGATCTGCATGGCTGTCAGTACATCTAAGATGTCACATCCTGTCTCTTTTGGG
This sequence comes from Garra rufa, assembly GCF_049309525.1. Taxonomy (NCBI): domain Eukaryota; kingdom Metazoa; phylum Chordata; class Actinopteri; order Cypriniformes; family Cyprinidae; genus Garra; species Garra rufa. Next base: position 10,850,032 of record NC_133364.1, on the reverse strand, counting down.
AATTGTTAGGAATTGACACTGTGTGTATGTGCGTGCAGATGTTTTGTATTACTGTCTGGTGTTGTTTATGCTTGCACGTTTTGATCAATTCTGTTCAACAGTTTGGGGTCAGTAAGATTTAATATAAAAGTGACAGTATAGACATTTCTACATCAAGTTTCTATTCATCACAAAAATCCATTTCCATAAAAAAATGAAGCAGCATACTGTTTTTAACATTGGTAATAATAAGAAATGTTTCTTGAGCACAAATTCAGCATATCAAAATGATTTCTGAAAGATCGTGTGATATTGAAAATTGGAGAAATGGCTGCTGAAAATTTTTAAATTACATTTTAAAATACATTTAAATTGAAAACATTATTTAAAAATGTAAAGCAAAAATATTTCAGAGTTTTCAATGTATTTATTTATCAAGTAAATGCAGCCTTGGTTAGCATAAGAGACTCAAGAGGTTCAAAAATCTTAAAAGGACTTACCAACTCTAAGCATTTGAACAGTAGTGTGATTTATAAGCAGGGTCTAAAATAGCTTTTTTAAGTGTTTTTTTTTTATTATATTATGATAAATAAATAAAATACAATTTTTAATTTTAATTTTTGTCTTTTTCATAAAATACTTTTAGATGTTTTTCATTTGACTTGCATGTGTTTCATTATCTTTCGCACTATTATTTTTACAGTTTAACCATGTTATATGCATTTTACTGTAAAATGATTTTTTTAATGATTTTTTTAAATGATTATTATAATAAATAAATAAAATACGAACATGTTTTAAATGATGCTTTAAATGATTATTATAATAAATATATAAATTATATAATTTTTTATGATTTTTTTTTTTATGTTTTTCATTTGACTTGCATGTCTTTCATCATCTTCTACACTTATCATTCTTTTAGTTTAGCTATGTTATATTGAGGGACAAAAGCCAAAGCCAATTTTTACTTGCATTTTAGTGCAAAAAGTAGCTTTTTAAAGTGTTTTTAAATTAATAAATAAATAAAAAACAAATATTTTGTAAATAAACTACATTTTTATTAATATTTTTATTATTTCTTTATATATAAAAATTGTAAAATGTTTATCATTTGACTTGCATGTCTTTCATTATTTATAAAAATACAAATATTTAATAAATAGATTTAAAAGAAAAAAAATATATATTTTATATATATTTTTTTTTTTATAAAATATTTGTAATATGTTTTTCATTTGACTTGCATGTTGTTAATTATCTTTCACACTATCATTCTTATAGTATGGCCATATTTTATTGAGAGACAAAATCCAAAAACCTTTTAACACATTTTAGTGCTCAAAGTATTTATTTGGACCCTGCTTATAAGCATACTCATGCATATACATGACAACATGTCCATCAAATACAGTGTCCCATCCTCCTCTTCCTCTCACTCATAGGAATGGGAAAAAAAGACGATCCTAGCTTAATGCATCAGTGGTTTAAACTGGTGCAGGAGAAGAATGCTCTGGTGCGCTATGAATCCGAGCTCATGATATTGTGAGTATTAAACTTTTTGAATGTTTAAAGATCTGGCATTATGTGATTACATCAGGTATTACATAAGTGTTCTGTTTCTGGGATGGGATGGTCTAGTATTGTTAGATCGCTCTGTTCACATCTGTATGGTCCTTACGCAGTGCACGTGAACTAGAGCTGGAGGACAGGCAGAGCCGACTACAGCAGGAGCTCAGAGAGCGCATGGCGGTGGACGGTTAGTACACGCAGAGGATATTAATAGTTCCTCTGAGGTTTTCTCTCATAGTGGTTTTCAATTAATAACAATTTCACAGCACCTCTTTCTCTCTCTCTCTCAGACCATCTGAAGGGGGAGGATGAGCTGGCGGAGGAAAGGCGAATATTAAGCGAGATGCTGGATGTGGTGGAGCAGAGGGATGCATTGGTGGCCTTGTTGGAGGAGCAGAGAGTGAGGGAAAAAGAAGAGGACAATGACCTGGAGGCCGTCATCCTTTCCAAGGGCTTCAATATGCAATGGGACTGACTCGCACATGCACGAATCTCATCGTATCGCTTGAAGGGCTACTCTGTGTCTGTTTGTGCAACCCAAATACGCAGCTGCTGTCTTCATCGGCCCAAACCGGCCCGTCCATCTGCACTCTGGGTCGTATGTGCAAGAACATAGGTGTCTAAATAATGAATCCCCGGACTAATAAGGACAAATGGCAATGTCTTGCTGCCAAATAACGCTACTGTGAGACTGCTACGCCACTATGCAAAGGAACATTTTTTTCGTTGGCTTTCTTTGTTGATAAAGTTAAAGGAGAAATTCACTTTCAGAACAAAAATTTACAGATCATTTACTCACCCCCTTGACATCCAAGATGTTCATGTCTTTCTTTCTTTAGTCGTAAGGAAATTATGTTTTTTAAGGAAAACATTTCAGGATTTCTCTCCATATAGTGGACTATATAGTGGAGTTTATGGCGAGACACTGCAGGTGAATAGGGTAAAAAAAATGAACTAATAGTTATCACCTTACCCAGTTGATTGATTACTTTGATAATCGCAAACATTTTTTGTATTACAAGTTTTGTAAAATCCTAAGTTTAAATATGCAAATGAGGCCTTGTTCAATGAAATATGCACTAGTTTGCATACATTTCTAGTGCAAAAATCTAAACACTGGATGAAGTCAGTTTCAAAATTATTGTTTAATTTTTTTGACATATTAGAGTCAAGTGTTTGTACAGAGGGGATTTTGAGTATCTCATTTCGTCACGACATAATTCAGAAAAAACAGACAGGAAACACTATATTTTATTCCATTTTTGGGGAATTAAATGTTTATATATAAACAAATGCCTCTGTAAAAACCTTCAGGATATAGACAGAATAAAAATGTAAAGTTTGGTGTGTGTAAGTACTACTGAAGTGGAGATTTATGGCTCAGTGTAGGAGAAAAAACTCATTTTGAGAAAACGGTCTTTAAAAATATGCATTGTAATTGAAATCTATTGACACAAATAGATAAAGTGCTATAAAGGAAACACTTAACAGTGTCTTTTGGATGTTTCCTTTCCACTAGTCTGAAAAAACACTTTGTGAAAAACCAAAAAGCCCAAAATCTCAAACTTGACGGGTGCATGAAAAAACAGCATTTTTTTGCCTGCAGTGTCTCCCCATAAATGCAGCTTCAAAGGGCTCTAAACGATCCCAGCCGAGGAAGAAAGGTCTTATCTAGCCAAACATTTGGTTATTTTCTAAAAAAAAAATTACAGTTAATATACTTTTTAACCTCAAATGCTCATTTTGTTTAGATCTGGGATGATTTGAAGTTGGAGAAGAAAATGAGATGGGAGTTTTTTAAATACACAGAGTTCATCCAGAGCTAGACAAGATGAGCATTTGAGGTTAAAAAGTATATAAATGGTCATTTTCATTAGATAAGACCCTTCTTCCTCGGCTGGGATAGTTTAGAGACATTTGAAGCTGCGTTTAAACTGCACTTTGGAAGTTAAAACTCGGGGGCACCATAGAAGTCCACTATATGAAATGGTTTTTTTTTTTCAAAAAACATAATTTCTTTACAACTGAAGAAAGATAGTCATGAACATCTTGGATGACAAGGGGGTGAGTAAATTATCTGTAAACTTTTGTTCTGGAAGTGAATTTCTCCTTTAAGGTACATCTGTAGTTTTACCCAGAATTATGGAATGGCATACATAACCACATTGTACAGTACAATGTACAGTACAGACTGACGCATGTAAACTTAGATATACAAAATAAGGCCTGTCTTAATGTCTGACTGGAATGTTTTTCATTTTTTCGGACATGACTTACAACAGTTTCTGTTGTTTAACCTGTATAAGCTAACCTTACACACAATTGTCCATTCTTAATATAAAGACACATTCATTTATTGAATGAAACGTGTGGGTTTTTTAATTATCTTGATTTTCTCTGCAAAATCTACAGTACTTGCAAATAATTTATTTGACATTTTATTGCTGTTATATTTAATTCTGTCAAACTTACTTGCATTAAACAACCTTTATTTTGAGAAAAAATATGGACTATTACATTTTCATTTTTAGTTTGGCCACTGTATTGTTTTTTGGCATAAAACCATAAATTTGAACCTGGACCACAAACTTTTAAGTCTTAAGTAGCACAGGTATATTTGTAGCAATAGCCAATAATACATTGTATGGGTCAAAATGATTGATCTTTCTTTTATGCCAAAAATCATTAGGATATTAGGTAAAAATCCTGTTCGATGAAGATATTTTGTAAATTTCCTACCATAAATATATCAAAACTTAATTTTTGAATAGTAATATGCATTGCTAAGAACTTCAACTTTAAAGGCAATTTCTCAATATTTTGATTTTTTTGCACCCTCAGATTCCAGATTTTCTAATAGCTGTATCTCAGCCAAATATTGTCCTATCCTAACAAAGCTTTTTTCAGCCTTCAGATGATGTATAAAAGACCCTAATGACTGGTTTTGTGGTCCAGAGTCACAAATACAGTATTCTTTGGTGTCCTTAAAACATTAGTTATAACGCTAATACTAATAAGCAATAAAAAAAAACTTATAGTTTAGAAAAACACACACACACACACACACACACACACACACACACACACATATATATATATATATATATATATATATATATAAAATTTACATGTAATTACCAAAATTATTATTAATTATTCAGTTATTATTATTTATCAGTTCAAAATTCTGTTTAGGGAAAAATAAAAGTTGTTAATATGCCTAGTTTTATACAATTTTATTTACTTGTATATTTAATTGTAATGCTTATTTGAAGGAAAAGAAAATATATATATAAAAAAAGAAAAAATATATATACACACTGCACTAAATATATATATATATAAAAATTCTATTCAGACATTTTTTTAAAGGCGACGCATTCTTTTTCACAGAGAGAAATGATTCAATGACTAAAAGTGCCTTTTGTACCCTAAATTTCATTTTAGGAATTACAAGCCTCGTTATTTTTGAGTATTTTTAACGATAACCCTTGTTTGTGGTTGTGTGTGAACGGGGCGCCCCCTGCTGAAAAACACCGGAAGTGTTTCCCAGTGCAATGGATTTTCAGCAGTTCTCGCTCTGACCGTAAACGGGAGTGAAGTCACGCCTCTCCATCTTTCCTGCTACACAGTTTCCGTTCGTGGGAAAACTTACTGCCATTCCGAGTTTATCGAGCTCCGGAACTTTTTTAGGGACTACCATGAAAGCAAAAGTCTGCTTAACGACAGTTTATATGCGTTTAACCTTTATTTGTCACAGTTAAAACAGCTTTACGTTACGTCTATACAAACAAAAGCAAACGAAAGTGAAAAGAGTTACTCGGAAAGAAGAAGAAAGCAAGTCGGAAAACCTAAGCTGTGCTTCCAAAGAGGTGAGTAAGGCTTAAAAAGCGACATAAGTGTCTGTATATGTTTATATTTATAATATTTGTAGTTGTTTAGTAGCCTATGGTCGTTTGTTTTATGTTGATGTTTATCGAATGCTAACTTTGGGTATGTTTAAATCACTTTAAGGAAACACTTCCAGTTTTGTTTTGTGTTTGTAATGTGGTATATAAATAAAAACAAACGTATATGTAAGTATAAAAGTGTCAAGCTAGATCAGACTAGTCTGTCGTAGATGAAAAATCTCTGCTGCTACGGAAACTTCTTGATATGGAAAGATAACGTTACGCAATTTACGCAGATGTTGACGTAACGTTAGGATACAGTAGATGGAGTAGATTTGGCCCTGTTCATGGAAGAGGAGTGCATCTGTGTTCAAGGCCTACAGTTTAATTAAACTACGCTTTTTAAGCGTTCAATAAACTTTATTTCAGTATTCAGGGCATCGTGTGTGTGTGTGTGTGTGTGTGTGTGTGTGTGTGTGTGTGTGTGTGTGTGTGTGTGTGTGTGTGTGTGTGTGTGTACCTGGTATTCATCACGTTATGGGGACCAAATGTCCCCACAAGGATAGGAATACCAGTAGATTTTGACCTTGTGGGGACATTTCTCAGGTCCCCATGAGGAAACAGGCTTATAAATCATGCACAATGAGTTTTTTTGATGAAGTAAAAGTGTGCCCAATCTCCTGTGAGGGCTAGGTTTAGGTGTAGGGTAGGTGTAGGGCGATAGAAAATACGGTTTGTACAGTATAAAAACCATTAAATCCCCATAAAACATGTAAACCCAACATGTGTGTGTGTGTGTGTGTGTGTGTGTGTGTGTGTGTGTGTGTGTGTGTGTGTGTGTGTGTGTGTGTGTGTGTGTGTGTGATTAGCGCTGCACTGGAATGTGCAGAATTGGCGCATCTAAAAAGCGCATCTCTGAAAGAAAGCAGCTGCTGCGTATCTGCTGCAGACTCATGAAAACACTGAGCATATTTACACTCACATCACTTGCCTATTAAGGTTTTAGTTAAGACTTTAATCTAAAAAGAATCTACAACTACTGGAATATTATTGTCTATATCAAAATATTCTGAATTTGCCTAATATAGCTATTAATACAGCTCTTTCATTTAAAATATGTGACCCTGGACAAAACCAGTCTGTTATAGCACTGGTATATTTGTAGCAATAGCCAAAAATACATTGTATGGGTCAAAATTATACATTTTTCTTTTATTCCAATGCCAAAAATCATTGGGATATTAAGTAAAGATTGTGTTCCATAAAGATATTTTGTACATTTCCTACCGTAAACTTAATTTTTGATTAGAAATATGCATTGCTAAGAACTTCGTTTGGACAACTTTAAAGGCGATTTTCTCAATATTTTGGTTTTTTTGCACCCTTAGATTTGAGATTTTTTGTTTGTTAAAGAAGTATCTTCTGCTCACCAAGCTTGCATTTATTTGATCCAAAGTACAGCAAAAACAGTACAATTTTGAAATATTTTTACTATTTAAAACAACTGTTTTCTATTTGAATATATTTTAAAATGTAATTTATTTCTGTTTTCAAGCGGATTTTTTTTGCCATTACTCCAGTCACATGATCCTTCAGAAATCATTCTAATATTCTGATTTGCTGCTCAAAAACATTTATTTTTATTATTATTATGTTGAAAACAGCTGAGTAGAAGTTTCTTCAGAAAAAAAAAAAATTATACTGACTCCAACTAAATAGTGTATAATGTTACAAAAGCTTTTTATTTCAGACAAGTGCTGATCTTTGGATCTTTCTATTCATAAAAGAATCCTAAAAATGTACTCAACTGTTTTAAATATTGATAATAATAATAAAAACGTTTCTTGAACAGCAAATCAGCATTAGAATGATTTCTGATGATATTTTTTTAGCTTTGATCACAGGAATAAATTACATTTTAATATATATTTAAATAGAAAGCAGTTGTTTTTAAAAGTAAAAATATTTCAAAATTTTTGCTGCACTTTGGATCAAATAAATGCAGGCTTGGCGAGCAGAAGAAACTTCATTAAAACATTAAAATCTTACTGTTCAAAAACTTTTGACTAGTAGTGTAATTTAATTTTTATGTTTCTAATATTCCTAATAGGTTTATTAAATCAAAATGATGGTGCATACATAATCATAATATGACTTAATGTTTACATTTTATATTCTTGTGCATATAAATAAATGGGCAGGACAATAGTTATTTCCATCTTTGGGTCATTTTTGAAGATAATATGTTATATATGATGTAAATACATACACATGCACACATATTTATAAGTATATACTGTATTTGATTTTTTGGAAATTCAGAAAATTGTAATAACATATGTGTATCAATGTAATAAGAGTGTGCACTCTTGAGTCTACATTACATACTTTACCACTAAAGTATGCATATGAGTCTGGCCAAGTCTCTTACTCAGCCAGATAGTAGAGATATTACAGTATCCTATTCTAATACCACTAGAGGGCAGTGCATCCCAAAATTCATTGCACCTCCAAAAAGGTCACACTGGTAATGCTAAGTAGTTTTATTAAAACATAAAAAAGACGTCAAATGTGTGAAGTGGAGCAGATAAGAGCATAGCCTCTTTTGAATGGAGAGCAGAAAAAAGGCTAATGACATAATTAAAGACTGAAAAAGCAGCAAATGCCCTCAGGCTGTCATACACGGGAAGAGTACATCCTGTGCTGAAGGTTTGCATCATAAAAGGGCATTTTAACGATAACTGAAGCTTTTATGTAGCTCCTGAACTAAGCTTAAACTGTACACACATGCAAAACAACTAGGTTTGCATTTCGGTCAAGTTGCGGATGCGAAGGCAATTAATTCACCTGCTTCTAAAACTAATATCTTATCCATCAAGAGCCTACTTTTTGTTTTGACAGTGAAAATTAAATTTTCTGCATGGAAGGCGTTTTTAATATTCATGCATGCACAGGGAAGCTATTAGAATTGGCATTGCTTGAAACAGTTGGTCTTATGAAAATGCCAGTTGTTATAAAAATATCAGACAGGCTGTTTTCTGTTTCTGCTGTTGCTTTACTCATGCAGCATACAGTCAGAAGTCTTCAAGTCAATGCGACTCAGTATAATTTTACACGTATTATTTTCTAGTATGGCTGCGATGTGTGTTGACAGATATTTCAAAGGTACAAAAGCTCATTATTAATGTAAAAGGTACAAACCCAAGAGAATGACTTCAAGTGAGTGTGTGTAGTACATGGCATAATAAAATTATATCACAGACATCTGTGCTGTATAATTATAGACATTTGCATCAGAAGAACCATCATTAAACATTTTGTGGGGATTGTAGGCAATATTAGCCTGAATATTTCAATGCATATGTGGAAATAGTATGCATTTATGATTTGGAACCTGTTCATTCTTATCTAGTATGCAGTACGTATTGCAACAGTTAGTGATTCAACCTGAGTATGCAAGGTAGAAGGGTTACATTTTAGACAAATGCTGAAAAAGAAACACGGTCCTGCCATTTACTGGCTGTAGCTACTTTATAATTCTTAGAAAGAAGATGCATTGCAGATTTAAAAGGCTTTTTGCTTGCTGGAGGATGAAATCAGCACTAATTTTGTTCTTTCTTTCCAAACACGCAACGTCCATTTCCCTGGAAAGTGTTAGAATGTGCTTTTTGCCAGCAAGTCAACCAACATTCCCTGGATGGAGAGTTAATGGTAGTTGATTTACATATGGGGCAGACTGTTCGGGAATACATCCCTCTTGAGTGCCCGAGAGTGCGGTTTACATGCAAGCCGGCGCGTCCAGCTGAACGAAATGGCCTCTTTGAAACCACAGTCATGTACGACGAGAAACATTTCTATAAAGTCACGAAAAGCACGTTGTCTTGGAAGGATCTACTTTGTCGATGAGTAGTGTACAGAGAGAAGGCGTATCTTGAGTCTGTGTGCGTGTGTGTGTGTGTGTGTGTGTGTGTGTGTGTGAAGCGCTGAGCAGATTGGCACGCAGATGTTCATTATAGTGCTGTATGAGGTGGCAGATTGTGCTTCCTCAGAGTCTGTTTAATTAATACTTCTTAAACACACATCTGGGTAGCATTTACTACAGACAGTGGAGTCCAAAAATCTGAGATCACATTGAAGATCTTGAAATTCAAACTTAGAAATAAACTAGGTTTAGACATTTAAGAAAAAATCTAATTTATTCTATAAACTTAAAGAGAAATATTAAAGATTCTACACTATTCCTGTGCTATTATAATATAATATAGTATACGCTACCTGTCAAAAGTTTTTGAACAGTAAGATTTTTCATGTTTTTTAAAGTCTCTTCTGCTCATCAAGCCTGCATTTATTTGATCCAAAATACAGCAAAAGCAGTACAAGTTTGAAATTTTTACTATTTAAAATAACTACTTTCAGTGAATATATTAATAATATATATATAAATCGAATATATTTAAAAATGTAATATATTTCTGTGATCAAAGCTAAATTTTCAGCATCATTACTCAAGTCTTCAGTGTCGCATGATCCTTCAGAAATCATTCAAATATGCTAATTTGCTGTTCAAAACACACACACACACACACACACACACACACACATATATATATATATATATATATATATATATTATTATTATTTTTTGGAAAATAAATATAGAAATTAATACTTTAATTTAGCATGGATGCTTTAAATTGATCAAAAGTGATTATAAAGACATTTCTGTTTCAGATAAAGATGTTCTTACGAACTTTCTATTCATCAAAGAAACATAAAAACATTTTACTGATGTTTTTAACATAATAATAATAATAATAATAATAATAATAATAATAATAATAATAAATGTTTTTGAACAGCAAAACAGAATATTAGAATGATTTCTGAAGGATTATGTGACTGGAGTAATGATGCTGAAAATTCAGCTTTCAAATCACAGGAATAAATTACGTTTTAAAATAGATCCAAATAGAAAACAGTTATTTTAAATGTACTATAATTTTTTTAAGTTTCTAAGTTTTTGCTGTAATTTGGATCAAATAACACTAAAAAAATTCATTGGTAAGTGGTTGCAATCAATTTATTTTAGCTACATTTAAATAAACTAATTTTGTTGGCTAACTTTCAACATTTTTTTTTTACTTTAATACAGCTAAAATAAATTGAGTGCAACCACTTAGAAAGTTTTACTAAATTCAATGAATAATTTTTTTCCAGTGAAATGCAGGCTTGGCGAGTGAAAGAAAGTCTTCAAAAAACTAAACTGTAAAAAGTCTTACTGTAAAAAAAAAAATAGGAGTCGACTGATATGTGTTTTTTAGGGACGATGCCAATACCGATTATTACAGATCAAGTAGACCGATAACCGATATTTTGAACCAATATACTGTATAATTTTTAATTCATGTCAAAACTAAGAATAACAAGGGCTATGACAAAAACTTTCCTTCTTTATATTCAAAATTAATACAGTTCTTTTGAAAGAAAATCAAGTTTCCACAACTATATTAAGCAGCAAAGCTGTTTCAGCATTGATAATAATAAAACAATGTGTGTTTGTCAGTTGATAAGGTGTAAAAATAAAAATGAATGTCAAAATGAAAAATAACAAGGGCTCGGACAATAATTCTTTAAATGCTTTTAAATTTGTTTTTTGACAAATGGTTTTTGAAAATGACCGATAAGATAACTATAAAAAAGCTTATCCTAGCCGATGATTGGTCGACCCCTATAAAAAATGCATCAAATCAACATAAGAATGATTTCTAAAGGATCATGTGACTGGAGTAATGATGCTGAAAATTCAGCTTTGCATCACAGGAATAAATAGCATTTTAAAATACATGCAAATAGAAAACATTTTTTACAGCATTTTTGATCAAATAAATGCAGCCTTGACAGAAATATGATATAATAATTATAGAACTGTACTAAAACATTTTTAGCACTTCTCAGACTAGTGCATGTGTGATTTTCGTATGCTGACTGAGTAGTCATCTCTTGAAGAATTTCTTCAGAGATAGTACTTTTCTTGCACGATTTACATAATATCTCATCACCAATACGTATGCACATTCTCAAAAGATTCGAGAAAGGGTACTAAAAACAGTAACATTATGAAATACACACTCAAGAAATCTTTGGTTAACATTAAGAAGAAGAAACAATGAACATTAAGAACGCGTCTTATACTCTCTCCATCTCTCTCCATCAGATATTTTGCAATCCTCTCTGTCGTCTCGTCTCTGTATGTATAATAAATGAGAGCTGTTCCTGACTGTGGATGCGTTAAGTACCTGTGAACAGATATTCTCCACAGCTTCTTCTGTTATGCTCTATTCAGGCACCCAGACATCAACCACGTTAGATGCACAGGCCATAAAGTATTCCAGAGAAGTATCCCAGGAGTGTTACGTGTGCCGCTATTCAGGCCTGACTTGTAGTACTATATGTGCTGTTCTCGCAAATTGCAGAGAACACAATCAGGTGTTTCATTTTAGCAAATAGTTTGCCCAAAGCAGGTTGTTTTGCAATGACCCAGAGGGCCAAATTATGTACTCATAAAGCACTTCCATTCAAACTATGGCAGAAAAAACAATATTGATTACTATATACAGCCCAGTCATAGCTATCCGTCAGTCATGACTGGTTGTATAAATAAACGGTAGTTAATCTATAATAAAAGGACATAAATAAACAATGGACAATACAATATTTAGAAATTAACTTGTAGCAATAGCCAACAATACACTGTATGGGTTAAAATTATAGATTTTTTTATACCAAAAATCATTAGGATGTTAAGTAAAGATCATGTTTGATGAAGTAAATATCATCACCTTAGAATTATAAGGTTCTATCTGACATTTTTGTCAAAATTGAGATATTCACATATTCTTATTCTGTGACAACTTATTTACATTATTTGATGTTTCTTTTGTAAGCTGTGTACATTTGGGCCTTTTTTTAGAAAACAAAATGGTTCTATCTACAGAAGTCTACGGAATGGAAAAACTTTGAAGCTCAATATCTCAAAAGTGCTCAGAATGCAGATAGAACCTTATAATTCTAAGGTGACGATAAATCAAAACTTAAATTTTGATTAGTAATATGCATTGCTAAGAACTTCATTTCAACAACTTCAAATGCGATTTTCTGAATATTTAGTTTTTTTTTTTCAGATTTTCAAACAGTTGTATCTCGGCCAAATATTGTCTTATTTATTTTAGCTTTCAGATGATGTTTAAGTCTCAAATAAAAAAATAAAAAAATGCCCTTATGACTGGTCCAGGGTCACATTTGAAAAAACACAGTGCCAAAATAGGCTAATTAATAACTGAGGAGCAATATATGTTTATGGGAGGTCCTCAAAAGTATAGGTGTATAAATTTGCTGCCTGTTTGTGCAGCTGTGGGAAAGTATTGTCCACCCTTGCAGCAAAATAAACATTGTTCAGTTAATAAATCCTGTTTAATGAGTTTCCTGAGAACATCAGATCTCACAAAGCCACCGCAGGGTGAAATACTCAGTCAGCACCATATACACACACACACATAGTTACACAAGATCACAATGCCATTTAATTAGAGTGGAAAGAGCACTGGAGGGAAAGAATTATAGCTAAAAAATCATAAAAACGGTCACAGGAGGATCGCTACAGAAATATCTCAATGTTTAGTTACATAAATAGCCACATACCATGATTGTATTGCTTCACTAAATTATAAGACTTCGGGCTAAGCCATTTTTTTTTTGCAATTTAGAATAAAGAAATTAAATATGTATTAATAATTTCCAAACTATCACATACCCAGTGGTATTTTTAGTCAGATTTTGCTCAATTTTATATGAATCTTGAGTCGTTATTAAAAACTCAACTGTGACGTATAGACATACAGTCTGTTCTGTTCTGTTCTGTTACACAATTGTTTACCAGAGTGTCAGTCATTCAGCTGATACAACTTTGAAAGTATGTCTTCCCAGAAAACTCGCTGCAAGTAGAAAACTCCAGAAACATGAGTTGTTAAAATCAAATGTGACATAGCACCTTGCCACAGTGCAATCTATTGGAGGACTGCAGTGTATGTGCTTAATTTAGACCAAGTCTGTTTTACAAGCTGTCTCATCTGTGCGTCACTGCAGCTCATGTTAGAGGTCAGTAAGCATCCAAGCCAGTGGTTAAATCAGGATCACTAGCTAGAAGAACGACTCTTATTGAATGTGACATTGGTTTGATAGATTGAAATGGGAATGAGAGACTGCAGTCTTTCGAAAGTTTGCAGCTTTAAACTCAAAGCTAAAGGTGATTTATTTAATTAGTTTGAAGCTGTTCAGGGTAGTTTCTAGGGCAGTTGCTTTTTGGAGGTTGCTGGTAGCTGGTTGGTTGGTTTCTTTAAAAAATAACTTTTTTAATCTAAAAAATCATCAGCACTGACTAAATTGTTTCCCCTGTATGAAAGCCCTGGATTGAAGAGATTTACCCACAAATGAAAATTCTGTCATTAATTATTCACCCTCATGTCGTTCCAAACCCGTAAGACCTTTGTTCATCTTCACAACACAAGACAGCTTTGGTGAAATCCAAAAGCTTTCTGACCCTGCATAGAAAGCAACGCAATTAACACGTTCAAGGCGTAGAAAGGTGGACGTTGTTAAAATAGTCCATGTGACATCAGTGGTTCAACCGTAATTTTATGAAGCTGCAAAAATACTTTTTGTGCACAAAAAACCCCAAAAATAACTAGGGATGTAATGATATTATCAGTATCACGATAGCAAAACTGTCTTGGTATTATTATGGTCACATGACGATATGAAATGATAGGTCTTCTGGGCAAAAAGTGTCATTTTTAAAACACATTTAATCTTCTTATTCTAACATAAAACATATTGAAAGTTGTGTTTTAGGCCATTATGTTTTGACACAGTATCTGTCAAAAGAGCCAAAACCAAAAGGGCTTAATCCCTTAATCAAGTCTGTTTTCGCTGCATTTTAAAGTGAAGCCACACATTGTTGAGGCGATCAGCTTGTTTTCACTAAAGCTGGAGTTTTCCGTCAAAGTAAATGCTTAAAGTGCAGTATGAATTGCTCACAGCTAGCGGTTTAAATGGGTACCGTTACTGCAATCCAAATTCAAAATATCTCTTTAAAGTCTAGAAATTTGGAAAGAAGTATTGTAATTTCCATGCTGTAGTGTAAAGCAAAAATAATATACCTATGAAATATTAATTTTCCTTTATTGTGCAGTGCAGTTATTTTACAATATATGACTATTACGGTTGTTGTTGTTGTTGTTATATTCTAATTTGTTTGGCTTCTTAAAACACCAGTGTGAATGTAATTTAGACTGAGACAGTATATCACAAATAAAAAAGGGTTGAGTCCGCTTTAAAGTTCAGGTACAAGTCAATTTACTGACTTTTTTCTGACTAAGTTTTCTTAGTTAAAAACATGCGTTTGAGCACTTAATTTTAAACTCCCAAAGTGCATTAGATACAGTAATTTAACTTTAAAATGTACAAAAATTTAATTATTTTCCAAATCTTCGTTTGCCTTTTTTTATATCGTAACAAATATCGTATCATGGACTTCATATCACGATATTCAGAAGAAATTGTTAAATAAAGTCGTAATTTATGTTTTTTGCACACCAAAAGTATTCTCATAGCTTCATAAAATAAGGTTGAACCACTGATGTCACATGGACTATTTTAACAGTGTCCTTACTACCTTTCTGGGCCTTGCACGTGGTAGTTGCATTGCTGCCTACAGGGTCAGAAATCTCTTAGATTTCATCAAAAATATCTTAATTTGTGTTACAAAGATACTTGAAGGTCTTATGGGTTTGGAACGACATGAGGGTGTGTAATTAATGACAGAATTCTCATATTCGGGTGAACTATCCCTTCTATGGATTGTTATTTTCACCAGGCTGTAATGCAAAACAAATGCATGTTTTGTGTATGAAGTGTGTTTTAATGTGTAAATGTGTTTAAAGGTTGTGCAAACCACATCACACAGCACCGAAAACAACAAATCAGATGCACGCTTTACACTTGGCTTCACAACAGAGAAATGACCTGGAAACACTGGCAATGCACAATCTCTTTCTGCAGAATGGCTCTGATTAAGCAAGAGATATGTACAATATTGCAGGGATCAAACATACATGTCATGTGCTAAGACTTCATTTATTCCATCAGTCAGCTTTCATTTTCCTGCTAGGCTGCTGCTACTTTCAAAGGTACATGGGAAGGCAGATAATGCATCCATTGACCTGCAAACAGATTGGCCGGAGTGCCGAAGGAGGAGCCAGAGAGAGAAAGAGAGAGAGAGGGATGAACGAATGAAGGTAGGAGGATGCAGAGAGAGGGACAGAGCACTAGTTGGGATGGGAAGAGCCGGGAGAGGAATCTCTAATAATAGCACTGCAGGAAAGCAAGAGCGTGCTGAGAGAAAAAAAGTGGTACATGCAGCAAAGCGACTCATGCCGATGCAGAGCAATGAAAGAGTGCGATGGAGCGAGAGCGGGGAAAGTTGAAAGCACATGCTCATGCTTTCCCACATGCATGATAGGAACAGCGTAAAGAGGGAAAAGACAAATAGGAAGCACAGGGAGAAAGGCAAAGGAATTACGGAGCAAGCTGTTTCAAATGGCAACTTTGGACTTGTGTGTTAAGTTGCAGCGTGTGTAAGTGTGTGCGTGTGTGTGTATGTGAAACATGCACTCCGCTCGGCCTTCTTCCGATGATGCAGAGGTGTGAAAGCCACGAATCCGAGGTCCAGCGGAGCCCCTCATTGGACAGCGCAGAGTCAGAATTCACCCGGGCGGCCCGTCGGGGTCACCGCCTAGCCGTGGGGGCCTTCTACGGCTCCCGGGGGTCAAATGTCAAAGATCAAACGGCGCAGAGCGACGGTGCCGTGGTCCCGGTCACGCCAGGGGGGAAGCCTCAGGATAAGCGAGTGTCTGCTGGTGGGAAGTACGTTGTGTTTTACCTGGACTTGTCGTTTGTGTTGCTCCTAGAGTTCGAGAAGCTGAAGATGGCTCGTGGATGCCTGTGCTGTGTCAAATACATGATGTTCCTCTTCAACCTGCTGTTCTGGGTGAGTATCAAAGTGGAGCATGAATTACCCACACTTACTTGTTATCAAAATGCCTTCTCTTGTCAAAGTTTAATGCACGGAGACTGCTGAAAGTAAGCTATTTGTACAATGTTTTCCCCAAAAAGTGAGCGTGGTGTCTCTGTGCTGTTTGTTGTAATGGTTCACAGCAGTGTTTGTTTTTGGCTCAGCCAATTATATGAGTTCAGGGTGGATCATTAGCAATGTATGCCTAGGCGAACATCACTTTTAGTATTGCTCATACTTGGGGTTGGTAAATTGTCGAAAACCACAATCCTAAATATTAAAGGGATGGTTCAGCCAAAAATAAAATGTCTGTCATTATTTAAAATTGCATAAGACCTTCGTTTATCTTCTCAACACAAATTAAGATATTTTTGATGAAATTCGAGAGCCTTCTGACCCTTCATAGACAGCAATGCAACTGACACATTCAAGGCCAAGAAAGGTAGTAAGGACATTGATAAAATAGTCCTTTTGACGTCAATGGTTCAAACGTAATTTTAAAAAGCTGTGAGAAAACAAAAATAATGACTTTATTCAACAATTCTTCACCTTCGCGTCTTGTACATTTCTGTGCCTTGACCATGGTAGCGCCCTTGCTGTTTATGCAGGGTCAGAAAGCTCTTGGATTTCATCTAAAAAATCTTAATTTGTGTTCCAAAGATGAACGAAGGTCTTACAGGTTTAGAATGACATGAGGGTGAGTAATTAATGTCAGAATTTTCCTTTTTGGGTGAACTATCCCTTCAACCCTGAAGTATTAAAGGAATGAAAAAAACAATTGCTTTACTCTAAGATGTAGATGATTTTGTTTCTTCATCTGAAAAGATTTGGAAAAATGTAGCACATTTATGTCTCTTTGCTCACCAATGGATCATCTGCTGTGAATGGGTGCCATCAGAACGAGAGTCCAAATGGCTAATAAAAACATGATAAAAATCCACAAGTAACTCACACTACTCCAGTCCATCAATTAACATCTTGTTGTGAGGTGAAAACTGCATGCTTGTAAGAAACAAGTCCATCATTAAAACCAGCTTTTGAGTAAAAAAAATGTTTGTTCGATCTAAAGTACAGCAAAAACAGGAAACATTTTTAAATATTTTTACTATTTTAAATAACTGTTTTCTATCTGAATATATTTTAAAATGTAATTTGTTCTTGTGAAATTATAGAAATTAATACTTTTATTTAGGAAGGATGCTTTAAATTGATCAAAAGTGAAGAGACATCATTAAGATTTTTATTTCAGATAAATGCTGTTCTTCCGAACTTTTTATTCACCAAAGAAACCTGAAAAAATTCTACTAACTGTTTTCAACATAATATTTATAATAATAAATGTTTTCGAGCAACAAATCAGAGTATTAGAATGATTTCTGAAGGATTGTGTGAAAAAAAATCAGCGTTGAAATCACAGGAATAAATAGCGTTTTTAAATATATTCAAATAGAAAACAGTTATTTTAAATAGCAAAATATTTAAACATTTTAGTGTTTTGTTTTGCTGTACTTTGGATCCAATAAATGCAGGCTTGATGAGCAGAAGGGACTTCTTTTAAAAACATTTCAGTGAAGAAACAAATCTTGGATGGCCTGAGAGTAAGTAAGAATTTTTTTTAAACAGTTGTATTTTCATGTGGATGATTGTCAGATTCAGTATGGGATAAGAAGTTGCATAGTGTCTGTGTTTTGTGCACAGATACGGTGTTTATTTTTTCATGCTGCACACAGCAGGATCCCACAATCATGAAAATATCAGACAAAATAAAAATAGCAGTTTTAGCCTAGGAAAAAAAACAACAGATATTAATTAAATCCCAAGTCAGGAAAGATATTAGAGAAATCAGTGGCTAGAAACTGATAGTTGTGAATGCATTCTGTATAGAACAGTTTCTAAAGATGCCAGTAATCACAAACAGCTGGAAACTCATGCATATGCATCCCTTAAAATGTGTAGGATATTCCAATTACACTCTCCGTCCTTAATTCTCAAATGTATAAATTAATAATTACAAAATTATATTCAAAATCCACTCTGGTCATGACGCTTCTGGTAATAACTCTAGTATTTTGCTGCAAATTGACACCACACTCAGTGTTTGTGAAAATGTCATGCATTTATACATGTGTGTGCTGCAGTGAGAGGCTGAAGCAAGGAGGTTCATCACGAGGTGTTAAATGCTCTTAGATCAAAGGCAGAAATACATATTCATCTAAACCAGAGCACTCAACCAAATCCCCCTCCTTTCCTCTCGCTCTTTAATTCTAACATCTCCTATAGGCCCCCAGTTTAACGTTTCAGTCTATGTTGTAGTTGTTGTGTATCTGCAACAGGAAGAATGTGTGTCAGGTTACGGGTCTGTGAGTTGTGAGATTTTGCTCGTTTGATCTGCTGTGCGTGTTGTTGTTTGTTTGATTCTGAGCCAGTCTAATGACGGAAGTAGGAAACTTGAGAAAAATCTCCCGACTGATCTGAAATCTCCCACTGCACACACACCCACATATACACCCATATAATGATGGCGAAGGGAACATAAAAGAATAAGGAAATTATGGATTGCAAACGCCTGGAGATTTTACACTGTACACTTTAAACCGCGGGGCGGAGAGGGAATAAAAGAAAGATGGAGGAGTGAGATAAAAGCAATTTGGAAGCTTTAGATAGAATTACCTTGAGATGGAATGGTTTGTCAAAGCAGTAGTGTGGTTTTCGTTTGCTTCGCTGGAATTTAATTTCGGAGTTCAGTTCTCCATTGAAGGGAAATTACTTTGCTGTTTTGAATTACAAGGTTTAGAGGCATTCAATAAAGTCTTCTCATAACACAATACAAACACCCTTGATCCCGCTGCTTATGTGAGAGACAGTTGATGCATTGTGTGCATTTGTATTATATTTTTGTATGAAATGTAAATGGGGTGGTAATGATGTTTCTGAGTGGAGTTGAGGAGGTGTTTTAGGTCGCTGCTAATCTATATTTCATGTGTTTGACATTACTGAGCCTGATGGCTCTCATCTCTATGTTTAATACATGAGTCAGAAAGTTAAGGCCAGGCACACACAGTTCAGTCATTAGTGGGTGTGTGGTCAGTTTTGCATGTGGGATCTGTTATTAACATGAACGACTCACTCAACTTTTCTAGCTCTTCTGTTTCATTCTTTCGAATACTTATTCATCGATGCTGCCTACATTCCTTTTATTTCTTATCTATTTACTTTCTTTTCTTGCCTTTTTCTGTTATTTTCTATTCTTTCCCTTCCTTTTTTAATTTTATTTCCTTTCCATCTATTGATTTCTTCTGTTCCTTTCCTTTTTCATTTCCTTTGTCCTTTTTCCTGTACTGTCTGTACTGTCCCATTTCCTTTCTTGCACCTTTATACTCTTTTCTTCTCTGCCTTTTCCTACCTCTTTTCCTGTCTTTTATCCTTTTATTTCATTTTCGTGTTTTTTACAATTCCTTTCTTTTTAACTGAATTCCTTTTCTTTCACTTTCATGTGTCCTTTCTTATTTCCTTGTTTCCTTCTTTTTAATTCCTTTTATTTTCCCTGTCGTTTTCCATTAATTTCCTTTCTAATTTCCTTTGCTATCCCTTTTCCTGTCATTTATTTTTCCATTTCCTGCCTGTTGTCCTTTCCTTTTCCATTACCTTATTGCTTTTCCCTCCATTTTCTTCCCTGTCCTTTTCAGGTAATTTATTTTCTTTCTATTACTTCTTTTCTCACCCTTTTATTGTTCTTTCTCTTTTCCTTTTCCCTGTTTTTACATTTGATATCTTTTCTTTCCTGGGCCATTTCCATTGTTTTGTTTTTTCATTGTCATTTTTCCTTTTCCTTATTTATTTTTTGCTTTTACTTTTTCCCTTGTTCCCATTCTTTTCTGTTCATTTTCTTTGCCTTTTCCTGCCCTGTTATTTTCTCTAATTCCTCAGTCCTTTTCCTATTGTTTCCTTATTGTCTTATTCATTTTTCCTTTCTGTTCCTTTCCTTTCCTGTCTTATTCCTTGTCTTATTCTTTTCCTTTTCCTTGACCTTGTCCCGTCCTTTCCTTTCCTTTCCTTTCCTTTCCTTTCCTTTCCTTTCCTTTCCTTTCCTTTCCTTTCCTTTCCTTTCCTTTCCTTTCCTTTCCTGTTCCTGTTCTTTCCTTTTTCGTTCTGTCCTTTTCCTGTTCCTTTCCTTTTCCTTATTCTTGTTCCATTCCTTCCTTTCCTTTCCTTTCTGTTGCTGTTCCTTTCCTGTTCCTGTTTTTGTCATTTTCTTTTGTGTTCCATCCTTTTTCTGTTCCTTTCCTTTTCCCTGTTTGTGTCTTTGTCCCATCCTTTCCTTTCCTTTCCTTTCCTTTCCTTTCCTTTCCTTTCCTTCTTTTCTTTTTCCAGTCCCTTCCTTTCCTTTCCTTGTCTTATTCCTTTCCTTTTCTATCATTTTCTAGTTCTAGTTCTTGTTCTTGTTCCTTTTCCTTTCCTTTCCTTTCCTTTCCTTTCCTTTCCTTTCCTTTCCTGTCCTGTCCTGTCCTGTCCTGTGCCTGTCCTTTAATTTTCTGTTCCTTTTCCTGTTCTTGTCCCTTCCTTTCATTTCCTTTCTATTCCTGTCCTTTCCTTTTCCTTTTAATTTTCATTGTCTTTTCCTGTTTCTTTCCTTTCCTTTCCTTTCCTTTCCTTTCCTTTCCTTTCCTTTCCTTTCCTTTCCTTTCCTTTCCTTTCCTTTTCCTTTTTCTGTTCCTTGTCCTTGTCCCTTGTCCATCCTTTCCTTTTCTTCTTTTCTTTTTCCAGTCCCTTCCTTTCCTGTAATTTTCCTTTCGTATCCTTTCCTTTCTTTTTTCCTGTCCCTTACTTCCCTTTTCCCTTTCTTTCATTTCTTTTTCCTGTCCTTTCTGTCCCCTCTGTCCTCATTCTCTTCTCCTCGCACCTTGATTGTGTTGATTGTGGCTACTTCAGACCCTTTATCTAGAAAATGTCCACCTCAGTCTATGTGTGTTTGAATTCAGTGCACTGTAAAGAAAACCTCTCGAACGAATAGTCCCCCAATTTGAAATGCAGGATTAGATTAAGAACAAACCCATTATGTAGGATTTTCCAAAGGCAGAGAGAATAGATTGAATTCAATTTGTTTGTGTGTGTGTCTTCATTCTGGTAGTGCGTCATGAATGCTAAAATTTGGGTTAAAAGCTATCTGCCCCTGTGGACAGAATAGACTTACTCTGAGCTCTTCCTGTTTATGTTTTATTCTGTTATTTTTCTTGTTTGTGTGCTTTTGGCTTATTTTTTCTTGCTTGAATTTGCATCCTAATTATTTCCTATCAGACTTTCTGATTACTGTGCCATACTTTTCATTTTCATGGTTTTTAAAGTTTTCATCTTTAACCTATTTTCCTGGCTTGCTCTGCTGCTTCTCTCTCACACACACACAGAGACACAAACACACACACCTGTTTTATCTCTTATTTTTTAGACTCATCATTTTCCAAGTGTAAGGATTCTGTCTCATTTCAGATTCTTCATAGTTCTCAGTGGTTCTCAGAGTGCATGCTGGGTATTTTCTCGAGGGAACTGAATGACACAGCTTTTCACCTTCAGTTACACTCAAAAGAGGAGTGTGTGGGGAGCCAGACCGCTGCACTGTAGGGCATATCTCGCAGTGACACACGTTATGTGAGGGAGGATTAACAGAGAGCATCTTGCCCTGCTAAATATTTTATTTAAAGACCTTCAAAATATTTTATAATATATATTTCACTTATATTTTCATATAATTTGTTTTAGAGCCCGACCGATAAAGGATTCTGAAGGCCGATACCGATACAAATATTTGTTGGTTTTAAAATCTGTTTTAATTTTTTTTTTTTTTCAGAAACACGCAACAAAACATTAACAGATTTCCCTAATATTAGTTATTTGTAGTTATTTATGAGTTTTAACTAACATAATATGATAATGCATTTTAAAAAGAAACTTGTTTCTTTTATTGTCACAACAGAACAGAGGAACATCAAAATATATTAAAGTTCTGATAAATAAAATGTATAAAAATACAAACTTAAGATATGAAAAGTAAAGTCCTTTGAACAAAAACACAAAAACAACAACAACCAAATCAAAGTTACCAGTTTTAAAAGACTTGGTAAGCTTCATAAATATTACTTTGAATAGGAGTGGAAACAAATTCTGTTAAGTTCTGATGAATAACAACAACAGCAAAATATAAATTGCTAATAGTATATGAGGTAGTGTACTAAATCAAGCAATCCTCAATAGCTCCAGTCCAGCAGAGGCAGGTTTAGTACAAGAATAGTTATTTGTATTATTTATGAATATTCACTAAAATATTATTGTCACAAGCTACCTTATAATTACAGTGTCAGCTTGCTTATCCCATTACCTGCACTTTTTAATTTTTTTCCACCAAGCTACATCAAACCATTTTCAATCATCAGTTGCTGCCTGCCTTCTAAAACTTACTATTTAGCGATCTAAATCCATTTGACACGTTAATGCTGCGGCTGAACGACAGTCTACAAAGCACACTTGGCATCATTGGATTTCACACACGTGTAAAAGAAAAGCGAACTTTTATGCACAAGCTACATTTGATACTTTTTCTCTATGTCTAAATGTTCACTCCTCGCAAGTCTAACTACATTTTACAATGCAAGGACTGTAACTAGAGATATACTAGTTATAAATACAGTAATCATTACTTTATTTAGGCAGCTTATTAATGTTAACGTTAGCGGTCTTGGATGGATAACGTCATACTGCAAATTGTAAAACATACATTTTCAATATAACAGGTCAAGGAGATATGATATAACTGCTATAACTGTCACGTTACGCTATTAAAGAAATACTTCAGTCTCATTGTCAAAAGAAAAGGACAGTCAGTCAACTACACTGTAACAGCGTAACGTAATTACTAGCTAATTCCGCTTCACTCTCGGCTTATTTAACAGCAGCAAAATTGGACATGATAGTCACGAATTTTGTCATGCTTATTTGAGTTAAGAGAACTGATGGGGATGTTCTTTTAATTGTTATTCAAGCAATGTATGTCTCGTGAGCAACTCACCATGAACACACTTCACCGATGATCTCACTCGCGGATAACTGGTTCTCTCTGGCT
Organism: Garra rufa; assembly: GCF_049309525.1. Taxonomy (NCBI): domain Eukaryota; kingdom Metazoa; phylum Chordata; class Actinopteri; order Cypriniformes; family Cyprinidae; genus Garra; species Garra rufa. The sequence continues at coordinate 10,826,352 of NC_133364.1, read as the reverse complement.
GGATCAGCGGGTTGCAGGATGTGTGGCGCATTATACACGAGTGTTGCCAACAGGGACGGTGTAGAGTGCCCTCTGAAGGACAAACTATACAACGCCAACACTCATGACATGGTTGAAGGGTGTTTCATCCGTTTTTATTTTATTTTTGAAATATTCATTTATCGGCCATTATAAATGCCGATACCGATAGTTTGGAAAATGCCTAATATCGGCCGATAATATCGATAATATAAATTTGTTTATATATATGTAATCTTTAAGAAGACTAATAATTCAATAACACTGTTAAAAATATTTTTTATATTGTCCATTATAATGTGATTGTGATGTCCAAATTTACTTGTAGCAGAAACAACAGATTTAATTTTTTATTTATTAATATTCTGTATGTGTGTGTGTGGATGTATATAGATATATAGATGTAGATATATAGCGTAACATTTTAATATCACACATTTATTGGTCATCTGCCATAAAATTAATAGAATTATTTTACGATAATTAATTATAATGACAAAAATAATTTGGTAAGTAAAATTCAAAAATGTTAAATGTAGCAATAATAGTTAGATCTTTAGCTATAATATCCTTTTTTGATATGATGTTTATATAAATTATCAATTTTCATATTATGTTCATATATTTTTGATGCCTAAATGTAGCGTTTAGTTTTAGTTTAGTTTATATATATATATTTAGTATTACTTATTTATTTATTCCTATTTATTTATACAAAATAGCCTTTTATATATACATTAATTGGTCTTAAAATAAACATTTATTGGTCATCTGCCATAACATTAATTATATTATTATTGATTATTAATTACAATAATTGTAGTTATGAAAATAATTTAGTAAGTAGAACACTAATAATTTAACAAAACTGTTAGGTGTAATATTTAGCAAGAATATCCATTTTTTAAATGTAATGTTCTATAAATTATAATTTTTTTCATTAAATGTCCATATATTTTTTTCTGTTGTGGCAGCTAAATTTGCTTGTAGAAATATAATTATATTATGTTTTATTAATCCTAATAACTATAATTATGAATATAATTTTGTAAGTCAAACACTAATAATTTAACAAAGCTGTTATATGTAATCTTTAGCAATAATATCCCTTTTTATATAATGCTCATATATATATATATATATATATATATATATATAGATATATAGATATATATATATATATATATATAGATATATATATATATATATATATATATATATATATATAGATAGATAGATAGATATAGATATATGAACATAAAATTGTAAATTACCCTACAAATACAGCATATTCTGGTTTTCAGTTTGGAGCTGGTCCAGGTGTTTCAGCTAACTTTCTCCTCTCCTCCTGGCCTTTAGCAGCCTGGGCTACTGTTACATTTCGGTTACCTGAGCATGAAATTACAAGAGTTTCTCCTCAACAAGCACACCTTCTACTCTTCTACGCTCTAGACACACACTAAATTCGCACTTCAGTACTCAACAACAACCTTTATTGCGCTTCCATTAGCATTTATATTGCTCTCACAGCAGGGAGAGCTGACACAGGTATCGTTTTGTTGGTCAGGCATGCGCGCACATACCCACCTCAGTCCTGAAACAGTAAGTACACCTTACCTTGAGTGAACTTGAGTTTGGAAAGTGGCACACAGGTCCTCCTGAGACCTACTTTGACTTCGGTGAATGAACCCGAAGAGTCAGTTTTACACTTTGGGACATGTAAAAGCCAGACAAAACACTGTTGAACTGATGTTTATGCATGCTTGATCAATAATGAATGAGTGTCTGTGTGTTTATTAACATGATACACTCTCCACTGTCTTATCTCCTCAGTTGTCAGGCTGCGGGCTCTTAGGTGTGGGCATATGGCTGTCCGTTTCTCAGGGCAGTTTCGCCACATTCTCCCCCTCCTTCCCCTCCCTCTCCGCCGCCAATCTGGTCATTACCTTGGGCTCTGTCGTCATGGTAACGGGCTTCCTCGGTTGCCTCGGTGCCATCAAGGAGAACAAGTGCCTGTTGCTGAGTGTAAGTCGACGCCTACAACTCCCACAATGCACTCTGCATAAGAAATGTGTTGTTAATCCAGGGTTATTTTAACCCTGGGTTAGTTTAATCCTGGGTGGAGATTTCATTTATGTGACTTCTGTCTTAATTATGCACATTTTATTTTAATACAGTCCTATCTGGTTGTCTTCCAAAAGTAAACTATAAAAAACGTCATAATTCACCACATTTTTTCCTTTTTTTTTCTCAGGCGCTGAAATGAATGTTTCTGTGATGGTACAAAGCATATACATATTTAATTGTTTAGTTTAGGGAGGTTTTTGTCAGCCAAACCTCTTAAAATAATTACTGAAATAAAAAAAATCCACATTGTTTAATACATGTTTTGGACTAGTGGTGGCATTATATCGATTGCGTCACGTGGTTGCACACTGTGAGCACTAAGTAAAGTATTGATACAATGTCCCCATTGTACGGCTTTTGGTTGTAATTTTCAGTTGAAGGGCTGCAGAAGAAGCGATGTAAGCCTTCCATGCTTTTCTAGTGATAAGAAGAGGAGACAAGAATAGCAAGATGCCAGTGGATGTATAAAACTTCTTAAAGACCTGTGTCTTTGTTCTCTCTACTTTAGCCTTGATGACTTTAAGGCTTTTAGTAGAACACCAGTCTAAACACTAGAGGACATCCTGGCTGGCTTTAGTTTAAAGGGATAGTTCACCCAAAAATGAAAATTTGATGTTTATCTGCTTACCTGCATGGCATCCAAGATGAAGGTGACTTTGTTTCTTCAGTAACTCACAATGCAGTTGCAGTCCGTTGCAGTCTGTCAGTTATATAATGGCAGTCAATGGGCTCCATGGCTTTGAGAGTCAAAAAAACAAACACCAATACATAAACCAAATCAAACCCTGCGGCTGATGAAGATACATTGAGGTCGTAACACACAAAACAATCGGTCTGTGCAAGAAACTGAACCGTATTTATATTATTTTTTACCTCTGATCCACCACAATGTCCAACTGTCCTGAGCACATTCACAACAGCCAGCAAATATAAAGAGCCAAGGAGCGAGCAACCATAATTTCAGTCGATCAGGCTCAAAAGTTTTGAGTCTGTAAAAAGTCAACACTTTTTAATCGGTTGCAGCAATCAGGATAAGCACTTTTATTTACCGTTTCGAGTAGCCGTCGTACTCACAATCTCTCTGTGTAAACTTGTGTTGTAAACGCCTGACAGATTGCTTCCACACATGCATTTACAATGCCAGATCACATTAACACGTCACAAGCCGGCTGTTGTGAATGCGTTCAGGACAGTTGGACATTGTGGTGGATCAGAGGTAAAAAATTATATAAATAGTGTTTCTTGTACAGACCAATTGTTTCATTTCTTAAGATCTCTGTATCATCACCAGCCGCAGGGTTTCATTAGGTTTTGTCTGTGTATGTTTTGTTTTTTTGACTCTCAAGGCCATGGGTCCCATTGACTGCCTTTATATGACTGACAGACTGCAACAGTTTGAGTAAAAAATTGCCCTGTTGCCTTGCATAAAACAATATAATTTACAACACAGTAAAGACTTTAGAAATTAAATGAAGTGTTTACAAACCTGTATTTCGCTAAAGACGTGCATCATGTGGATTTTTTAAATGATGTAAATCTTTCAAATCTTTTTTACTACACATTTCAATAAGATAATTTTTTTTCATACATTCTATATGTAAACTTTTATTTGTAAAGATGCAAATGAGTATGTCTATGTAGTTAAGCATTTACAATAGGCGTCCAGAAAAGTAAGCAACTAGTAGCTGTCAGACCAGTGTGTACCTGATGTAAATGATTCACGATACGCCGTACAACACCAGGGGTTTTGTAGCGCTGTGTTGATGGAGAGTGTGGGAGTGCAGAGAAACGGCTGCGCAGCTGAGATCCTGCGAGTGAGAAAAACAAAAGCATCTCCATTCCCACATTCAAATCACTTCCTTTGTCATGAATAGTGCCATATCCCACTCGCTTATAGTTTCTGTCAGCCTTTGGGCAACACTTGTTAGTTTCAGGCTTTGGCTCATGTGAACTCTCCAAATGAGTTCAGACATTTTTATTTTATTTTATTTTATTTTATAAAATGGTCATGAAATAATGATTTCAAATTTTAAATAAATTTGAATTTAGAATTTAATTGTCCTGCATTTACTCAGTTTTTTTTATTTTTAAGAATCTATCATTATATGAGTGCTGTAAATAAAAAAACGGATATATATTATATGAAAAATATATACAACTAAATATTTAGTTGTCAATATATTTCATATAATATATAGCATATTTATTATTTACAGCACTCATAATGAGTGATAGTGATTTCATATATATATATATATATATATATATATATATATATATATATATATATATGAAATATATTTATAGATATTAAACTGTCAGATATATTTAATTTACATTTATTTTAATACTTTCTTTGCTTTTATTATTATTGAATTTTTAATGTATTTAATTTTATTTATTTTTTTATTTGTTTCTCTGTTGTAAATGTTATTTTATTCTAATACTTTATTTAAGTAGTTGTATTGTATTGTCTTTTATTAATATTTGATTTTATTTCAATAGTTTCTTTAATTTAAATTCATTTTATCTTAATAGTCTCTTTGCTTTTTTGATTATTATTGAATTAATTTCTTT
>NC_133364.1:10782705-10821130 GCF_049309525.1 Garra rufa | reverse complement strand
CTACCAAAAAATGCACAATTTTAATATTGGATATTGGAAATTCAGAAATGCTCTAAAGGAAATTAAAATATAAAATTAGAAAAAAAATATTATTATAATTATTTTAATTATAATATATATATATATATATATATATATATATATATATATATTTTTTTTTTTTTTTTTTTTTTTTTATTATTATATTTTTTCTTTTTAAAATAACTGTTTTCAATTTGAATATATTTTAAAATGTACAAAGTTGAATTTTTAGCATCATTACTCCGGTCACACGATCCTTCAGAAATCATTGTAATATGTTTATTTGCTGCTTAAGAAATATTTTTATATTATTGTTATTATCAATATCTAAAACAGTTGAGTATTTTTTTCAGGATTCTTTGATGAATAGAAAGATCCAAAGATCAGCATTTATCTGAAATAAAAAGCTTCTGTAACATTATACACTATACATTTCAAAAACATGGAGATTTTTTAAAACTGAAATGATAAAAATGATAGAATTATCATTTTAGAAATTAATACTTTTATTTAGCAAGGATGGTTTGAATTCATAAAAAGTGATGATAAAGACATTTACAATGTTTCTATTTCAGATAAAAGCTGTTCTTCTGAACTTTCTATTCATCGAAGGAACCTGAAAAAATTCTACTCAGCTGTTTTCGAATAAATAAATAAATTATTAATAAAATAAATTTAAATTTAAAATATATTCAAATAGAAAAATGCTATTTTAAATAGTAAAAATATTTCAAAATTGTACTGTTTTTGCTGCACTTTAGATCAAATAAATGCAGGCTTGGTGAGCAAAAGAGTCTTCTTTAAAATCTTACAGTTCAAAAACTTTTGACTGACTAGTGTATATATGCTAAATTTTGGCTTCAAATATTCTGATTATTTTAAGGGCATTTCACTGTTTACCCCACTCTCCCCTGTTTTCATTTGTTAGAAGTATGAATGTGTTTATTTGTAAAAAAGTATGTTCCATGTATGAGAGAGCGAGAGAGAGTCTGGGCTAGTCATCTGCTCGCTCAGGGCCTTTGTGTCCTGGTGACTCTGTTCTCGCCTCTGTCTACTCTCTTTGTTTTCTCACTCACTGATCTTTTCAAAGTGCATCTGTACTGCTGGGAGGCAAACGAGCTGTCCTACTCCGCCTACCGTCAGGGAAGAGAGGGAGATGAGATCAAAGGATGCAGGATATAGAGGTTAGGAAATAGAAGGGGAGAAAGACCTAATAACGGCCTCTCTTGAAAACAAACAGCATCATGCAATGGCACCTTAAAGCGTGCAACGAGAGTTAACTTATAAGCCATAACCTTGGCGAACTGTTTGTCGCTCCTGTCATACATTCCTACTCAGTTTGTGAGTGCTGTAGGTATATTTTGATCCACAGATTAAGTAGTCGCTTCATTACACAGTATTGAATTATCAGGATAATTTATTATCAAGTGACATATCCGCATTACTGTTTAACCAACATGATATTTTAAATAAAAAGAAAAATGTTTTAAATAACTGTCTTATATTTCCCTTCAAAAACTAGGTAAAATATGCAATGTTCATATTTTAGCGCACATTAGAGCTAAACACTGGCAAGCTGAATAAGAATAATGAATTTTTTCTTTTTCTTTTTTTTTTTGGAAATGCATTGTGCAGGCATGTTAAATTAATGCATATTAGTGGCAAGTTTTACGTGTTTTTATGCTAATGTTATTGGCAGTCTAGTAGCTCTCACACCTTGGGATATGCAGATTATTGGTTTCTTTCTCAAACTTGGACTGCGCTCATATATTTAGGAGTCACTGATGTTTAAGGTATCTAAGGAGTAAGCCAGGTGAGTCACATCTTGTGTTTACATTTGGTGTTACAATATTTGGGATTTTTGCATTCATTCTACACTCTACTGTGCACATTTACTTAAGTTAAGAATCTTTTAGTGAAACGTTGTTAACCTAACAAGAAGAAACATTCTCAGAATGTTTAGACTTGTTCAGAATTAATTGAATGTGCGTTCAAAGTCTTATGGAAGCCTGTTTCCACTGAATGAAAAATAAAAATGTTATAGCGACTTTTAATCTCACAATTCTGATTTTTTTTCTCAGAATTGCATAATACAAACTCACAATTCTGACTTTTTTCTTGCAAATGCGAGTTTGAATTTCTCAATTCTGACTGTTTTTCTCACAATTCTGAATTGGGAGATATAAACTCGTAATTGCAAGTAACAAAGGAAATTCTGACTAAACTCCAAGAAAAAAAAAGTTTATATCTCGCAATTCTGACTTTATAACTTGCAAATGCGAGTTTATATCATGCAATTCTGACCTTCATTTCTCAGAATTGCAACTTTATTTATCAGGGTTTTCCCTTTATTTTTTAGAATTGCGACTATTTTTCAGAATTGCCACTTTATTCCTCAGAATTGCCACTTTATTTTTTTAAATTCTGACTATTTCTCAATATTGTGACTTTATTTTTCAGAATTGCCACTTTATTAATCAGAATTGCGACTTTATTTCTCAAAATTGGGACTTCATTTTTCAGAATTGCGACTTTATTTCTTTATTTATAAGTATATGTCTCCCAATACTGACTATAACTTGCAATTACGAGTTTTGCCATGTAATTCTGAGAAAAAAGTCAGATATGCTATTTGTTTATATCTCGAAAATTCTGATTTTAAAACTTGCAACTGCGAGTTTATATCATGTAAGTCTGACCTTCATTTCTCAGGATTTTAACTTTATTTATTTAGAATTGCGACTTTATTTTTTAGAATTGCCACTTTAATAACTTTATTTTATGAAGTTTGACTTTTTCTTAATATTGTGACTTTATTTATCATAATTGCAACTTTATTTCTCAGGATTACCAGTTATGTCTCACAATTCTTACTTTATAACTTGCAACTGCAATTTATATCATGCAATTCCTACTTCATTTCTCAGAAATACACATTTATATCTCAGATCTTACTTTATAACTCAGAATTGCCAGTTTATATCTTTATTTGTCAGAATTCTGACTGTATTTCTTAGAATTGTGACTATTTTTTAGAACTACAACGATTTCTCAAAATAGTGTCTTTTGCGAGTTTGTATCTCATGATTCTGAGAAAAAAAGGTAGAACTGTAAGATGTAAACTCACAATTGCAAGACAAAAAGTCAGAATTGCAAGATAAAAAGTCGCAATTACCTTTTTTTTATTCAGTGGCAGAAACGGACTTCCATAGTGTCTTGACTAATATTTCTAAAACATTAGCACAAATACATTATTTATACATCATTCAAGCAATGTTTTATTTCTAAACTGTTTTTGTTGGCGGTTACCTAACATTTTTGAAATATTAAAGAACGTTTAGAATGTTGAGAAAACTAAATTCTAAAATGGAATGTTCCCTTGTTCTAAACCTGTAAGACCTTCATTCATTTTAAGAACACAAATTAAGATATTTTTGATGAAATCTAAGAGCTAGGTAGTAAGGACATTGTTAAATTGTCCATGTGACATCAGTGGTTCAACCGTAGTGTTATGAAGTTAAGAGAATGCTTTTTGTACTCAAAGCAATCAAAAACGACGTCAATTCAACAATTTATGCTCTTCCGTGCGTCGACGCGCGTTCACGAGACAACACAGAAGAGAAGAAATTGTCGAATTAAGTCGTTAGTTTTATTTCCTTTGTGCACAAAAAGTAATCTTATAGCTTCATTTTGCTATTTTACCGGTGTTCTTACTACCTAAAACATTTCATATGCTTTCTTAATTTGTCTTCCGAAGATAAACGAAGGTCTTGCGGGTTTTGGAACGACATGAGGGTCAATAATTAATGACAAAATGTTCATTTTTGCGTCTTATAAACGTATTGTTAGCTAGTCTGGAGTGTTTTTCTGCATGCGTAAAACCCTTGCTCCATGTTTAAAGCGCTCTTAAAGTTTATTAAAGCATAAACAGAATCAGGGAGTAAAACAAAACAGATATTTCAACATAACCTTATACAGCTCGAAATACACAACAATACAAAATACAAAGTAGAAAACGTTATTGTCTCTTGTTCTCCTCAGAGGAGAGATGCGGAGAGAGGACGAACCTCTCTGTAATACATAAAGGAAGGGCCTTTCTTCTCTCTTTTAGATCTGCTGTGTGATGTTTGGCATTGAGCTGAAACTAAAGACGCTCTGTGTGGCGGTAAGTGTATCTCTGTCTCCATCTGTTGGCCAAACACTAGATATATTTGTATGAAAGCTAGTGTGTGAACACGCAAGATAAAATGTATCTTAAAAATGAAGAAATTCTCTTAAACATACTCTTACACACATACCAGCATTTTCTTACACACATTTCAGGCTCATTTTGCAGTATAGTGGTTTCAATTGTTCACACACACACACACACACACACACACACACACACACACACACACACACACACACACACACACATGTTGGGTTTACATGTTTTATGGGGACATTCCATAGGCGTAATGGTTTTCATACTGTACAAACCTTACTTTCTATCGCCCTACACCTACCCTACACCTAAACCTAGCCCTCACAGGAGATTGTGCACACCTTTACTTCCTCAAAAAAACTCATTGTGCATGATTTATAAGCCTGTTTCCCTAATGGGGACCTAAGCAATGTCCCCACAAGGTCAAAATCTACTGGTATTCCTATCCTTGTGGGGACATTTGGTCCCCATAACGTGATGAATACCAGGTACACACACACACACACACACACACCATGATGCAAATGTCCCTGATGCCCCTGTGTCTGTGGGTGAGATCTTGCTTAGTTTAGGGTAACTTTTGACATGTTTTAGCAGTATGTATGCGATAGAGTTACTTTATGGGGCTCATTTTATTTTACCAAGAGAGATTTCCTGCTTTGTGACTCACAACACATTGTATTGAGACCCTACAGAGATATGTTCGGAGACATTTGACAGGGGACGGCTGGAAATACTGAGAAACTTTAGAAGGAGTGTCAAAACGCCGAAAACACCATGAGTGTTTGTCTCTTTCTCTCTGTCAGTGGTGGTTGTCTTTTTTTCCAGTTATCCCCAAACCCATCTCTCTGACTGAGAAGACTTCAGCTGTACTGACTCGCTGCTGTCTCCATCTGCCTGCAGCCAAACACAGGTAAATAAAACATCAGATGAAAACCAAAAACGATACAAAATGTATTTTAGTTAAGCTCAATAAGCATCTGTGGCATGGTTGATTACCGTAGGAAATATGTTTGTATCGTCTCAAAAGTTATTACGGTAGCCTTTAGAGGCCATGTATTATTTTTTAATGTCTTGTTTTTCATTTTCTCATTATCTCATCTCAGAAAAGTTTTTTGAGGTCTTGTTTGTTTCAACAAAAGCCAGAGTACACAACTATTCAAATTTCTTTAGAAAGAAACCTCTTTTGAACACCAAGCCTGCATTTATTTGATCAAAAATACAGTAAAATTAGTAATATTTTGGAATATTGTCACAATTTATTCCTGTGATGCAAAGCTGATTTTTCAGCATCATTACTCAAGTCTTCAGTGTCACATGATCCTTCAGAAATCATTATAATACACTGATTTAGTGTACTATATATATATATATATATATATATATATATAATTTTTTTTTTTTTGGTCAATTCTGAAAACAGCTGCACAGCTTAATATTTTATAGGATTACGTGATTAATAGAAATATTAAAAGAACATATTTAAAAAAAAAAAGATTATTTTGTAACATTATAAATGTTTACTGTAATTTTTGATCAATTAAAATGTCCATGCTGAATATAAGCATTACATTTCTGAAAGAAAACAAATTATTGTGTACTGTATAGTGTATATAATACTACATCATGGGTTATCAAATTAGTTTTTATTTCAATGAAAAATATAAACTATTATTCTTATTATTTAACATTACTATTATTCTTATTATTGTTTGTGTCAAACTTGTGTTGTGCCACCAGTCATTTATTTATAATATCAGATATCATTTGATAACAATGTATGTCCACTAGTACATTATTTATGAGTAAATTTTTTTTAATTTTTTTCTTTGATGAATAGAAAGCTCCATGTATCACCATTTATCTGAAATAAAAAGCTTTTTTAACATTATACACTATACCATTCAAAAGCTTGGAATCAGTATAATGTTTTAAATTTTTTTGGAGAAGAAAATATAGAAATTAATACTTTAATCAATGAAAAGTGATCAAGTGGCACTGAAGACTGCTGATGATGCAACAAATTCAGGAATAAATCACAGGAATGAATTACATTTTTTTAAAAATACATTCAAATAGAAAACAGTTATTTTAAATAGTAAAAATATTTTCCTGTTTTTGCTGTACTTTGAATCAAATAAATGCAGGCTTGATGAGCAGAAAAAAAAAACAATTCTTAAAAAAAACAATAAAAATCTTACTGTTCAAAAACGTTTGACTGTTAGTGTATGAAGTGAACTTATATAATCTGATAGTGGCAAATAACTGACCTTGCTCGCGATAGCTTTCAGTTTACCCAGTAACGAAGCAGTATTTGAGTAAACAACATCGTCCTCATTTTCTTCACCCTCTCCTTCTGCAAGAGCACAGCTGTCCGCGGCTGGCAACTCACAGTCCTTATTGGCCGACATCACTAGTCTGGAGTATTTATACTCAAGCCTGTACAAAACAAGAGAAAAGAGGTCAAAAATAAAAAAGCACATTTTTGTATCTCAAACTGATTTTCAATGACAGCTTGTTACCTTTTGTTCTTTTTCCAGAAATAGCATGTGAGAGAAACCAAGAGGACAGCCACGAAGGCTCCGCCCCCAATTCCGGCCTTCACCCATAAGCTGACCACCTCACAGTGAGCTGAGGTCTTGTTCGGGAGCGATACCCCTTTGGTGCAGAGTTTCGGTTCGTTCCACACATAGAGGGTGTCCTGTTATGAGAAAGATGCATTAAAGGTCAGATAGATCCTGAATAAACTGTACTAGATGCATTTGTAGAAAGAGACGTACCTGCACTCCTCTTTTGCATGCTCCTTCGATCAAATGGTAGTCGGTTTCAGTGCAGAGAGGACAAGCGCTAGAACTCTCCCAGAGGAAGTGAAACTCACAGCCATTACATGTACCTGCTGGGCACTTGCTAAACATATAATTAAGAAATAATGCAGAAGTGATTTTTCATGAATAACATTAGCACATTGTCTTTTCTTTAAGCAAGGAAAATTGTTTGTAGAGGTAATTAATCAGTCCGACATTTTTTGAGGATGCATTCCTTATTAACATTTCCCATTTCACAAACAGAAAATTTGAAAATGCAAATCTGCAAGAAATTAATCTTCATTGCACATTTGCAACTGGCCTGCAGACCTTTGAATGTTGTTTGTATTAGCATTTATATTAACAATGGTGTTTCACACTTGGGTAATATTTCAGTTGATAATTCAGGCAGCCGATGATACTTGCAAAGAATGCAAATGATGCATATTAGAAAAATGCACATTTTTGTGACACATCCCATCTGTGTTTTATTAAAAAATAAATTATCCATAGAGTGTTTTTTCCATTTACTCAGACGCTCTGCTATGCACATTTAATCCGTTAAACATAATTTATGTTTACTTGGTCCTAAAATACAGTTTGGGATCAGTAAGATTTTTAATGTTTTTTTTTTTAAAGAAGGCTTTTCTGCTCATTTATTTGATTAAAAATACAGCAAAAACAGTAATATTGTGAAATATTATTGCAATTTAAAATAGCAGTTTTCTATTTAAATATACTTTAAAATATAATTTATTCCTGTGATGCAAAGCTGATTTTTCAGCATCATTACTCCAGTCTTCAGTGTTACATGATCCTTCAGAAGTCATGCTAAAAGGTATTGGAGCCTGTGATACTTTTTTCAGGATTCTTTGTTTAATGAAACGTTAAAAAGAACAGCATTTATTCAAAATAGAAAGATTTTCTGACAGTATAAGTTTTTACTATCACTTTTTTATCAATTTAACCCACCCTTACTGAATAAAAGTATTAATTTATTTTAAAGAAAGAAGACAAGTAAAACTGACCCCCAACTTTAAATGGTAGTGTATATTGTTACAAAGATTTCTATTTTAAATAAATGCTGTTCTTTTTAATGTTTTATTCGTCAAATAATCTTGAATAAATATCACAGGTTCCAAAAAAAATATTAAGCAGCATAACTGTTTCCAACATTGATAATAAATCAGCCTATTAGAATGATTTCTGAAGGATCACGTGAAATTGAAGACTGGAGTTATGATGCTGAAAATTCATTAAATTCCATTATAAAAGTATATTAAAATTGAAAACCGCTATTTTAAATTGCAATAATATTCACAATATTACATTTTTTTCAGTATTTTTTAATTACATAAATGCCGCCTTGATGAGCATAAGAGACTTCTTTAAAAAACATAAAAAATGTTACTGATCCCAATCTTTTAAATGGCAGTGTGCATACATTTACAAACAATTACAGATATATTAAAAATAGAAACGCACGCACCTTGGCACAGTGAGCTCACTGCGTGGACTCTTCTCAGCATTGCAACGAAGAGTCACGACTGTGCTACGACCGTTCAGACAGGATGCTGTGGGTTGTGGAGAGCTGAGGTGATAAAAATATACATGAAATATCATTGCACACATCAGCTACCTATTTTAAACTAGTTAATCTTTCTTTATTTACCGATAGAAGAAGTTGATGTCTGGAACTTTCAATGAAGACTCAGGAAAGAGGTCTGAGCTGACAGTGATCCCATCCAGACTGCTATCAACAGATGCTCCTGAGAAACCCAAGCATGAAGGAAGTGAGACGAGTAAGCAGTACACCTTTTTCCAAAATTGTTTTAAAAAAAAATTACAAATAAATTAGAACTAAATATAGGGTTGGTATTTCTTTTTTCAATTGGGAAAAAACTTTTTTTGAGAAAAACATTCCAGGATTTTTCTCCATATAGTGGACTTTAATGGGGATCAGCGGGTTGAAGGTCCAAATTGCAGTTTTAATGCAGCTTCAGAGGGCTCTACACAATCCCAGTTGAGGATGCACTTTTTAACCACAGTTGAGGATGCACTTTTTAACCACAAATGCTTGCACTAGCTCACGCTTAAAAGGTCACATGTGACATATGCGGAAGTACCGACCCAGTGTTTACAAAGCGAACGTGCAAAGAAAGTCAAACAGCCTTTACTAAAAAAGGTAAATCAACAATGTTGGATAATTTTGAAGTTGGAGGAGAATATGGAGCCCTACCCTACCTTTTTGAACCGTTAAACCATAGATGCACATCACAGAGCTAGTGCAAGATGAGCATTTGTTGTTAAAAAGTATATACATTTTAATTTACTTTGGAAAATGACATTTATTTCGCTAGATAAGACCCTTATTCCTTGTCTGGGATCGTGTAGAGTCCTTTGAAGCTGCACTGAAACTGCAATTTGGACCTTCGACCCATTGGCTCCCATTAAAGTTCACTATATGTAGAAAAATCCTGTAATGTTTTTCTCAGAAACCTTCATTTCTTTGCAACTGAAGAAAGAAAAACATGAACATCTTGGATGACATGGAGGTGAGTAAATTATCAGGAAATTTTTATTCTGGAAGTGAACTTCTCCTTTAACAGAGAAAAAAGCTCTTCAAATTCAAATCGTGATAATATATTGCATATAATTTCAAATATATGCAGCTTTAGTAAGCAAAAGAGACTTCTTTTAAAAGCAATTAACAGTCTTACTGACCCCAAACTTCTGAACAGCAGTGTATGTTAAATACCATTAAAGAAATAAGCTTACCAAGGAAAGTGTCAGCCAGGCTGATGGACTGGGACGACAGGGATGTTCTAAAGCCCCGTCCGTCTGCAGGGATGATGGTTGATTGGCACACAAAAGTCTCGACGAAATTGTTAAGGTCAGCAGATTCATTTTGCAAGTCCTTACTAGACAGATCCGTCACATTGTCAGTGCACACCGCCACTTTCCTCCCCTGCGACAGAAAGCAAATATGCAATGACTAGTAGATAATTTTAAGAGAGAAGTTCACTTCCAGAAAGAAAATTTTCTGGCAATTTACTCATCCCCATGTCATCCAAGTTCATGTTTTTCTTTCTTCGGTTGAAAAGAAATTGTTTTTGAGGAAAACATTCTAGGATTTTTCTCCATATAGTGGACTTTAATGAGGATCAATGTGTTGAAGGTCCAAATTGCAGTTTCAAAGCAGCTTCAAAGGGCTCTACACGATCCCAGCCAAGGAATAAGGGTCTGGTCTAGCTTAATGATATGGCATTTTGTTAAAAGATTAAAATTTATATACTTTTTAACCACAAATGCTCATCTTGCACTAGCTCTGCGATGTGCGTGCACCTCTTCACACATTGCGTAATCACTTTGGAAAAGTCATGCGTGTTTAGTTATCATCTGTGTACTTCGGTTAAATTTTCGGTTAAAAATCTCTACATTTCTTTGCACGTTCACTTTGTGAACACTGAGTTGGTACTTCTGCCTACATTATACATGTGTAATTACTTAATGCTTGAGGTCAAGCTAGTGCAAGATGAACATTTGTGGCTAAAAAGTATATGAATTTGTATTTTTCTTAGTAAATGAGCGATTGTTTCGCTAGATAAGACCCTTATTTCTTGGCTGGGATCGAGTCCTTTGAAGCTGCATTGAAACTGCAATTTGGACCTTTAACCCAAGTGACATCAAAAAATCTTGGAATGTTTTCCTCAAAAACTAAATTCCTTTTTGACTGAAGAAAGAAAGACATGAACATCTTGGATGACACAGGGGTGAGTAAATTATCAGTGCAAGTGAATTTCTCCTTTAGGAACTAAAAAAGCCATTTCTATTTTCTATCAAAGCAATCTATTTTTAGTCAGATATGTTTATGTGAGAGTACCTCAGCTCCACACAGGCTGATATTAAACTGATGGTAGTATTTAGTTCCCTTGGAGGTGAAACTAGGCCCATTCATGATCGACCCCACTGTACTCAAGGCACTCAGATCATAGGTCAGTGTTCGGTTCTGTTCCATATGCGAAAAGCTGCAGTCATTAAAACACGAAGAGTGCTCCTGGACACACAAATAGAACATGTTAAACAGTGTTAAAAATCAGCATAGTCATGCATTTTCTTTTGGGTTTACTCAAACCTTGTTGCTCTTGCTTCCAGGACCACATGGCTGACAGGCCTCATGACCATAAATGTGATGCCCAGAGAGGAAAGTGTTAGGCGGGCACTCCTGGCACTGGTTGGTGTCTTTGTTGATGAAGTGTCCAGCAGGACAGGGGACGCAGGAAGAGCCATCCTGCTGACTCATCATAGCACAGGCGTGGCAACCAGACGCTGAGCCATCCATCGCATTAGTCACCGTAATCGAGTAGATCTTCGCAATGTCATTGACATACTGACGCACCTGAGAGAGAAAGCTGCAGCAAATGAGAACTTTGAGGTATGTTAGATGCATTTCTGTGATTTTTTAGGCGAATACTTACATCGGTGGCTTTGTTGGTGCGTTGGAAAGCCCATGTGTAAGACACAGAAGCATTTTTGGTCATGATGTGAGTGTACGCTTGTCTGATTTTACTCCCTACCCATGATTCCACAACATTTGTGCTCTTCCTGTTTACATCCTATGGAGAAAATGCACTGATTTGTTAAATAACTCATAGATTAAGATATATTTAAAACCAGTTTTAAGTAGCACGGGTACATTTGTAGCAATAGTCAAAAGTACATTGTATGGGTCAAAATTGACACATTTTTCTTTTATGCCAAAAATCATTAGGATATTATGTAAAGATCATGTTCCATGAAGATATTTTGTAAATTTATTTTCGTAATTTTTGATTAGTAATATGCATTGCTAAGAACTTCATTCAGACAACTTTAAAAGTGATTTTCTCAATATTTAGATTTTTTGCACCCTCAGATATTCTAGTTGTATCTCAGCCAA
Organism: Garra rufa; assembly: GCF_049309525.1. Classification (NCBI taxonomy): domain Eukaryota; kingdom Metazoa; phylum Chordata; class Actinopteri; order Cypriniformes; family Cyprinidae; genus Garra; species Garra rufa. Next base: position 10,809,159 of record NC_133364.1, on the reverse strand, counting down.
ATATTGTCCTATCCTAACATAAATCTCAATTTAGAGAAACTGACCCTAATGACCCTAATGACTTATTATCCAGGGTCCCATTTTTGTTGTTAATGTTGTGAGGTGACAATCTAGCATGCTACTTTTTCTTTATTTTTGCAAACTATTTCACATACTTTCATTTTACATAATTTCTCATCTTACTATCATAAAATAGAGTTCGCAGTCTGCGCTGCAGCTGGTCTCGAAGATAAACGTGATTCGGCCGAACTCAGTAGCTGAAGCATCGTCCACAGAAGTAGGAAGTCTGAGAGAGAAATAAAAAGAGGCCACTTGTAAATATTCTATGCACAATCGGCATTTTAACACTGGAATTGTAGATTTGACTCACTTGAATCCAGGCACTCGTAAATTTAAGATGAGGTAGTCATTATCTGAGCCACCCACTCCACTACGAATGTGGTCACCCGCCACTTCCCAACCTATGAAAAAGCAAATGAGAATTGGATAACATGTTTGACCATTGGACATGCTATATTTCAAGTAATTATTATATAGATATAGATATTTATGTCTTCATATTAAATGAAAGACAACACTGAAAATATGTTTTTCAATTGCTGTCTTTGCAGGGTCAGAAAGCTCTCAGATTTCATGAAAAATATTTTAGTTTGTGTTGTGAAGATGAATGAAGGTCTCAGGAGTTTGGAACGACAAATAATGACACAATTATCATTTTTGGACGAAATATCCCTTTAATTTTTTATTTCAGTTTTAGTTCTAGTTAGTTTTAGTAGTATTTACCATTCATTTCATCACATTTGGAGTTGCCCACATTAAAACAAGACGATTTCATATTCCTCGGCAGGATGTTCCACCACTTGTATTCGTATCCCAAAGAAGGTTCAGTTCCTCCTGGGCATCTTTGACATTCTGTGCCAGAAGAAATCTTCTCCGTTACACACCAGTACTGGTAAACCAACATTGTTGCATAATACATGAGTATGTATCTATGTTAATGTGTGTATCTATATACCTGTGGTGCCATCAGAATAGGTGCCTTGAGGGCAGGGTAAACAAGTGGAAGTGTTGTGCATGTAAAAGCCTGGATTGCAGGGTGGACAGTCCTCTTTTTCTCCAGAAGGGGGCAGTGTCACAGCACTGGTCACATTCTCTACACACACCTGAGGCTCCACCCATCTGTACAGTATCTGGGTCTAAAACAATACAGCAATAAAAAATTAACAAATTATACACATACAGTGGTGGCCAAAATTATTAGAACACTAGTATTTTCAAATGGTTTTAAGTCAGTTATTTCTATGTGTCACTAGGAAATATCAGTTTACATTTCCAAACATTCGTCTTGCCATTAATTGTAATAATCCAGTGAGATTTTTGTTTGCACAATGAGTCTGACAACAGCCAGTGCTCCACACAGAGATCTGATCCCATCCTCATCCAGTCTGTCTGGAATGACATGAAGAAATACAACAAACTGAGACTAAATCCAGAAGTCTCCAAGAAACCTTCCTGCAAAGCTACCTGAAAATCTATGCATAAGTGCACCTAAGGCAAAAGCTGCTTTAAAAAAAAGGACGGTCACAACAAATGTTGATTTATTTTAGTTAATAAAAGTTAATTTCTAAAAAATCTATTATGACGTTATATTTCACAGCATCCTCATTTTACAGCATTTTACACTTTTAATAGTACTGTAGCTTTGCAGGTAGGTTTCTAGAAGCACCTAGGAGACATTGACACAGTTCCTCTAGATTTAGTCTGTGTCAGTTTGTTGTGTTTCGTCATGTCGTTCCAGACAGACTGGATGAGGATGAGATCAGATCTCTGTGTGGAGCACTGGCTGTTGTCAGACTCCCTGTGCAAACAAAAATCACACTCGATCATTACAATTAATGGCAAAATGCATGTTTGGAAATGTAAACTGATAATTACTACTGGCACACTACAGCAAAAGATAGAAATAACTGATGTAAAACCATTTTAGTTGGGGAAAATACTAGTGTTTTAATAATTTTGGCCACCACTGTAATTTACAACAAAATCATTCTGCATTATATCCCACCTTGCCATCGCTATCACAGGCCGTGTGGATTTGAAAATAGTCTTTCTCTGAACAAGGAGGCCTCTCTTTACACTGCGACCATCCCTCATCTAGAATAACACACATGTAGAGAGACATTAGAATGTCCTTTTTTCCCATTCCAGAATTTCTAAATGGTCTAAAATTTCCAAATTTATATATTTTATCAGTCTCCACTGCGCCCAGTTATTTTTAGCTGCACAAAACAGCCTGTTTTGCTGCTTGATATTGCAAATTGCTGTGTCTTACCATGCTATTTTAATGTATTGTTTTAATTATGAACACACTGGTTTGTAGTGCAAACAGTTTTAGTGTTTACTGCACATTGTTATTCTTGTCTTGAACTGGAAGTGGTTTTAAAGCCCATAGGCTTACGTCCACATTGAAAAAAAGGTGGATTGGATTCTTGCTTAAATGATCACAACAAGCTGTATGCAGATTGTTTGGCACAACAAAGAATGTAAGAAATACGTACGGGAGTACTGTGTTTCGGAGCATGGTGTACACGAACTGGCTCCCTTTCCAGAGTAAGTGTTCCTGGGACAAAGGTCACACGAAGAAGAGCCTGGGGTTTTACTGAAGGTGCCCGGCCTGCATGGAAAACACTCTGACGTATACGCCACACCTGCTCACAAAACGTGAGAAAAAAACGTAATATAAGCATGAAATATCACAACGCAAATTGTTTTGTCATAATGAAGGGTGTGGGACATGAAATTAGAATCGCACACCATCGATCTGGATGTTCTTCAAAAGGACCGGCTTCACTGGTTTCCCACCCAAGAGCATTCCTGTGGTTCTCCAGTAGAGAATATTAGTGCCTGACTTCAGATTTACCTGTGATATACAAAAATAGCTACATTAGATACCAATACTGCAAAATCTTTAAAGGGACAGTCCACCCAAAAAATGAAAAATCTGTTTTCTCACTCAAATTTTGTAATTGGAACACAAAAGAATATAAGGTCGTGGTCAAAAGTTTACATACTTCTTGCAGAATCTGCAAAATGGTAATTATTTTACCAAAATAAGAGGGGTCATACAAAATGCAAGTTATTTTTTATTTAGAACTGACCTCAATAAGATATTTCACATAAAAAATGTTTACATATAGTTCACAAGAGAAAATAATAGTTGAATTAATAAAAATGACCCAGTTCAAAAGTTTACATACACTTGATTCTTAATACTGTGTTGTTACCTGAATGACCCACAGCTGTGTTTTTTTTAGTTGTTTATGAGTCCCTTGTTTGCCCTGAACAGTTGCCTGCTGTTCTTCAGAAAAATCCTTCAGGTCCCACAAATTCTTTGGTTTTTCAGCATTTTTGTGTATTTGAACCCTTTCCAACAATGACTGTATGATTTTGAGATTCATCTTTTCACACTGAGGACAACTGAGAGACTCATATGCAGCTATTACAGAAGGTTCAAACACTCACTGATGCATGAAGAGCCGGGGGGAAACTTTTGAACAGATTGGGAATGTGTGCCTTTTTCATACTTTGCCTAAATATATGTATTTTTTTATTTACTACTGCCCTTCAGAAGCTACAAAAGATACCTACATGTTTCCCAGAACACAAAACAAATTAAATTTACCCTGATCTTCAGATTCAAAAAGCTTTCACCCCCAGCTCTTAATGCATCGTGTTTTCTTCTGAAGCATCAGTGAGTGTTTGAGCCTTCTGGAATAGTTGCAACTGAGCCCCTCAGTTGTCCTCAGTGTGAAAAGATGGCTCATACAGCCATTGTTGGAAAGGGTTTAAATACACAAAAATGCTGAAAAACCAGAGAATATGTGGAACCTGAAGGATTTTTCAGAAGAACAGCAGGCAGTTTAACTTTTTAGGACAAACAAGAGACTCATTAACAACTATCACTAAAAAAAACCCCACAGCTGTGGATCATTTGGAGCACAGATTTGGAGTGACATAATGAGTAAATGATGACGGAATGTTAATTTTTGGCTGAACTGTCCTTTTAAATATAAAAAAAAAAATATCCAAAATGACTAACCGTATGGGTTCCCCACTCTCCATTAGTGGTGAGTTTGATCCATTTCTCACTCCCTGTCTGGTCCATCTCCTGACATTGGTCATTCTGAATCTTTACCAAAATAAAACATGATATTTTATTTTAGTAATATATTTTTGCTTCAATACATAACACAGAAAAAAGAAAGATATATAAGGTAAAACGCACAAAGAACTCAAAGAAGACGTTGCTGTCGACATATTGATAGTCAAAAGAGACGGATCCCTGCTTCATGAGGTGCACCGCATACACCAGCGAAACTGTGCAGTCGTCCCGATTAGATTCCAAATGAGTTCCCTGAGCTGTCCATGAAGAACTGCAATTGACAGATAGATCCAGAGGTGTAAAAGCTTAAAGAATAGAGTACATGCATATATATATATATATATATCAGGCTTGTAACTTGGCACTGACTTGTTGCAGGTCATTGAGTCATCCCCTGAACCTCCTGAGTCCATGTATGTTGCCAAACTGCTGAATCCCGCAGGGATGGAGTCCCACTGGTCGAAACGCACGCCGCTGCCCAGCGAATAAGAGCCAGCCGCACATGATGTGCACCGCTGGGATGACATCTCTAAAAACTCCCCGGCTTCACAAGAAAAAGCTAGAAGCACAAGAAGTAAGCACAGACTGTGTTTGCATAGTGACACAATACAAAATGAAACATTGTAATGGCACAAATGTCAAAGCTTTTGATAGCAAAATATAAACCAATGAAATGTTCTCATAGTGTGCTTAGCTAACTTTTTTTCAGTTTAAATGTCACTTAGTTTGATTTTTGAAGTCATGCTATGCATGTTCATTTGTTTTCTTACTGCAGTCTGTGCCTCTGACCGGCTCTGGAAGGCCTGAGCAGCTTTCCTGTCTGTGAGGAATGGCAACTCTCCATCTGGAGCCTGTGCTGTCACACTCTGTGTACTCAAAGTAGTAGTCTGTCTGAAACACACATGCACACATTGACATGTTCAAACGTTTACTTCAAACACAAGTTTGTATAAAAGAGAACCTTTTAACCACCAACATTTTATTTTTTAGAATCTTTTAAGAAATAGAATATTTTAACATACAATATACAATATAATATTATAATAATATTATAATATTATTATTTTTATTTTTTTTTCTGAAATACATTCATATTCACACTGACAAAGAAAACGTTTAATATTTAGAATATTAAAATATTTTTTATTTTAATGCAGTGATTTTTTTGTTCTATTTGGTAATGTGTGCGGCTTTTGCCACCAGAACATCTTAAGTTTACTTTACCACACAGCTTTCTGTGTTAATATATATATATATATATATATATATATATATAGAGAGAGAGAGAGAGAGAGAGAGAGAGAGAGAGAGAGAGAGAGATTATTAAAATATTAAATTAAAATAAAATTTTGGCTTAGGGTTAGGTTAAGGTTTTATTTAGACATCCATACAAAAAGGTTCTTAGCAAAAATGAATAATGAAATTAAATTCTGGATACATGTGCCAAAAGGGAGAACATTTATTTTGATATGCATAAAAAAGGTTTTTAGCAAAAAATATAATTAAATTAAATTCTGGATACATAAAATCCTGGATACATGTGCCAAAAGGGAGAACATTTATTTTGATATGCATAAAAAAGGTTTTTAGCAAAAAATATAATTAAATTAAATTCTGGATACATAAAATCGTGAATACATGTGCCAAAAAAGGGGAGAATTTTTTTTGACATTCATAAAAAGGTTTTTAACTAACAAAATAAATAAATAAAAAGTAAAATAAAATATTAGATACATGTGCCAAAGAAGGGAGAAGTTTTACTTTGACATGCATAAGGTTTTTAGCTAAATAAATAATAAAATAAAACAAAACAAAATTGATTTTGGCATGCATAAAAAAGGTTTTTAGCTAAATAAATGAATTAAATAATATAATAAAATCCTGGTTACATGTGGCCAAAAAGATAACATTTATTTTTACATGCATAAAAAGGCTTTCAGCTAAGATCAAATCAAATCCTGGATACATGTGCCAAAGAAGAGAGAAAATGTATTACTACATGCATAAAAAATGGTTTTATCTAAATAAATAAATAATAAAGCAAAATAAATCCTGGATACAAAAAAAAAAAAAACTTATTTTGACATGCATAAAAAAAGTTTTTTAGCTAAATAAATAAATGAATAAAAATATTAAATTAAAATCCTGGATACATGTAACAAAAAGGGAGAAAATTTATTTTGACGTGCATGCAAAAAAGGTTTTAGCGTAAATAAATAATTAAATTAAATTAAATTCTGGATACATAAAATCCTAGATATATGTGCCAAAAAGGGAGAAAATTTATTTTGACATTCATAAAAAAAGGTTTTTAGCTAACAAAAGAAATAAATACAAAATAAAATAAAATCTTGGATACTTGTTCCAAAGAAGGGAGAAGTAAGGTTTTTAGCAAAATAAATAAATTAATAAAATAATAAAATAAATTCCAGGATACGTGTAACAAAAAGGGAGAAATTTTATTTTCACATTCATAAAAAAAGGGTTTTAGCTAAATAAATAAATAATAAAATAAAATAAATCCTGGATACATAAAAAAACAGACTAAATTGATTTTGACATGCATAAAAAAGGTTTTAATAAAAAATAACAATACAATACAATACAATACAATACTGGATACATGTGCCAAAAAAGCAACAAAAATTATTTTTAAAAAGCGACAAAATTTATTTTGACATGCATAAAAATTGTTTTTTAGCAAAAATAAATACATAAAACTAAATAAAACTAAATAAAATAATACAATAAAATCCTGGATACGTGTTCCAAAAAAGTTTTTATCAAAAAATAAAATATAAAATTAAATAAAAATAATACAATAAAATTAAATTTATTTGCTCTTCAATCACAGGTAGCTTTACAGAAGGTACCCTATTAAAACATATGGTCATGTTACATAATCTGTGCCATTTTTTAAATAGGCAGCTGCCACATCTCACCTGTTCTTTTACTGTTTCCAAAACACACAAACTCTCAGGCACATATAACCAATAGATATATATACTGTGTGTGTGTGTACAATAGCGCGGGGGATGGGGACGCTCTGTCTCCCTGCCTTCTGTCCCCGGACAGTCGCCAGGGCAACGGCCAGGAGCCCTGTGACTGTTGTCATGACAATCACTCATTGATTTTGGTTGTGGCCGGTAATGAATTAGAGTCTGATATAGACTGATAACAACCTGAAATAATGAGGCCTCTAAATACCTCCCGTGTGTGTGCGTCTTTGTTGACAGATCTGTAATGCAAATCAGTGTGTGTGTGTGTGTGTGTGTGTGTGTGTGTGTGTGAGTGTGTGAGTGTGCAATGCTCTGAAACGCAGCGATTGTTCTCTACTCCTTTAGGGGCCTGGCACACACACAAAAGCCAAATCAACCGCATACACAGACACAGGTAAGAGCACATTTTTTATTTTATTTTATTTTGTTTATTTATTTTTTTGCTTTATTTTATTTAGTGTTTTGTTTATTTTATTTAGTGTTTTATTTTATTTACCTTTTTTATGCATGTCAGAATAAACTTTGTCCATGATTTTTTGCGCACATGTATCCAGAATTTTATGTATGCAGGAATTTAATTTAATTTAATTTAATTTAATTTTGCATAGATATAAAATAAAACAAATTAAATAAATCTTGGATACATGTGCAAAAAATAAATACATAAATAAAAATTATTTATTTACCAATATTAAAAAATAAAATAAAAACAGCTATAAATCATGTATCCAGGATTTTATGTATCCAGTATTTATTTTATTTTATTTTAATTTATTTTGCTAAAAAAAGAATTTTATATATATATAAATTATATTTATATATAATTTTTAAATTATATTAATATAATATAAATATATAAATTATATTAATATTTATATTGGCACATGCTTCCAGAATTGACTGATTTATTTTATATCTGTGTTCAAATAAAATAAAATACAATAAAATAAAATCCTGGATACATAAAATCTGGGATACATGATTTATTTATTTTGTTTGTTTGTTTTGCTAAAAATATTTATTTTATTTATTTATTTTCTTTTCTTTTTTGCACAGGATTTATTTTATTTATTTTATTTTTTATCTGTGTTAAAATAAAATAAAATAAAATTGAAACTAAATCCTGGATACATAAATAAATGTAAATAAAATTTGCATTAATTAATTAATTCATTTATTTATTTATTAAGCGAAAAAAAAACTTTTATATTTGTTTTCAAATAAAATAAAATAAATCCTGAATACACTATTTTCAATTATTTATTTATTTATTTGTTTGTTTGTTTTGCAATTTTTTTATTTATTTATTTATTTATTTATTTATTTGCACATGTATCCAGGATTTATTTAATTTATTTTATATTTGTGTTAAAATAAAATAAAATTACTCCTGGATGCATAAAATCCTGCATACAATATTTATTTTATTTATTTATATTTATTTATTTAGCTTAGAAAATACTTTTATTTATGTATTTATTTTTTTGCACGTATATCCATGATTTATTTAATTTATTTTATATCTATGTTAGTTTAAATAAAAAATAAAAAAACTTGTGTAAAACAATCACAAAAAAACATGGACAAAATTTATTTTGACATGCATAAAAAAGGTTATTAAATATTCCAAGATTATTTAGCATATAACCATAATACAGTGTAATAAAGCTGTTGCCTTCATAAATACATCCCATTGGTGGTGCCTGTCATCTGGTAATGTTTGGTTACAGCAAACACATTATCACTAATGGTGCACCTGCACCTGCCACTATTACCCAGCATCCCCCACAAAGACCCTTAAAGAAACAGTTCACCTCAAAAATAAGATTCTGTCATTATTACTCAGCCAAAACTGTTCAAAAACAGCATTATAGATATAAAGCAGAATATTTTAATTTTCTATACAATAAAAGCACGTAGTAACTAAGGCTGTCATCCATCCTCTCGTTTTAGGGTGAAGTGGCCCTTTAATATGTGCGTCTTTGTATGCAAATATGGATGAGGAGATCAAAACACCACACTGACTGACTCTTTTCACATTAAATGTAGGGTGGAGACCCTCAGAGCTTATTCCCATTGTATAAATATGTTTAAAGTTCATATAAATACATTTTACAAGCTTTATGCAACCGCATAACACACAATAATCGAGCTGATTGGCCAGCTGAGCGCCGCGTCATCATATTATAGGATCCGTCGTAACCATTTTAATGTCAATAACAAGATGTTCTTTTTATTTTTCTTTGTCCATACATAAGACTTATGTCTGTGTTTAATAATACATAAAAGGGCTAACACGCATTTTAGACGCTCTCAATCACAGCCTATATCATATTTAACGTTAGTATTAATTTTAAATAGTGACAAACAGAGACAAAACGTACCTACGCCGTGACTAATTTAAAACGCTCTTTGTGTTTGATGTTAAAATGTATAATACAAAAAGATGACATGTTGTCGTTTACCTCTTTACACTGTGGCAGGTTGCCTGACGCTCGGGCGCAGAGGAAGAGGGTTACAAAGCGCACAAAATAACAGGATGTCCAAAGTGCCCTCTTCTCCATCGCATAAAGGCTTGAATTGGAGGAAAACAAGAGATGCTGAGGATCCAAGTGAAGATGAAGAGGTTTCGCGATGTCTCTGCGCGTAAACTACAGCATAAATGCGAACACGCTGCGCTCTGCTCAACGATAAGCTCCTACTGTAGTTGCGCTTATGGGGCTTTGATTGACAGCTCGCGTCTGACGTCACGCTCGTCTGGTCTCACAGTTAATTAGGCGTTTTTTTTTTTTAGGCCAAGTTAACCTTTTTGTTAACTCAGCTGAATTTCAGATTCAGATTTTTATCAAATAAAATACATAAATTAAATATGAACAAACAACACTCATACGATGTTGTTTTCAGTTTAGTTCTTACTGGGAGGGCATCATAGAGAAGATGCACAGTAAATAATTCAGTAATATTACACAGTTGCATAACCTAATTTATTTATTGTCAGGATGAGAGGAAACAAGGTGAAAACGGGAAACAACAATGCAATTGAGTGAAATAAAGAATTGCATAAACATCTGCAAAACTGTGTATTTGTACACAAACTTGACTATTCTTTTTTACAGATGTGGAATATGTCATTTTTCACTTAGTTTTTTCGTGGTTTGATGAACCACAATATTTATTTGTTTGTTTGTTTGTTTACTTTACTTTATCCCACCGCTACCAAAATATTTATTTAGCAAAAATAAACAAAGAAATGAAATAAAATAAAGTGAAATAAAATAAAATAAAATAAATAGTTTTTAGCAAAAAAATCAAATCAAATAAAACAAAACATAAAATAATAAATACATGTGCAAAATAAAACAAAACATTGACTAAATGTATTTGATCATGGACATTTTTTGACATGCATAGAAAAAAAAATAAAGTTAAAAAAACATAGTTAAGTTAAGTTATAAGAATAAAGTTAAAATAACAATAATAAAGTTAAAATTAAAATAAAGTAAAATATAAAAAGCATTCTGGATACATGTACAAAAAAGTCTTGGACATTTTTTTTGACAGGCATTAAAAGTTTTTTAGTAAGAAAAATAATAAAATAAAACATAAAATCTTGGATACATGTGCAAAAAAAATCTTTTTTAAAATGCATAAAAAGGGGTTTTAGCTAATTAATTAATGAATTATTAATGAATGAATTAATTATTTTAATTAAACACTGGATACATAAAATAGGGGCTCTTAGCAAATAAATAAATACTGGTTATATAAAATCCTTGGACATTTTTTGACATGCATAAAAAGGTCAACAAAAAATAAAGTAGTGAAATAAAAGTAAAAAAAAAATAAAAAAAAATAATAATAATACATCCAGGATACATAAAATCCTGGATACATGTACCAATGAAAACAAAAAACAAAAAAACGAATAAACGAATGAATGACTGTATGAACGAATGATTGAAATTGCTAATGGCTTATGCATGCATTATTATAAGAATATCAGCAGTGATTATAATAATTTTCACCCTGTTACAAAGAAAAAACATACACATGAAAGTGTTTAAAATTTTTTACTCGAAATAAGTCATTGTAAATCAAATTACATTGTTCTGACAGCGCTTTCCTAAACAGGCAAACAAACAAATCAAGCAATCAATCAATAAGCAAACATGGTTTACATTTTTCCTAAAGATATGCCACTTTAATAAACAGTAAGTGACATGTTTCTCCAGAATCAACAGGAGATGGCGCTGTTGACACTAAAATCAATCTGAAAGCGTTTTAATTCATCATTTGTAGTTCAAATGTGAGAGTGCTGTCACTACGATTTGCACCGCGCATGTGCAGAAACGCAGGTTTTGCTTTACAGATTTAATAATAAATATAATACAAGCTTTAAAACATGTGTTAATGGCTGTGTTATCGATTTTTACATTTACTTTATTTTTTTTATTTATTTTTTTCTACTTCCTGTCTGAAGTACGACTAAACAATTTACGGCAGTTTATAAAATATAAAATAATATATCAAAATAATATATAATAATGTTGTTATAAAACTAACAATGTAATGTGTTTGTGACACTACCCGACCTGTAATAATTGAAATAATTATTTGCCTTGCGATTCCAAAGACTTTTTATATAGAATTTTTTTTTTTTTTTTTTTGCATTACTTGAACAATTAACATTCAATTCACGATGCATTACAATCATAAACAATTATTCATTTTTTTTAAATAAAAAAATAAAATAAACACATGAATGTGAAAAAAAAATTAACAATAATAAGTAGTGACAAGTGCTAACAACAAAACAAAACGGCTTTCGTCCACATATAAGGACACAACCCACATAAATTCGCACTTTTGAAAACAAACGAACCCAAACATTCAAACAGCTTTCAGAAACGGAAGTCAACAGCGGGCTTCGGTAGGCACTTCCGCTCTGTATGAGGCGAGGCAGAAAAAAAAGCGTATCCTCCATCCTGGTATTTGCCTTCATCCTGGTCACTGCGAAGTCCCCGTACCCAAAACAGGAAGTAAGTACCAAAACCAAAGCTAAATTTCACTTTCGCTCACCTCTGTGCGCTGGACTTGTACCTTTTTTATTCTGTATATAAAAAATAACGCAGCGACATCGAACAAAAACCGTCGATAGCTCACGCCTTCATGTTGCACATAAACATGGCGTCTCATTATTCCTCTTCTGCTTATATAAAAAGAGCACATAGGAAATTTACAACAGGAATGGTACATATTATTATTTTATGCTTTTGTTATCCTAAAAATGTTTTAACTGAGGTCGCGAGTCATACATTTGTCTGTTTTATTCATGTTTCCATAAGCTTAAATGTCTATGGTAATATATATACAACAGCTTTAGTATACTGAATATCCATTATAGTGTTTAGGTTTATCATTAGCACATTATAAATGACCCTTTCTGACTGTATGTGTTTTAACCTATAGGCTGAGCATGAACACAGGAGATGTCCCAGCTACTGTGACTCTTGAATCCGTCAATTCTGTCACGTTTACTCAGGACACTGATGGAAATATAATTCTGCACTGCCCTCAGAATGGTGAGACACTCCTCCAGGTTGAAAATGATCATGACCTGTGATTCATCTCATGATATTGTGCTTTGTTTATATATATATATGTATGATTTGGAAATGCAGATGGGGAGGATCTGGGTTCAGACGGGACAACTGAACCTGTTCACAAACGACTACGATTGTCCAGTGTAGATGGAGATGATCCTCAGGACTCTACCTCAACGGAGTACTCTGTTGTCACTCTGCCAAGTGAGTATAAACACACATGCATATATACTACCAGTCAAAAGTTTTTGAACAGTAAGATTTTTAATGTCATTTAAAGAAGCCTCTATTGCTCACCAAGGCTGCATTTATTTGCAAAAACAATAAAATTGTGAAATAGTTTTACTATTTTAAATAACTGGTTTCTATTTGAATATATTTTACCTTTTTTTTTTACATGCATAAAATGTTTTTTAGCAAAGAAAATAAAATTGAAATACAATACAATAAAATAAAAAATAAAAAAATCCTAAATAAATAAAATAAAAAATGCATTCTGGATACATGTACAAAAAAAATCTTGAACAATTTTTTTTGACATGCATAAAAAGGTTTTTAGTAAGAAAAATAATAAAATAAAACATAAAATCCTGGATACATGTGCAAAAAAAAAAGACTAAATCTATTTTACAAAGCATAAAAAGGATTTTAGCAAATTACTTAATTAATGAAATACATATTAATTAATTAATTTAATTAAACACTGGATACATAAAATAGGGGTTTTAGCAAATAAATAAATACTGGATACATAACATCCTTGGACATTTTTTACATGTATAAAAAGGTTAGCAAAAAATAAAATAGTGAAATAAAAGTGAAATAAAATAAAAAAATAAAAAAATAAATCCAGGATACATAAAATCCTGGATACATGTACCAATGAAAATAAAATAAAATAAAGAAGTCTCTTCTGCTCACCAAGGCTGCATTTATTTGATATAAAGTACAGCAAAAACTGTAAAATTGTGAAATAGTTTTTCTATTTTAAATAACTGATTTCTATTTGAATATATTTTATAATGTAATTTATTCCTGTGATTTCAAAGCTAAATTCTTAGCATCATTACTCCAGTCTTCAGTGTCACATGATCTTTCAGAAATTATTCTGATTTGCTGTTCAAGAAAAAATATATATTATTATCAATTTATAAAACAATTGAGTACATTTTTTTTCTTTGATGAACAGAGAGATCCGAAAATCAGCATTTATTTGAAATAAAAAGCTTTTGTAACATTATACACTATAACATTAAAAAGCTTGGAGTCAGTATATATATATATATTTTTTTTTTTTTGAGTAAAGAAATTCTGGAAATCAATACTTTTATTTATCAAGGATACCTTAAATTGATCAAAAGTGATCATTTAAAATGTTAGCAAAGATTTCTTTTTCAGATAAATGCTGTTTTTCTGAATTTCCTATTCATCAAAGAAACCTAAAAAAAAATTCTAACTGGCTGTTTTCAACATTATAATAATAATAATTTGTTTTGAGGAGCAAATCAGAATATTAGAATGATTTCTGAAGAATAATGTGACTGGAGTAATGATTTAGCTTTGACATCACAGGAATAAATGACATTATAAAATACATTCAAATACAAAGCAGTTAAAATATAGTAAAATATTTCAAAATTGTACTTTTGCTGTACTTTAGATCAAATAAACGCAGGCTTGTTGAGCAGAAGAGACTTCCATAAAAACATTAAAAATCTTTTGACTGGTAGTGTTTAACCATGTTTAATTATTAAAAAGTAATAAATTACATTATAAATTTCTATGTAATAGATAAGTAATTACATAAATGCATTTATTTGTAATGTTTTTAAGATATCTAATGCACTAAACTGTAAAGAGGGATATTTTATTAACCGGTTTGTGTTGTTTTTAGTTACAGAAGGTGATGAAAGTTTCGAGGTGACAATGACTGCTACAGAAATGAGAGATGGGGAGCTGGAATCAGACGATCTTTCTGAAACACCGGTATAAACCTTAGTTCATATGTTTATGAGTGTAATACAGCTTTTATTATACAGTGTAAAATCAGCTTTTATTGCTAGCTTTGTGTGGATTTAACACTTCATTTAGTGTGTTATTTATCCTAATATTGCAGAAAAAAATTCAATATTGTGAAAATGATTCAAGTATAAAGTATAAAATAATGGTTTTCCATTTTAATATATTTTAAAATATAATTTACTCCTGTGATGCAAAGCTGAATTCTCAGCATAATTACTCCAGTCTTCAGTGTCACATGATCCTTCAGAAATCATTGTATTATGCTGATTTATTATCAATGTTGGAAACAGTTGTGCTGCTTAATATTTTTTTCGGAGCACAACTTTTTTTTTAACATTGATAATAAATCAGCATATTAAAATGATTTCTGAAGGATCATGTGACACTGAAGACTGCAGTAATGATGCTGAAAATTCAGCTTTGCATCACAGGAATAGATTATATTTTAAAATATATTCAAATAGAAAACAGTTATTTTCCATTCAAATAATATTTCACAATATTACAGTGATCAAATAAATGCAGCTTTGATGAGCATAAGAAACCTAAACTGTTAAAAAACATTAAAAAATCTTACTCATCCCAGACTTTTTACCGCCAGTGTATAGTAGTTAGTTATATATATAATGTTGTTTGTCAACAGGATGGGGATTCTTCTGTTCAAAAGAAAGGTAAAGATGTATCAGCTGTCAGTCAAGCCTGGTTCACCACGAAAGAGGATAAAGACACACTGGTTAATAAGGGTAAGATATATTCCACATAGATACAAGTCTGTGTTGTCATACAAACCCAGCATAAGAAATATAAGACCTGATATTAGTACACAAAGTCATAGTATTTGTCATATATCCTCAGGTCACAAATGGAAACAGGGTATGTGGTCAAAAGAGGAGATTGATGTCCTGATGAGCAACATAGAGCGTTATTTAAAGGTGAGCATGCATTACATTTGATTTGCACCATCTTTGATTTGCACCCTCAATATTCATCTGTCTTTACATCCCGAATCAGAACCGAGGGATTCAGGACCCTGCGGAGATCATCTTTGAGATGTCAAAAGAGGAGCGGAAGGATTTTTACCGCAGTATAGCATGTGGATTGAACAGACCGCTGTTCGCTGTGTATAGACGCGTACTACGAATGTACGATAACCGAAACCACGTAGGCAAGTAAGGACCTAGGCTCTTTTATTTGTCTCTTAAGCAGATATACAAACGCAAACAGAAACAGTTATATACTTAAAATGACTGGTGTAATATTTGATATGTGCTGTTTTTGTCGTTTAGATACACTGATGAGGAGATCGATAAATTGAAAGCGTAAGTTGAGCCACGATTCTTGAATACCATGAAGTGTGATCTGAATTTGTGAGTCTACATTGTCAGATGGGGCTGTGTGTTATTAGGTTAAGGCAGAAACATGGAAATGACTGGGCTACCATTGGGGCGGCACTTGGCCGCAGTGCGTCGTCTGTGAAGGACCGGTGCCGACTCATGAAGGACACATGCAACACAGGTCAGTTTTTTAAAGGTCCCATATTGTCAAAATCGAAATTTCCTGGCTTTTTTCATGATAACTGAGGTCTAGGGGTTATGTAACTACCATATAAGTTTCAAAACAGTCAGTCCACAGCAAACTGCACACAGCCTGAATAAAGTAGCCGTTCCTTTTCACGAGCCCCTGTAACTTCCGTAAAAATATGACGTCCGATCTACTCAAGTCACCGCCTTCAGTCACGACCCCGAGCACCAAACACCGTCCCACCCGGGCTAGGCTACAGCATACATGACCATAGTTACTTGTGGTTGGCTTGGATGTGCGTCACTCAGAAAACAACAGGCCAATCAGAAGTGACACTCATGAATATTAATTAGATGGGCCAAAAATCGACCTGTTCTTGACAGAGCTCCTAAAAAAGGAGCTGTAAAAATATATTGAGATGGATTTTGGCACTTATACTGCAGATATATATTCTTAAGGACATCAACAACTAAAATAAAGCTCCAGAAATGTGTACAATATGGGACCTTTAAATATTTTATTTTGGTATCCAAAATTGTACCAGGAGAAACATCTGTTTAAAATATTTACTATATTTGCTATTTTACTATTTTGCTATTTACTATATTATTCATGAATAAAATACAAAATAAATAAATATATTCATTTATAATTATATACCTTTTTTATTTAACCATATATTTTATTTTACTATAATTAGACTATTTATTATTTGTAAAATAAATAAAATTGTTTTTTATCTTACTACTACTATTATTATTATTACTAAATAATAATACTATTTATGTACTTTAGGATTATTTTACTATAATTTAATTTTTCATTATTTATTAATAAAATAAAATAATTAAAAGAAAATCACATATTATTATATGCTATTAAAATTATAGTAAATAGAATTACTATAATACTATACTATAGCATTATTTTACTGTCTGTTTTATTTTACTGTATTTTTTTTATTCATTAGTAAAATAAATAAATTAAGAATAATCATATAAATTATTTTTATTTTATTAATAAATTATAAAAGTATTGTTATGTAACTTGAAATTGAAATTATAGTAAATAGTATTACTATAATACTATAATGTACAGAAGCATTGTTTTATTGTTTATTTATTTCACTGTAATTGTTTTTATCATTAATTAGTAAAATAAATAAATAAAAAATCATATATAAATTATTTTTTTTTAAATTATTATTATATAAATTATTTAAATTATAGTAATATTACTTTAATACTAAAATGTACTATAGCATTATTTTACTGTTTATTTTATTTTACTATAATTGTTTTTATCATTCATTAGTAAAATAAATAAAATAAAATAAAAATAATCATATGTAAAAAAATTCAATTTATTTTATTAATAAAAAATAAAAGTATTATTAAATGTTATTAAAATTATAGTAAATATAATTAATACTATAATATACTATAGCATTATTTTACTGTTTATTTGACTTTGTACTATAATTGTATTATTCGTTAGTAAAATAAATTAAATTTTAAAAAGCATGTATAAAAATTATTTTTATTTTATTTATTTTATTAATGAAAGAATAAAATATTGTGCATGCATTAATGCATATATAAAACAATTACATTTTTAATAGTTAATTAATATTTTAATGATTATGTAAATATAGTGCTAATTATGTTTCATAATTAAGTTTTAAAATATATTTTACAACATAGAAACATGTTTCTTTTATTAAAGCTATATTTTAAAACTTCATTATTAAAATATTTAGCATTATGTATTTTTTATAATTATAATATTAATTAATCAACTTTTAATTAATTTAGCAATTGTTACTTTATTACTATTATTGAACATATCAAAGTAAATTAAACAATTGTTTCTGTTATATATTTTTATAAAATATATATATATATGTATTCAAAATGTGTATCATTATATTTGTATTATAATTAGATTATTCATTAACTTTTAAAAATATTGTAATTGTTATTTTAGAATTATTTAATATATTGATGTAAACTAAATGTTTTATAAAAGTAATTCTAAAAACGAATTATTATGTTTTTATGATTTATGTAAGTCAGTGGTTCTCAATCCTGGTCCTGGGGGACCCCTGCTCTGCACATTTTGCATGTCTCTCTTATTTAACACACCTGATTGAGATCTTCAGCTTGTTATTTCAGTTCATGGATCTCTCTCCTAATGAGCTGATCTCAATCAGGTGTGTTAAATACGGGAGACATGCAAAATGTGCAGAGCAGGGGTCCCCCAGGACCAGGATTGAGAACCACTGATGTAAGTAATAGAATATATTGTATAGTTCACTTTATATATACAATTCTTTTAGATATATATATATATATATAGTTAAAACATTTTCACTGTTGAAAAAGTTATGATCCTGTGTGACACTAACATCATCTTAAACTCCATTGCTTTAGGAAAATGGACAGAGGAGGAGGAGCGAAGGTTGGCAGAGGTGGTCCACGAGTTGACAGGCACAGAGGCGGGTGACGTCGTAACTCAGGGAGTCTCTTGGGCATCGGTAGCCGAACTTGTCGGCACTCGCTCAGAGAAACAGTGCCGCTCCAAATGGCTCAACTACCTAAACTGGAAACAGAGCGGCGGCACGGAGTGGACCAAAGAAGACGACATCAACCTTGTTCGCAGGTAGTTCACAGCAAAAAGGCCACTGCATATCTATTTACAAACTAATTATGAATCATTAATCATAACAATATCTGAGCAGGATAGCTGAACTGGATGTGGATGATGAGAATGAGATTAACTGGGACATTCTGTCCGGCGGGTGGAGCAGCGTTCGCTCGCCTCAGTGGCTCCGGAGCAAATGGTGGACCATCAAAAGACAAGTGGCCAATCACAAAGAACTTCCTTTTTCTGGTGAGACACATTCTTTATAGTTTTATAGTCTGGTATACTATGAATTCAGACACTGAAGCAGTGTTTCCTGTCTTGTGTAGTCTTGTTGAAAGGGCTGCAGGATGTTATAGAGTCTCCGCCGTCTGTGATGAACAAGGTTGTTGTGGTTGGTTCCCGATCTGCTACTGCTTCGCCCAGCCCTGTTACCGCACTGCAAATCCCTGTTCAGATCCCAGTGCAGATCACACATGTTTGTGAGTAAAATAACCTGATAATGTATTTCAGTGGATAGTTTGAATGTTGTTGTTATAACAGTTCTCTCTTCACAGCTTCTTCAGACGGTGCAGGCGGTACCTCAGACAGTGAAACGATTACGTTGAACTCTGGAGCTTTACAGACCTTTGAATTACTACCTGTGAGTATCTCAGATCATTTTTTAAAACTATTAAAATATTAAATAACTATAAGTTGTTTGTATAAATCATTTGTGTCATTTTCTCCTTAGTCATTTCACTTGCAGCCCACTGGCACCCCTGGAACGTATTTCCTCCAGACAGGAACCAATCAGAGCCTCCCGCTCACACTCTCAGCCAATCCCACAGTCACACTCACAGCTGCAGCTTCGCCATCTTCACCAGACCAGATTATATTACACAGCCTCACGGTAAGACTTATGTGTGCACAAGGGATATTAAAGTCAACTAAAACTTTTAAAAAACATTTACTTTATAACATTTTATGTTTAGTTTGATATTGAACTACTGAAATTACTAAACTAAAATGGAAATAAAAATTAATAAAAAATATGTGGATATAAAAAAAACTAATGAAAATGACAAAAAACTTTTTTAGGTTTTAATTGTTTTATTAAAAGGAAAATTAAAATGACAAAGACTAAAAATGTATTCAAAATATTAATAGAAACTACAATAGTATGTTATTGATAATAAAATCTATAAATTTTACATATGCATTTTTAAAACTAACAACATTACTCAAACTAAACTAATTTGCAATTATTTTTTGTTTAAAATTGAAAGTTTTAAAAGTTTTTAATTTTATTTTAGTGAATGACTATATATATATATATATATATATATATATATATATATATATATATATATATATATATAAAAACACATTTCAAATATCAATAAAAATGGCAATAGTATGTTATTGATAATAAAATCTATAAATTTCACATATACATTATTGGAAAAAAAATGACAAAAACAACAAAATTACTAAAGCTAAACTTGCAATTATTTTTTTTTAAATATTTGAATTCAAAATAAAAAAAAGGAAAATATAAACAAATAAAACAAATTCTAAATATTAAAAAAACTACGTTTTTGAAAAAAATAAACCAAATAAAAAACAAAATTACTCGAACTAAACTTGACAAAAACAACAAAATTACTAAAGCTAAACTTGCAATTATTTTTTTTATAATATTTGAATTCAAAATTAAAAAAAGGAAAATATAAACAAATAAAACAAATTCAAAATATTAAAAAAACTACGTTTTTGAAAAAAATAAAATAAAAAAATAAAAAACAAAATTACTCAAACTAGACTTCTATTTGCAATTATTTTCTGTTTTAATTATTTTATTTAAAGTGAAATTTAAATGACAGATTATATAAAAAATTAAAAACTAATTCAAAATATTAATAGTAACTACAGGAGTATGCTATTGATAATAAAAATATATAAATTTGACATGCATTTGTGAAAAACCAATAAAAATGAAAATAACTTAAACTACACTTTAATTTGCAATTATTTTATTTTTATTTTATTCAAAGTAAAATTTAAATGAAAGAAAATATAGAAAATAAAAGCTAATTCAAAACTACATTAGTATATTATTGATAATAAAATATATTCATTTTACATATACATAAAAAAATTACAACAGAATTACTAAAACTAAACTTAAATTTGCAATTATTTTCTGCTTTATTTTATAAAAAGTTCAATGACAAAGAATATATAAAAACAATAACTAATTCACAATATTAATAAAACTACAATTAATTAATATTTATTAATAATAAAATATATAAAATTTTACATATACATTATTGAAGGAAAAAAAATAATAAAAATAACAAAAACAACAAAATGACTAAGACTAAACTTTAATTTGCAGTTATTTTCTGTTTAAATTGTTTTATTAAATGACAATAAAATATAAATATAAAATATATCAAATAAAAATATTCAAAATATTCTCATTCAAAATATTAATAGTAATATCAATAGAATGCTATTGACAATAAAGACATACATTTGAAAAAGATTAATAAAAATGAAAATTACTAAAACTACACTTTAATTTGCAATTATTTTCTTTTTATTTTATTATAAGTAAAAAGTTAAATGACAAAGTACAAATAAAATAAACTAATTAATATGAAAAAAATATAATAGTACAATACTGAAACACACACACACACACACACACACACACACACACACACATATATATATATATATATATATATATATATATGCACATGCATTTTTGAAATAAAAAAGACAAAAGCAGCAACAAAATGACTAAATCTAAACTTTAATTTCCAATTATTTTTGTTTTAATTATTTTATTAAAAGTACAATTTAAATGACTACATATAAATAATTAAAAACTACTTCAAAATATTATTAAAAACTACAATAGTATGTTATTTATAATAAAATATATACATTTTACATATAACTTTGTGAATAAAATGAATAAAAGCGACAAACACACAGCAAAATGACCAAATGTATACTTAATAAACTTAATGGTTTTACGTTTAAATCATTCTATTAAAGCTAAAATTAAAATAAAAACGAATTCAAAATATGAATAAAAATAATATTAAAATATATTCCACTTACTTTTACTGTCTGCATCAGACCGACAATGAGAATGTGACGGTCCAGATGTCACACCCTGGCATCATTATCCAAACGGTGACCTCAGAGGACCTCTCGGACCCTCTCGGCCAATCAGAGCTGGAGGCAGAGCAGGAACTCGTGAAGGAAGAGCCTTCAGAAAACCAAAACCACTCTGTAGAAGAAGAACAGAGTGAAGACAGATTAAAAGATATACAAGAAGGAGAAAAGGTATCACCTGAAGCCCTTACAAAAATCAAAGTGTTCTAATGCCAACCTTCTGCTCATGAAATTCTCCTTTCTTTCTTTAGACTCTCGACTCTCCCAAAGCTGAGGAAACGGTAGAGAGTTCTGGGATGGGCGAAGGAGCCGTGCTCATGGTCCCATCTCCAAGCAGCTTTATTCCTACTAGTGAGGACATCAGCACAGATTCAGTCCTGCCGCTTGGAACGCTGACAGGTAATGATGTTAACTAGTTGACTGACTAAGTCTAATAAGGATAAGTATTGTAAGCGCTCTACTAATTGGTTTTTTGTGCATGTAGATCCTATTCTCCAGAACCAGGAAGAGGGATCAGACTGATCAACAAGACACAAAACACTGACTTCCCTTTTTATAAGGACAAATGCAGCATGCAGGATCATCACTGTCAAAAGAAACATGCGTGCATCAAAACACTTCAGTATTTATTTATCATGCAAGTTCCTGAGCCTCATCTGTGTCTCAGTGCAGTTAAAAAAAACATTAAATATTCTGAAGCAACACTTGCTTCTTTTTTTTTAATGGTGTATTTAAAACATAATACGTTTATTATTTTAAATGTTACTTTTTTGTCTATGTATATCTAGATTTGACTAGTTTTTGTAGCCTACTTTCCTGCTTAACAGTAAAACCTGATATAAAGCTACGTAAAGCTGCACTTTTCTGATATATTAGAGAACGTTTGCGTCATTCCACGTGTCCGCTAGACTTATCGAATGGTTTAAATATTGACCTTACCTGTAAATTAGTGCCTCTGTGTTTATTTATTGAATAAACAAACTTTTGTCACCTCTTGTCATTGATATTTTCTCATTTAAATGATTTGTTCTTGTGAATTACAGTAGCTCAGAGATTGAGAAACAGGGATATTTTAAGTTATAAACATCAGATTTTTTCCTAAAAGCTAAAAGGGAAGGACTCTATTACTAAATTAGAATATCTGACATTTTTTTGTTTGGACAAATGTGTCTAATGTATGCACTGCAATACCAAACAAAATGGCTAAAATGGTGATTATGAAGGCTGCTTCTAAAAATACATGATAAACATAAATTTAAATGAATAAAAAACAAAACTTAGTCCTTTCACCTACAACCAGTGTTATTTATTTTTATACCCTATGCTTTTGATTAAATTTTAAACTTATTAAATTTATTTTTTTGTTTCATTATTTTTTTTAAATTTGGTTAATATTGGTTAATATGTTGCCGCCACTGAATAAAGAGTAATTACAACTTTTTATCTCACAATTTTGATTTTTTTTTCTCGCAATTGCGAATTTATATCTCGTAATTCTGACACTTTTTTTTCTCAGAATTGTGATATAAACTCGCAATTCTGACATTTTTTCGTAGAACTGTGTGATATAAACTCGCATTTGCGAGTTAAAAGCCAGAAATGCAAGATATAAACTCAAAATTCTGACTTTTTTATTGTAATTGCGAGTTTACATCTTGTAATTCTGACTTTTTTTATAAACTCATAATTCAGATTTTTTTCTCAGAATTATGAGATATAAACTCAAAATGCTTACTTTTTCTCGCAATTGTGAGTTTACATCTAATAATTTTGACTTTTCTGAGAATGGTGTGATATAAACTCACAATTTCAAGTTAAAAGTCAGAATTGCGAGACAAACTCACAATTCTGATAAAGTTGCAATTTTGAGAAATTAAGTCAGAATTTTGAGGTATAAACTTGCGATTCTGACATTTTTCTCAGAATTGTGTAAAATAAACTTAAAAATCAGAATTGCGAGACAAACTTGAGAAATAAAGTCAGAATTGTTAGATATAAACTCGCAATTGTGAGAACATAACGTTTCCCCTCAAAATTGTACTTTATAACTCGCAATAGCTAGTTTATATGTCAAAATTCTGAAAAAAGGAGTAAAAAAAAATCGCAATTGTATGTTTATATCACGCAATTCTGAGAAAAAAATTCTAAATTGTGAAATACGATACGTAATAACGTTTTTTAATGTTACTGTTTATTTATTTTATTTGACCAGTTAGTAATGTTAGCGCCTCAACTACAACCGAACGAAAATTAGCAATTTTGCTAACTGAGGTTTCTCATGAAATTTTTATATTGTATTTTATTTCATCTTTATTTTAATTAACAACAACAACAACAACAACAACAACAACAAACGTTTTGATCGTTAACCCTGCTTACGACGCCTGGGTTTTGTAGCTTCGTTTTTAATTGTGACACGTATTAGCCACAAGAGGGAGCTGATAATCAGCTATTTTCACTTGCTTTCCGCTATAAATACGGACTTTAAAGAAGGCTAGACATTTTGAAATTAAGTCAGTCATGCAATCTGAAGCAGCTTGCATTTTTTTTGAGCAGTCGACACAACTTGTATGGTAAAAATCTGAAGTGTAGTTTTCCATCCTCGCCATTAGGCGGCAGAAGCGGGCTTCAACTTCGGTGTGACACCTTTGGATGATTTGGAAGTAGGGCTGCAACTAACGACTATTTTAATAGTCGACTAGTCACCGACTATTGAAACGATTAGTCGACTAATCGGATAATTATTCAATTTTTCTCAAATTTAGCATGAGATTGCTTTAATTATGTGGAAAATTATAGTAAACACAAGAAAGAAGGGGGTACTTCAATGAAAAATGCATATTTTGCTGCTGATAGGCCAATTCATACTAAAAGTAAATAAAAATGCCCTGTCTAAAACCAATTAGGCGCAGTGCTCGGTCAGTACAGACATAAATGCATAAATTAAGAAACTCTATAATTTTTTTAATGGACAGGCACATTTGTTTTATAAGAAAAAAATAAATTAAAATCAAGTAAACATTTTCTTCCTGTAAACCATCAGCAGCAATAAAACAGTAAACAAAAATGTATATCCAAAACAAAACGTATTGGCTTTTATTTAAATCTTACCGAGGCCAGCCAAACTCCGTGTCATTCAACTGTCCGACGTGCTTTCTCTTTAAATGTTCGTGCATCACAGAGGTGCTGCCGTGATGCGCAAGGACTGCTTTACAGACCATGCAGGTAATATTTTAATTCGCCGTAGCAGGCTAAAATGCTCCCAAACTTTACGCCTGTTTCATACATACTCAGTCTGCAGTGCGTCTACAGTCCGTGTGCGTTACGTATGCGGTGAAGAAGCAGCACAGACTCGTTTTGCTTTCACACAGAACGCGTTTGCAGTCCGTACATTGTGAACGTTCTAATCCGTTAACATGGGTGTGGAAAAAAAAACGCACTGCAGACGGAGTATGTGTGAAACGGGCGTGTTTTGGTACGCGCAGCTGCTGCGTTGGACGCCGCCATTTCTGTATGTTATCGCTCAGCATAGAAGCTGCGTATGTGCGACTCTCGGCAGAAAGATGCCTCACTCGGTTGTCTGGCGACAACATCGACAATGAAATTCATTGTCGACTATTTCTATTATCGATTTTTGTCGACAACGTCGACGAATCGTTGCAGCCCTATTTGGAAGAGAGACAACCTTGTCCTTCACATCACAACACGTGCAGGTTGTTTGTACAAGCGGACCGTGTAGATGGCAGCTCAGCGACACATTGTCAATGTCTTTCAACTTAAACGGTGCATATACCAGCTTAACAGCAAATTAAACCGACACAATGTGCGATAAAGTGCAGGAATCGAGGGTCACACCACTCGCTAGTATTCTTTAATAAAGCGACGTTAGATTTCTCTTGTAAAATGACTAGCACTCGTTACATAGCAGTGTTTACGTTTGCTAAAATCATGGATACGCAGTTCTTAAATGATACATAGACTAAAAGCAACAAAACATTTTTAAAAATCTGTTAAAACCCTCTGTGAAGGTTTATCACCGGCTTTGTTTACATGTCGCTGTCGAACTCGCCTTTTTAAAACAACAAATTAATCGGTAGTTGTTGCGTTGTCTTTTTAATCCTTGAATTAATTACCCTTTAATATTAATTTCATAAAGTAGAATACTAAGTAATGGCTTTGTTCTTTGTTGTAGAGTCAGTTAATGCGTTAAGCTTTTAAGTTTCCGTTGCCTTATGGTTTTGTAAACATGTTCAATATTTTGTTTAATAGACAGTATTAATATATGGACCATTCTATGGACCTGTTCAAATTTTAGATGTTTACTAAG
>NC_133364.1:10743564-10782205 GCF_049309525.1 Garra rufa | reverse complement strand
AAGCTTTTAAGTTTCCGTTGCCTTATGGTTTTGTAAACATGTTCAATATTTTGTTTAATAGACAGTATTAATATATGGACCATTCTATGGACCTGTTCAAATTTTAGATGTTTACTAAGATCGTTTTATTATATTTTGAATCTACAATAATAATTTAAATATTAATGCTATATATATATATATATATATATATATATATATATATATATATATATATATATATATATATATAAATTATAATTATAATTTAGTGAGTAATTTCAATTGGGAGGTGGCCGCCTCAAATCCTAACCTCTAAATTTCATCTAATGAAAATAATATTGTAATTATTTTATACCATTGTTTAAATATATATATATATATATATATATTTTTTTTTTTTTCTTTTTTTGTTAAAAATAAAAACAGAACAGAATTGGTGCAAAGTGCTGTCCCACAACTAAAAACACATTTAAAAAGCATTTACTTGTTCAAATCTTTTGTTTAAGATAATTGTATTATCTATTGAATCCACAATAATATTTAAAGTATTAATATATTAATATATTAATATTAATTAAGTATATATATAATTTAGTGAGTACTTTCTATTGGAAGGAGGCTGCCCTAACCCCTAAGTTTCATCTTATAAAAATAATATTATAATAGTTTTATACCATTGTTTTTAAAAATAATTATATATATATATATATATATATATATATATATATATATATTTGTTAAAAAGTGAACTTTGTATATTTTTTAAATGTCCAGTCACTACTGTCAAAATTAAAGTATATTGAATTATTAGCTAAGATTTTATGATAGCGTTTGGTTCAGTGTATATTCAAACTAATGAATACTTAAGTTTGAAATCAGTATGATCAACTTTTTGCCTTTTACAAAGAAAAACTGTATTTAAAATACAACAAATTTCATAAATCTTATTTGAAATATTTTTTAAATTTGTAACTGTTATTGATTTACCTCTGAAAACTTTTTAATAAAATAGGAAAAAAGTATATATACAAGAAACATCTTAATAGGTCAATATAACCCTTCTTATTAAATGGTATATTACTGTGTTTCGGTAATGACAAATTTGGGAAGAGGACAAATATTGCAAAACTTTCTGAAAATACAATATGAGAATTAACTGCAAAATTACTAGAAAATTTGTGGAGAAAGACATTTTGCACCAATTCTGTATTTTATCAACTAATATTTAGACTATTAAATATTTAATATTCAACTTTTAAATTCTGATGTTTGAGATATGCTATATGGCATAATGTTTTTGCTTCTGTGTTTCCCCTCCAGACATTGACTGACGGAAAGGACATCTGCTCAAGGACAGGTAAGTATGTTTTTTTTTCCTTTTTTCCTTTCTTTTTTTTTTTTTTTTTTTTTTTTATTAATACAATTTTCTTTCTTTCATAAATAAGTATAACCCCTGCTGGACTTGGTGCCGGGGCTCATGGATGACTCGAATCATCCCCGCCCCTTCAT
This sequence comes from Garra rufa, assembly GCF_049309525.1. Taxonomy (NCBI): domain Eukaryota; kingdom Metazoa; phylum Chordata; class Actinopteri; order Cypriniformes; family Cyprinidae; genus Garra; species Garra rufa. The sequence continues at coordinate 10,780,714 of NC_133364.1, read as the reverse complement.
TCACACAACACTCACTCATTAACGCAGTGATCTGGCTGGAATCGAACCAGCAACCCCTGAACCGTGAGGCAGCGCTCTTACCAATGAGCCACAGATCACTTGTTTGAACCTGTGCTGGAACTTATACTTCACTATTCACCCGTATGTGAGTTTGCAATAAATCAGTTAAAGCTTGCAGGTTGAGGAGGGCTTTCACACTTTATTTCTTGTTTTAAGGCACTTTGTTGGATGTACAACGATTGTAATAATTTCACAACAAATCCATTAAAGCTTTGAGTTGGTTAAGGTGGGATTAGAACCCATGACTCAATCACATATTTATCAGCTGAAACATGTGCTTAGCCACTAACCCATCACGGCTTTCATGTTGAATGCGGGACACTTTGTCGGATATTAAATGACAACAATTTAATATAAGCTTTTGTGGGATTTGAACTCATTAGTCCCAACACTAAAGTGCAATGCTTAATCTACTGAGCCACTGAATTTGTTGAGTGTTTTGGATGTGATTTTATTGATCATTTTATTGTTTTATATGTAGAAAAACTTGAATAAATGTGTGATTTGAACATAGGAGTTTCCCATAGAGAGAGCGGTTAATTACCCACTGAGCCACACTGAGTTTGTATATCATCATTTGTTTATTCAAATGAATAGTTTATATGTTTCTGAATCTAAAACACATTGCCTAGAAGTTTCTAGCAACCCTAAAGACCTTGATTATCTGCGACAGGTGCTCTGAATCAATGAGTTAATGATAGCTGCTTTCAATAAAACAGTTCTCTATATAACAAAACAAACTTTGCAATTAATTAAAAGAAAACATATTATACAGACACATCATATTTAATGGTATTTGGTGATTTGGTAATTGCATTTAAGATATTGTACTTTGCAAAATATTTGCAATGGGTTTGTAAAAGCTTTTTTTAGGCATGAGTTTTTCTTGCATTTACAGGTTTGTCCAGCAGGAGTCAATTGATTCAAAGCTTCGAAAAGGTTCGTTCTTCATCTATTTGCTTCTACTGCTTTCTTTTATAAATGCATATACACTTTTTGTCCACATGGAGGCGGACACACTGAATTGATCTCATGCATTTGCCTGTTAGATTCATCAGTAAAAACATTTCACTGTTCATCCATTATATTAGTCATTAGTTTATTAGCTATCATTTTTGATACAGGATTTATTGACAGTTTGTCCAGATCTGTCCTATCTCCTCCATTTATATCTTCATCACCCATCCAGAGCTTAAGGTAGACAGAGACTCAGAGCAGGATGTGGATTGGGAAGCGCTCATGTCCAGATGCTCCTCAAGGTGGAGTTTGAGAATAAATCAAGCATTACAAATGCTGCTCAAGTCTGCAAACACAAGCACAAAACACCAAAATCATTGTTTAACTGTGAACAAACATGATTTACATACTTTAAAATACATTAAAACAAATATACATCTCTGTTTCCAAACTAAAATAGTCTAGGGAGATATTATGTCCTCCTGTGTTATGTGTGTTTACATTTTGAGCGTGTGCTATTGAGTTCAACATATTTAATCTGCTTTACCCGTTGTTTTATCTCACCATTTGAGAGATGATCGTGTTTATTTAGCGAATCTGGTCCATATTTCTCCGCTGGTCACAGCTTTGACAAACTTATAGATTTGTTTGATTAAACAGAAAGTTTAAATCTCAGCCCTCTGAAGTGCGACTAGCCTCCTCGGGTTTAGTGCAGCAGCCTAATGAACCTATCTATAGATGCTGATACACTTATTGACCACAAGAGGGAGATGATCAGCTCTTTGTCGGCCTTATACGCGTTTAATATCCTAAATAGCGACTTTGGCTTGAGTATGAAAATGGTAAAATGTGAAAAACAAAGAAAGAAACTATTTTAGACCATGTTTGCCTCATAATATGACTCGTAAGTTAGAAACTGAAGTGCAGTTTTTCCATCCGCTCCACTAGGCGGCGTAAGCGGCTTCACGGTCAGACTGACACCTCGTTCATGATGCTCGACCAACATGGCTTTGTTTACAAGCGTGCAGACCGATTAAAATACAGATTTTGGAGATGACAGCTCAGTGACAGTTGTTAAAAGTCACTAAACGGGACATATTCCGGCTCATCAACAAACAGAAACGACACACGATGCAATAAAACGCAGGAAACGAGTGACAGGTGACTCACCTGTAAGTAACTGCACACATGCAGGGATTTCTCTTGTTTTATCCTTTGTAAGCGGTTATTCTTTGTATTTAAGTGCTTATTTAAGGTTTGTGAAGTGTTAAAATGTTGGGAAGCCTTTGTTTCTTCTGATATGTTAAAGCAGGGCTGCTCTATCAGTTTGTTTACATTCATAGAGATGGTTTTAGGTGCATTCAATGTGTGTTTACAGAGTCTACCTTTATAAAGTCTGAATGAATCTTCCTCTGATATTTGAACTGTTATTCTCAAGTAGAATAATAAGGAATGGCGTTTTTGTCTGTTGTTGTTGCAGTCTTGCTGTAGGTAGTATACTTATGTTTGTTATTGGGGTCAGTAGGTTTGTGAAGCTCTGTTTTTGTTGCTTCATAGTTTTGTAGAGTTGCAGTGCTTTTATTAATAAATGACATATATACAGTCAGTTGTTAATTGTCAAGGAAAGTCTGATCTCAGCTCTACAGCTGTAAATAGACATTGTACTAATAAACATCTGTTTTGTTTTGCTCAGTATTCTGCAGCACAGTAACCAGAGACTGAAACACAGAAACAGATTGAAGGCCATATCCTCGAATTCAACAACATGTGAGTCACACAACATTCATTCAGCAAATAATTGAAAATAAGTGAACAGTCATGTAGTATGTGTACAGTAGCCAACATTTGAAGTGGATCAAAACCTTTCAACAAAGTTGTTCTAAACCCAAAACAATACCTGTTTTTGTCTTAGGAAAACTGATGAATTTTTTGATCCACTTCAAATGTTGACTACTATATTTTCATTAACACGGCTTAAGCCTAGTCCCAGACTAAAATGCATGTCTGGGCTGTTTAAACTGAAAGAAACTTGCACTGACTGACCTGAAAATATGTCAGTTTCATTGTTTTGTGTCAAGATGCACACCAGTAATGTTTTTATTTAAGGAATATGTCTAAAAACTACTTAAATGTCCTAATTGAACTATGGCCTAATGCTGGCTAAGCCCTAACCTAAGCTTTGTCTGTAAAAGCGGCCCATAGTGTTTAGAGTGACTTGAGACTAAATTTAGATGTCTTAGATGTACTATATGTATTAATGTCTGTTTGTTTTTGTCTTTTCTCTACGGGAGGGATGTGTTTGGACAGAAGCAGAGCTCTGGGATGTTTGAACAGACGATGACTGTAATGATGGACGCTCCTCATGGACAGGTAAGACCTGCAACTTGTGTTTTTGTTTTGTACTAAATGTGTCGGTTACCATCATTTTCTTTCTGGAGGTTCACCCCTCGAGAAAGCAAATGATGGTAACCGAGTCGGGTGGGGAAGGGACGGCGGAGCAGTTTTTTTATACAGCTAAATTTTTTTTCTTTCATAAAGTAGCATAACCCCTACTGGACATGGTGCAGAGCTTTGGGGGGGGACCCGAATCATCCCCACCCCTTGGTTCACGCAACGCAGTGATCTGACTGGATTCGAACCAGCAATCTCTGAACCGTGTGGCAGCGCTCTTACCCATGAGCCACAGATCACTGTCTGAAGATGTGCTGGAACTTATACTTCACTGTTCACCTGTATGTGGCTTCAATAAATCAGTTAAAGAATTGAGTTGGTTGATTGTTGTCTGAAGTGGGATTTGAACCCATGCCTCCATCGCAGCTGGTAACCTGTGCTTAACCACTAACCCACTGTGGCTTTCACGCTTTGTGGGTGGTTCTTAAGGCACTTTGTTGGATGAAACGACATCCATTTAAAGTAAGCAATAGTGAGGTTTGAACTTGGGTCTCCTGGATGAAAATGCAAAGCTTTAGCCACTGTGCCACTGCACCTGTGGAGTCTTCTGGTGTTTCTGACAGGATGATATTGAGAACTTTGTTGTAAAGAATGACAAATATAAGCAACAGTGGGATTTGAACCCCGGTCTCCTAAATGAAAGAGCAAAGCTTTAACCACTGCGCTATTGCATCTGTGGAGGTGCTTGGTGCGTTGGAGAGGGTTACATTGAGAGTTTTGATAAAAAATAATGAGAAATGTAAGCAACAGTGAGATTTGAACCCTGGTCTCCTAAATGAAAGAGCAAAGCTTTAACCACTGCACCACTGGCATCATGTGGTGTTTCTGACAGGGTGGTATTGAGAACTTTGTTGTGAAGAATGACAAACATAAGCAACATTGGGATTTGAACCCCGGTCTCCTAAATGAAAGTCCAAAGTTTTATCTGCTGTGCCACTGCACCTGTGGAGTTGTTGGGTGCTTTGGAGAGGGTTGCATTGAGAGTTTTGATCAAAATAATGAGAAATGTAAGCAACAGTGAGATTTGAACCCTGGTCTCCTAAATGAAAGAGCAAAGCTTTAACCACTGTGCCACTGAACCTGTGGAGTTGCTGGGTGCTTTGGAGAGGGTTGCATTGAGAGTTTTGATCAAAATAATGACAAATGTAAGCAACAGTGAGATTTGAACCTGTGTTTTCTAAAGTAAAGTCTAAAGCTTTAACCACTGTACCACCTTATGTTTCAAGTCGTTTAATGCTTTGGACAGGGTTGTATTGAAAGCTGTGTTGTAAAGAATGACAGAAACAAGCAACAGTGGGATTCAAACTCAGGTCTCCTAAATTGAAGTGCACAGTTTTATCCACTGCGCTATTGCATCTGTGGAGGTGCTCAGTGCGTTGGAGAGGGTTGCATTGAGAGTTTTGATCAAATTAATGAGAAATGTAAGCAACAGTGAGATTTGAACCCTGGTCTCCTAAATGAAAGACCAAAGCTTTAACCACTGTGCCACTGAACCTGTGGAGTCATCAGGTGTTTGTGACAGGATGGTATTGAGAACTTTGTTGTTAAGAATGACAAACATAAGCAACAGTGGGATTTGAACCCGGGTCTCCTAAATGAAAGACCAAAGCATTAACCACTGCACTATTGCACCTGGGGTGTTGTTTGGTGCTTTGGAGAGGGTTGCATTGATAGTTTTGATAAAAAATAATGACAAATGTAAGCAACAGTGAGATTTGAACCTGTGTTTTCTAAAGCTTTAACCACTGTACCACCTTATGTTTTGAGTTGTTTAATGCTTTGGACAGGGTTGTATTGAAAGCTTTGTTGTAAAGAATGACAGAAACAAGCAACAGTGGGATTCAAACTCAGGTCTCCTAAATTGAAGTGCACAGTTTTATACAGTGCACCACTACACATGTGCTGCTGAGTGTTTTGGACATGGTTGCATTGAGAACTTTGTTGTAAAAAAGTAACTGCATTTGGGACACTTTGTTGGATTTATAATTACAACAGTTTAACATAATGTTTGATGAGATTTGAACTCAAGACTTATACTGAGCCACTGAGTCTGATGAACGTTTTTGATGAGATTTTATTGAACATTTGTTTTATATGTTGAAAAACTTGAATAATTGTGGGATTTGAACCTTGGTGTTTCCTACAGTGAGAGCAGTTAATTATCCACTGAGCCACAGAGTCTTAACAGTTAACTTATAAATTACCATCTGTTTATTCAAACAAATAGTTTTTATGTTTCTGAATCTGAAACACACTTGCCTGGAAGTTTCTAGAAACCCTAAAGACCTTGATTATCTGCGACAGGTGTTCTGAATCAGTGAGTTAATGATAGCTGCTTTCAATAAAACAGTCCTCTATATATATATATATATATAACAAAACAAACCTTGCAATTAATTAAAAGAAAACATATTATACAGACACGTCATATTTAATGGTATTTGATGATTTGTTGATTGCATTTAAGATAGTGTACTTTGCAAAATATTTGCAATGGGTTTGTAAAAGCCTTTTTTAGGCATTGGGTTTTTCTTGCTTTTACAGGTTTGTCCAGCAGGAGTCACCAGTGTGTAGTGTTTCGAGCGATTCACCAGCGAGTCATTTTGCGAATCAACTGATTCAATTGATTCAAAGCCTCGAAAATGTTCGTTCTTCATCTATTTGCTCTCACTGCTTTATTTTATTAATGCATATACACTTTTTGTCCACATGGAGGCGGACACACTGAATTGATCTCATGCATTTGCCTGTTAGATTCATCAGTAAAAACATTTCAGTGTTCATCCATTATATTAGTCATTAGTTTATTAGCTATCATTTTTTTATACAGGATTTATTGACAGTTTGTCCAGATCTGTCCTATCTCCTCCATTCATATCTTCATCACCCATCCAGAGCTTAAGGTAGACAGAGACTCAGAGCAGGATGTGGATTGGGAAGCGCTCATGTCCAGATGCTCCTCAAGGTGGAGTTTGAGAATAAATCAAGCATTACAAATGCTGCTCAAGTCTGCAAACACAAGCACAAAACACCAAAATCATTGTTTAACTGTGAACAAACATGATTTACATACTTTAAAATACATTAAAACAAATATACATCTCTGTTTCCAAACTAAAATAGTCTAGGGAGATATTATGTCCTCCTGTGTTATGTGTGTTTACATTTTGAGCGTGTGCTCTTGAGTTCAACATATTTAATCTGCTTTACCCGTTGTTTTATCTCACCATTTGAGAGATGATCGTGTTTATTTAGCGAATCTGGTCCATGTTTCTCCGCTGGTCACAGCTTTGACAAACTTATAGATTTGTTTGATTAAATAGAAAGTTTAAATCTCAGCCCTCTGAAGAGCGACTAGCCTCCTCGGGTTTAGTGCAGCAGCCTAATGAACCTATCTATAGATGCTGATACACTTATTGACCACAAGAGGGAGATGATCAGCTCTTTGTCGGCCTTATACACGTTTAATTTCGCAAATAGCGACTTTGGCTTGAGTATGAAAATGGTAAACTGTGAAAAACAAAGAAAGAAACTATTTTAGACCATGTTTGCCTCATAATATGACTCGTAAGTTAGAAACTGAAGTGCAGTTTTTCCATCCGCTCCACTAGGCGGCGTAAGCGGCTTCACGGTCAGACTGACACCTCGTTCATGATGCTCGACCAACATGGCTTTGTTTACAAGCGTGCAGACCGATTAAAATACAGATTTTGGAGATGACAGCTCAGTGACAGTTGTTAAAGTCACTAAACGGGACATATTCCGGCTCATCAACAAACAGAAACGACACACGATGCGATAAAACGCAGGAAACGAGTGACAGGTGACTCACCTGTAAGTAACTGCACACATGCAGGGATTTCTCTTGTTTTATCCTTTGTAAGCGGTTATTCTTTGTATTTAAGTGCTTCTTTAAGATTTGCGAAGTGTTAAAATGTTGGGAAGCCTTTGTTTCTTCTGATATGTTAAAGCAGGGCTGCTCTATCAGTTTGTTTACATTCATAGAGATGGTTTTAGGTGCATTCAATGTGTGTTTACAGAGTCTACCTTTATAAAGTCTGAATGAATCTTCCTCTGATATTTGAACTGTTATTCTCAAGTAGAATAATAAGGAAAGGCGTTTTTGTCTGTTGTTGTTGCAGTCTTGCTGTAGGTAGTATACTTATGTTTGTTATTGGGGTCAGTAGGTTTGTGAAGCTCTGTTTTTGTTGCTTCATAGTTTTGTAGAGTTGCAGTGCTTTTAATAATAAATGACATATATACAGTCAGTTGTTAATTGTCAAGGAAAGTCTGATCTCAGCTTTAGAGCTGTAAATAGACATTGAACTAATAAATATCTGTTTTGTTTTGCTCAGTATTCTGCAGCACAGTAACCAGAGACTGAAACACAGAAACAGATTGAAGGCCATATCCTCGACTTCAACAACATGTGAGTCACACAACATTCATTCAGCAAATAATTGAAAATAAGTCAACAGTCATGTAGTATGTGTACAGTAGCCAACATTTGAAGTGGATCAAAACCTTTCAACAAAGTTGTCCTAAACCCAAAACAATACCTGTTCTTGTCTTATGAAAACTGATGAATTTTTTGATCCACTTCAAATGTTGACTACTATATTTACCCCCTGTTTTCATTGATAAGACTTAAGCCTAGTCCAAGATTAAAAGGCATGTCTGGGCTGTTTAAACTGAAAGAAACTTGCACTGACTGATCTTAAAAATGTCAGTTTCATTGTTTTGTGTCAAGATGCACACCAGTAATGTTTTTATTTAAGGAATATGTCTAAAAACTACTTAAATGTCCTAATTGAACTGTGGCCTAATGCTGGCTAAGCCCTAACCTAAGCTTTGTCTGTAAAAGCGGCCCATAGTGTTTAGAGTGACTTGAGGCTAAATTTAGATGTCTTAGATGTACTATATGTATTAATGTCTGTTTGTTTTGGTCTTTTCTCTACAGGAGGGATGTGTTTGGACAGAAGCAGAGCTCTGGGACGTTTGGACAGACGATGACTGTAACGATGGACGCTCCTCATGGACAGGTAAGACCTGCAACTTGTGTTTTTGTTTTGTACTAAATGTATCGGTTACCATCATTTTCTTTCTGGAGGTTCAGCCCTCGAGAAAGCAAATGATGGTAACCGAGTCGGGTGGGGAAGGGACGGCGGAGCAGTTTTTTTATACAGCTAAATTTTTTTTCTTTCATAAAGTAGCATAACCCCTGCTGGACGTGGTGCAGAGCTTTGGGGGGGGACCCGAATCATCCCCACCCCTTGGTTCACGCAACGCAGTGATCTGACTGGATTCGAACCAGCAATCTCTGAACCGCGTGGCAGCGCTCTTACCCATGAGCCACAGATCACTGTCTGAAGATGTGCTGGAACTTATACTTCACTGTTCACCTGTATGTGGCTTCAATAAATCAGTTAAAGAATTGAGTTGGTTGATTGTCATCTGAAGTGGGATTTGAACCCATGCCTCCATCGCAGCTGGTAACCTGTGCTTAACCACTAACCCACTGTGGCTTTTACACTTTGTGGGTGGTTCTTAAGGCACTTTGTTGGATGAAACGACATCCATTTAAAGTAAGCAATAGTGAGGTTTGAACTTGGGTCTCCTGGATGAAAATGCAAAGCTTTAACCACTGTGCCACTGCACCTGTGGAGTCTTCTGGTGTTTCTGACAGGATGGTATTGAGAACTTTGTTGTAAAGAATGACAAATATAAGCAACAGTGGGATTTGAACCCCGGTCTCCTAAATGAAAGTTCAAAGTTTTATCCACTGCGCTATTGCATCTGTGGAGGTGCTCAGTTCGTTGGAGAGGGTTGCATTGAGAGTTTTGATCAAATTAATGAGAAATGTAAGTAACAGTGGGATTTGAACCCTGGTCTCCTAAACGAAAGACCAAAGCTTTAACCACTGTGCCACTGAACCTGTAGAGCTGTTGGGTGCTTTGGAGAGGGTTGCATTGAGAGTTTTGATAAAAATAATAACAAATGTAAGCAACAGTGGGATTTGAACCCGGGTCTGATAAATGAAAGTCCAAAGCTTTAACCACTGTGCCATCGTGCCTGTGGAGTTGCTGGGTGCTTTGGAGAGGGTTGCATTGAGACTTTTGATAAAAAATAATGACAAATGTAAGCAACAGTGGGATTTGAACCCTGGTCTCCTAAACGAAAGACCAAAGCTTTAACCACTGTGCCACTGAACCTGTAGAGCTGTTGGGTGCTTTGGAGAGGGTTGCATTGAGAGTTTTGATAAAAATAATAACAAATGTAAGCAACAGTGGGATTTGAACCCGGGTCTGATAAATGAAAGTCCAAAGCTTTAACCACTGTGCCATCGTGCCTGTGGAGTTGCTGGGTGCTTTGGAGAGGGTTGCATTGAGACTTTTGATAAAAATAATGACAAATGTAAGCAACAGTGGGATTTGAACCCTGGTCTCCTAAACGAAAGACCAAAGCTTTAACCACTGTGCCACTGCACCTGTAGAGTTGTTTGGTGCTTTGGAGAGGGTTGCATTGAGAGTTTTGATAAAAATAATAACAAATGTAAGCAACAGTGGGATTTGAACCCCGGTCTCCTAAATGAAAGTCCAAAGTTTTATCCACTGCGCTATTGCATCTGTGGAGGTGCTTGGTGCGTTGGAGAGGGTTGCATTGAGAGTTTTGATCAAATTAATGAGAAATGTAAGCAACAGTGGGATTTGAACCCGGGTCTCCTAAATGAAAGTCCAAAGTTTTAACCACTGCACCACCTTATTTTTTGAGTTGTTTTATGGTTTGGACAGTTGTATTGAGAGCTATGTTGTAAAGAATGACAGAAACAAGCAACAGTGGGATTCGAACTCAGGTCTCCTAAATTGGAGTTCACAGCTTTATCCAGTGCACCACTACACATGTTGCTGGGTACACTGGACATGGTTGTATTGAGAACTTTGTTGTAAAAAATTACAAACACAACCAACAGTGAGAGTTGAATTTAGGTCTCCTAGATGAAAGCATAAAGCTTTATCCACTGCGCCACTGCACCTGTGTATCAACAAGCAACAGTGGGATTGAACCAAGATGTTCATGTATGACAAGCAAATGCTTAAATGCCTTAGCATAATCAATAGTGTGATTTCAACTCAAGATATATTTTAGGACAAGCATAGATTTATTTAATGAAAAATCCTTTAGTAGTAGTGGGATTTGAAAGGAGTAGTGAGTATTGAACTCTCATTTAAAACTTTAGGCTACTTTCTTCTTTTATAAATATTGAATATTTATCTTTGATCAACAATTCATCAGTCAATATGTGTTTTTCAGTCCTCTCATCACTCATGGAGGAAAACGTCATGTGGTTTTTGAGCAACATGTGGGTAATGTGACAACATTTTAATTAGGTTTTTTTTTTGGACAAAATTATGAATAAAATAATTAATGAGCTTTGTCATTTAATCATTTCTGCAAAGCAGTATATTGCAAGGCCTATTATTTTATAATGAAAATGTTCTGTATTCGTTTGCAACACAGAACGTTTACAGAAAATGGAATGCAGGCCTGCTTACAAATTTTTTGTTTTTTACAAATTCAAATGCATCTTTAATTTAATTAATTAGCTCTAGATATAAGTAGAATGGTTAATTATCAATGTAATTTGCACAAAGACAGCTGTAAAGACTTATTGGCAGGACTTATGGCATGTCCAAACCCAACTGCACCATCTAGTGGTCACAAAGACCTGTCGAAATGTGAACCAACAAAGAACAGCACAACGGATGCACAAATGCATATTGTGTATATGTATTTATTCATTACATAAAATCCAAATTACAACAGTTGATAACCAAAATTGCAAGGTTTTCACCATATCAAATAACACAGTGTTCAGTAATTTAGAAAAATGAGCAAAAAGCATAATTTACAATGACTGCTGCATGAATCAAGTGCTTCGTATTCAAGATTGCATTTCTAATAATTTAAATACAAAATAAAGATTTTTCCTGCTTAGGAATGTACCATAGGTGTGTCACATACAGATATAAAAGCATTATGCATTACACTGCCATGGCTTATTTCAAAATCGCCAAGTCTTGGCATATAAGCTGTGTACAGCATTGAGGGTGCAAAACGTGTGCACGGACATCCCAGAGTGCTACTGATGGCTAGCATATTTGCATCTATAATATGTTTAGTCCGCTAACATGGCTCCCAAAGGCAGACTGGCCCTGCCCACACAAATGGGGCTTGTAGGAAAATGAATTCTCCTGATTGAAGAACTCAAGTGGGGTTATGTGGGGTTCCAAAGCACCCACATAATGATGAACATTCCGCTGATCCCGTGGAAACGGTATTATAAGGCATTGCTCTGTTTATCACGGCCCACGTCGTGAAAATACAAGTTGGCACAGATACAAAGCAGAACGATGGAACAGAGCATGTAGTAGATCAAGTTGCGAAACTTGGGCTCCAGATCTCCTTGCCTATACCAGTATATCTGAGACAGAAAGAGATGGATTTTGATTAGGAATTTAACACAATAAAATATAATGCTTTTTAGATTGCACTGCACGTTCTTACTCACCAGAACCAACACTGAACCGCAGACTAACATGATACAGACGGCGAAAAAAATGTTCAATGGCTTGGGAGGCAGTGAAGGGAAGACGAATGAGCTAATGATGGTCACCTGAAAGACGTGATCAAAATTCAGAGTTAATAATGACAATATGACTAACAGACATAATGAGATCTTTATTAGTGGTAAAACTTACCAGAACAAGTAAAGACGCAAGTCCACCGATCACTAGATTGATGATTCTATCCTGAAAGTGATTGACAAAAATATATTAGTTGCACTTTACAGGTACTGTAGTAAATAATAGTTGAAGTCAAAAGTTCACATACATCTTGCGGAATGTGCAAAATGTTACTTATTTTATCAAAATAAGAGGAATCGTACGAAATGCATGTTATTTTTTATTTAGTACTGACCTGAATACGATATTTCACATAAAAAATGGTCACATATAGAGAAAATAATATGTGAATTTATTAAAATGACCCTGTTCAAAAGTGATATCAAAATATGTTATTCAGGTCAGTACTAAATAAAAAATAACACGCATTTTGCTCACGCTCCGTCTTATTTTGGGAAAATAATTAACGCACATTCTGCAAGGTGTATGTAAACTTTTGACTTCAACTGTATGTTTTATATACAAAAAATTATATGTGAATAGTTTAAAATAAAATAAAGTCACATTGTGAGATTTAAAGGAATAGTTCACCCCAAAATGTGAAATCCAAAAATATGAGCCCATTTATGAGTCAATAACTGATATAACATTTAGACCAGTTAAAAAAAAAAAACTCAAAATACTCCTACATATTTGTTTAAAACCATTTTTGCTTGTAAACGGTGCACAAACTGCACATATTTCTCTCCTGATTCAGACTAGATGACTGGAGAATGCAATATTATGGATAGAAACAATGGTTTGAAATTAAAAATATCTTAATGATGGATCCGTTTCGTAGAAACCCAGCTATTTGCTTTACAAAACATTTATTTAACTGGAGTTATGTGAATTATTTTGATGTTTTTATCAGCTGTTCAGACTCTCATTCTCATTCTGATGGCACCCATCCACTGCAGAGGATCCAATTTCTCCAAATCTGCTCTGATGAAGAAACAAACTCATCTACATCTTGGATGGCCTGTGGGTGAGCATATTTTCAGAAATTTTCATTTTTGGGTGAAATATTCCTTTAAAGTCACAATTAATGATTTTTAACAAAGAAATGTATTTCCAAATATTTCTATTTTCAAATGTAACATAAATGTAATAATCTCTCCATATATTGTTCTATATAATTTAAAGGGATAGTTCAGCCAAATATAAATTGTGTCATTAATTACTCACCCTCATGTCAATCCAAACCTGTAAGACCTTTCATTTTCAGAACACAAATTAAGATATTTTTGATGAAATCCAAGAGCTTTTTGACCTTGCATAGACAGCAACGCAACTGACACAGTCAAGGCCCAGAAAGATAATAAGAACATTGTTAGAACAGTCATTATTTTTGTTTTCCTTACTACCTTTTTGGGTTTGAACGTGGTAGTACCGTTGCTGTCTATGCAGGGTCAGAAAGCTCAGATTTGACCAAAAATATCTTAACTTGTGTTGTAAAGATGAAGGAAGGTCTTACGGGTCTGCAACGACATGGTTGTGAGCAATTAATGACAGAAGTTTCATTTGTGACTGAACTATCCCTTCAAGTAAACGATAATGAGTTTTATTTAACTTATTTTTTGTATTACACTTGGATGAAATAAGTCACATAAATAACAGAAAATTAGGATAAAAAATGAGTTACCCTGGCCGACGTTTCCCCAAACAGAGGCCTGTTATCCATCCCGCTGGTGCCATAGGTGCGTGTAGCGAAGTCATCCATGGCCACAGCAGTGTGCACACCCCCTTTTCCTGATATCTTCTACCAGCAGCACCTCCTCTGGAGCGGAGGATGGCAGTGCATGTCCGCTGCTCTCTACACTGGATTCACTCCTCACAGCAAGAGATTCACAAGTAAGACATAGTCACGGCTGGATTACCTAGAGGGTTAAAACAATAACACATTCATTTCATGCCACGTCAAAATGAAGTAAAAACCCCAGAGCCCCAGCACTGGATGATCTGTCATGAACTTTGCTCCTTTTCTCTTAAATTCCAAAGACTTACAATGGTGCTTCAGAGTAAAACAACAAGCCTGGCTTTCTAATAATCAGCCCAAGGGGCTTGAGTTGATTCAGGCAGACTGGATCATGAAACCATATGAACGGCCTTAAAAATGTGTGATCGGTCATGTGAGAGCTTGATCTTGACGTCAGTGCAGAAGAAAACAAGGCTCTGCTTAGTTTGATGTGGCTTGTGGCTCGTACAGAACCCTGTTAGTGCTTATTTAAACATATAGTCACGTATAAACATAATATTCAAACAATATCACCTAATCAAAAATTTTCACCTAAAAATTAAACTTCTGTCATCATTTACTCACACTGCAAATTTTTTTTGTCTTGTTTCCAGCCAAAATATCAAAAAAATTCTTAAATCAAGAAGGATTTTCTGGATGAGTAAAAATTTTTCAGAAAAAAAGTCAGAACGAAGTGCATTTTTGATTGAAACAAGCAAAATAATCTGCCTTTGGGGTAAGAAAAATAATTTTGTTCCAATTAATATTTTGCTTGTTCTAAGCAAGAACTCACTTAATTTTGACTTGTTTTTTTCTGAAAACAAAAAAATTATTTTTACTCATCTAGAAAATCCTTCTTGATTTAAGAATTTTTAGATATTTTTGCTGGAAACAAGACAAAAAATCTAAGCTAGAAAAGCATTTTTTTTGCAGTGCACTACATTACTTCTGTGAGTTATTTTTTCTTCTGAAAGTATAAGTACAGTCATATGGGTCAATTGTTTGAAATTGAGATTTATAGATCATCTGAAAGCTAGTTTTCCATTGATTTATGGTTTGTTAGGATAGGACAACATTTGGCTGAGATACAGCTATTAGAAAATCTGGAATCTGAGGGTGCAAAAAAAATCTAAATACGGAGAAAATCGCCTTTAAATTTGTCTAAATTAAGTTCTTAGCAATGCATATTACTAATCAAAAATTAAGTTTTAATATATTTACAGTAGGAAACATACAAAATATCTTCATGGAACATGATCTTTACTTAACATCCTAATGATTTTTGGCATAAAATCAATTACTTTAACCAATACAATATATTGTTGGGTATTGCTACAAATATACCTGTGCTGCTTATGTGGTCCAGGGTCATAAATAAGTTTGGAACAATATGATGTACATTAATAATAATAATAATAATCTACATTTTGCATAAACTATTCCTTTAAAGGGAAAAAAAATAATTTCTTAAAACTTCCTTAAACATTACCTTGCAATCCGATGCAAATCTTCATGATGATGATGGATAGATGTCTCAATAGTTATCCGAGGACGGAAGACAATGATGATCTCCAGACTACTTTCTCAGCTCTGTAACCAAATAAAGCAAATGCACCATTAGTGTCTAATGTTACTTGCTTTCATTTTCTACTATTGATTATTCTAGTCTAACATTAGTTGCTTCTCAAAAAGGTGGCCTATTTAAAATTGCTGATGAATGAATAAAACAATCGTACATCCCATATCTAAACTCTTTATCACTCCAGTAAATGACTTTTATTACTTTGACTGTCATCAGTGTAGGTGTATAAACTGTTTTTGTTTACATATGCACTTAACGTTACATAGTGATCAATAAATATCATCCTCTAAACTTTTTTTAAGTCTGAAGATGTATGAGAGCTAAGTGCATGATTTGAGTTTAAAAACTGTAAATATGACCACAAACAGATTGTTGTTGTAGATTAATATTAAGCTATGAAAAAGCTAACAAGCTAATGTGAATGAAAACAAACCGTGCGAACAGCACAGAGGCAATTAGAATAACTAATAAACTTATTGAACTTACCTGGATGTAATAAAAACATATATTTATTAATCACACACGGGTGTTTTCCGAACAGAGTATTATCCGCATGACTTCAAAGGAACAGTTACGACGACTGGCTGGATGAAACCGGAAGTGACGTACTCTTAAAGGGCCATACTGTCCGTTATGTGTTCGTTTATTTAGAGAAGAGCACAAACCTCAAATTTGATCACATTTACTTATCTATAAGCACAGCTGAATGATAACAAGAGTTAAATTAAATGTGTTGTTCATGATAGCACATCAAAGTCGAACACATCAAAAATGAATCAATACTCAATAAGGGGGAAGGATGATTAATAATTAACGCATTTCCCTGAATTAATAATGATATTTACAAGCTATTTTGTTTTATACGCTTCCTCAGTGTTTTATAACTTTCTATCAACCCAAAGTATTCAAATTAGTGAAGAAAGCCTGTAGTCTCTGCCTATTTACAAACAATGTACAATCCCAGTCAAAAGTTTTTGAACCGTAATATTTGTATGTTTTTGTAAAGTAGTCTCTTCTGCTCACAAAGCCTGCATTTATTTGATCCAAAGTACAGAAACAAACTGTAAATATTTTTGCTATTTCATATAACTGTTTTCTATTTGAATATACTTTAAAATGTAATTTATTTATTTTATTTCAAGCTGAATTTTTGGCGTCATTACTCCAGTCACATGATCCTTTAGAAATCATTCTAATATTCTGATTTGCTCCTCAAAAAAGTTTTATTATTATTATTATTATTATTATGTTGAACACAGCTCAATAGAATCGAAAGTTTAAAAGAGCAACATTTATCTAAAATAGAAATCTTTTATAAATATTTTTTGTTACATTATAATGTCTTTATCATCACTTTAAAACATCCTTTCTAAATAAAAGTGTTAATTTCTAGATTTTTTTTTTTAGAATTTTAACTTCTAGAACGATGTTGAAAATAAAATTTTGATCACATAAATAAATTACAACAAAACCAGTCTTAAGTAGCACGGGTATATTTGTAGCAATATCCAAAAATACATTGTATGGGTCAAAATTATTGACTTTTCTTTTATGCCAAAAATCATTAGGATATTAAGTAAAGATTATGTTCCGATAAGATAGTAATATGTTAAGTAATGTTTAGATTAGTAATACGCATTGCTAAGAACTTTATTTAAACAACTTTGAAGGAGATTTTCTCAATATTTAGATTTTTTTGCACCCTCAGATTCCAGATTTTTGAATAGTTGTATCTCGACCAAATATTGCCATATCCCAACAAACCATACATCAATGAAAAGCGTATTTATTCAGCTTTCAGATGCTGTATAAATTCCAGTTTAAAAAAATTGGCCCTTGTGACTGGTTTTGTGGTCTAGGGTCACATATAGTCTCTTATTTCCAACTGTGTACTGCATAGCTAAGAAAAAAGTACCAACCTACGTTTGGAAGATTTATTAATGGAATAAAAAAGGTTGGCTGTTTATTCACCTTTAAATATGAGACATCAAATGGTCCATTCACAAAAAAATGTTTTATTCTGAAATTGTTATATGACTTATATTATGAATCCAGTAGGATGACTCTGATCATGCATTTTCTAAAGACAGTTTTACAAAACTAAAAAATAGAAAATGGCATAAGTGCTGGCTGGGTCGAGGAGCTGTCAATACGCATACACCTTCACTTTATGGACCTCTCGATCTTCACACTCCCGTTTTTTGTTGTAGTAGTAGAATGTGTTATCTCGACGCTGAAGCTTTTTCACAAACCCAGTTTCTGGCCAGCGGTCAATCTGAAAGGACAGTACGACAATATTTAACAGGAAACTGAACTGTGTTCAAGTATTTACAAGACAACTGATAAAACAGGAACACTTTCATTATTATTAAAAACAAATGTGCCATAAAGCTTAGTAGATGGGCTTCTAATATACAATTAAACCAAAATTAATTCAGACACCTTCAACAATTCTCACATTATCACAGTTTATTCGCTATAGTTTAGAAAAGGGTAATAAAATAGGACTTAAAACTTAAACTGTGTCAGAACAAATTCATCTTGATAATGTCAAATCAGTTTGATAGAAAAGTATGTAATGGATTACAATCAACCAAAAATTCTGTTAGTATGACAACTATTAATACTTTGTTGATAAATTATGAAGCAATGCTTAATTTTGTTCAGTCTGTGGTGTGAAAAGGTCGCATAAGCAATTAAAGAAAAAACACTTAAGCAAAACATAGTCAGGTCAAAGTGTCTGAATAATGTATGAACTCTGTATGAAGATTTTTTTAAACTTTATTTTGCTATCCTCACTTACATAAATGAACTATAATGTCCTGCACTTACTAGTAAAAAAAATATCAAAAATTATATCTGGTGTCTGAATAATTTTTGGTTTGACTGCATACACTGCCGTTCAAATGTTTGGGATTTAAAGAAGTCTCAAGGCTGCATTTATTTGATTAAAAATGTAATATTGAAAAATGTTATTACAGTTTAAAGTAATGGTTTTCTATTTTAATATACTTTAAAATATAATTTATTTCTGCGATGCAAAGTTGAATTTTCAGCATTATTTCTCCAGTGTTCAGTGTCACACGATTCTTCAGAAATCATTCTAATATACTGATTCATTATCAATGTTGTTTTTTTGGAATCTGCGGTACTTTTTTAGGATTCTTTGATGAATAAAAAGAGCATTTATTCAAAATAGAAATCTTTTTAAGACAATTTAAGTCTTTGCTATCACTTTTTATCAGTTTAACACATCCTCGCTGAATAAAAGCATTAATTTCTTTCAAAAGAAGAAAGAAAGAATAAAACTTGACTGACCACAAACTTGAACATTAGTGTATATTGTTAAAAAATATTTATATTTTAAATAAATGCTGCACTTTTTAACCCTTTACTCATCAAAGAATCCTGAAAAAAAGTATCACAGGTTCCAAAATATATATATATATATTAAGTAGCACAACTTATCAACATTGATAATAAATCAACATATTAAAATGATTTATAAAGAATCAAGTGACACTGAAGACTGCAGTAATGATGCTGAAAATTCAGCTTTGCATCACAGGAATAAATTATAAAAACACTATTTTAAATTGCAATAATATTGGAGATGTTTTTTAGTATTTTTGATCAAATAAATACAGCCTTGATGAGCATACGAGACTCCCAAGTATTCAGTACATATAAAGAGAAAATGTATATTAGAAACTATGTTGCATACCATTACCAATATGTTGTAAAGATTGTTTAAGCACTATAAAATGTATTATATTGCATTAATAAAACAAAAATGATCAAAAGTGGATACCTCGATTTGTTTGATTTGTCTATACTCCAGCTCATCTCTGTATCCAGCTTGCTGAAATCTGTACAGGTTCTCAACCTCTCCTGTCCACTGCTTTGCTCGACTCATGGACTTTGGCTTGGCGTTGTTATCCAGTAAAACCGAACAGGACATGATTTCTGTGAATAATAACAAACACATCTCAGTATCGTCCTTTAGGAATAAACACAGTTTCACTACAAATTACATTTTAGTACAAAATCAAGCCAAATCAACATGTACAGCGTGCGAAAACATTACCAAGTAAAGCTCAGACGACTGTGGATCAACAATCTAGCGCATCATTTGTGTCCTAGCAACAAGAATGGCCAATCGAAAACAATCCCGGAATTCCATAGTTTGGTCGGTCAACACCAGAGCCATAGAGAAACAGAGTTGCGACCACTGATCTATAATAGAGAAGTCTCTAGTCATTATATAGATCAGTGGTTGCGACACGCTTTGATCTCGCCGCCGCGCGGTCACGTGGTTCATGGAGCTCTCAATAGTTCCAAACAGCTCCGCGCTGTCAGTGTTTGAATGGCTTTAAGTAGGGTAGACAGCAGTTTTACTATATTTGCAGCAATTTCGAGTAATTATTAACACATAATGTGCATTGATTGTGTATTGATAACTTCTCTGAATACGCTTTACAATCGCATTTTATTCTGATGAGTGATAAAGAGACATAATTAATATGTTCTCATACTTTTTGGCAGTCAAATGTGACCAAACACCTTAAGTGTAACTTTTATTCAATTAAATAATTGTAATATATAGTACAGTTCTAATTAGTTAATATTTTGAGGAGTTTACTAAATAATATGTTCAATAATGATCCTGGCCATTTAAAAGATAACATTTTCTAATACA
Source organism: Garra rufa (assembly GCF_049309525.1). Classification (NCBI taxonomy): domain Eukaryota; kingdom Metazoa; phylum Chordata; class Actinopteri; order Cypriniformes; family Cyprinidae; genus Garra; species Garra rufa. The sequence goes on along the minus strand of NC_133364.1, from coordinate 10,760,504 downwards.
GTTAGTGTAATATTTAAGGTTAAATACATTTGAATGTGTATTTGGGCATGATCAAACACTCTCTTTTTTTTGTTTCGATTTAACGATTTAATGTTAAATAAAAAAAAAGTAATTTACTCGAGTTATTTTATGATATTCAAATATACAACATAACTGAATATTAAAAGGCAAGCAAAAATGGCATTTAACATAATAGAAAAGATGAAAATAGTGTTTAAAAAAACAAGGCAACGAATTGCATTCAGCATACATTTTTATCGTGTTTCTTGAATGCAGTCTTTACTGAAACTCATTCAACCTCCTACAGTGAGAGAAAGATTGCAGAAAGACTAAAAATGTAAAAAATAAGACAACTACGGTAGTATCTGGTCATGGTAGCTATTAAGGTGTTTCTCACGTTATCTAACCGCATTTACAGTATAACTGTTTATTTTTTAACGATAAACATTAACTATGACACGCTTCATAAAATACCACAACTGGCCAGTTTTCCAATAGGTCAACTGATGAGTTAAAATGTAAAAAAAAAAATTCAGTAATTTTTTAAATTTACCGGCGACTGGTTATTGGTTGTTCCATGACACGCTTTACTTCCGCATTCCTCAGTTCCTATGGAAGCCTATGGAAGCGTCGTTTCTCTATGGCTCTGGTCAACACAACACGCGGAAGTTTGCCTAGCCCTAGAAGAAACGAACCGAACGGTTCGGGGATATGCATATTATTCATAAAACTCTATTCACATTTTTGTCTCAATATACTCTTTTACAATATAGCTTTTTGGAGTGTTATGAGGATTGTTGTCGAGTCCAGTAGATGTCGCTGTGCGATTCACGCTATCAAATTACAGATGTGTATTTCCGAGTCACGTGATCTCATGCCCAAGCGATGCCAGACGGAGGAAAGACAGATGCAAGGGGTGCTGCGTCTCACCCTGAAAGAGTTTGGGCAGGGATGTCCTGAGGTTTTAGGGTGTTTTTGAGTGTTTTATCGGCTCAAACATAGTGTAGTCAAAATGAGCTCGTTTGCTGGCCGCATGAAGGAGTATCCCAACATCTCCTTGGACCGATTTGACAGGGAGAATTTGCACGCCAGAGCTTATTTCCTCTCTCATTGCCATAAAGGTGCTTATATAATGGACAATGCATTCAATCCTGCTTATGTTTTGTGTGTTTTGCTTTGTTTGATACATCTATTGCTGTTTATGTTGAACAGATCATATGAAGGGGTTGAAAGGACCTTTACTGAAGAGAAAACTGAAGTTCAGGTGAGTGATGCACATATTCTAGCCAATGTGACATATGAAAGATAATTTTCTTATTAAACATTTATTATATGTTTATAAACGTTTAACTAACTATAAGCTTAATGTAAACCGTTGGCTTTGTCTGCAGTTTAAAATTTCATGTATTTCTTGTAAGCTATAAATGCATACAATTTGATTCAGCAGTGTTGCTAAATTGCTAAATAAAAACATTAATTTCTTTCAAAAAAGAAAGAATAAAACTTGACTGACCACAAACGTTTAAACATTTGTGTATATTGTTAGAAAATATTTATATTTTAAATAAATGCTGCAGTTTTTAACTTTTTATTCGTCAAAGAATCCTGAAAAAAAGTATCACATGTTTCAAAAAACAGTACAACTGTTATCAACATTGATAAATCAGCATATTAGAATGATTTCTGAAGAATCAAGTGACACTGAAGACTGGAGTAATGATGCTGAAAATTCAGCTTTGTGCATCACAGAAATAAATTGTATTTTAAAGCACATTAAAATAGAAAACTCTTCTTGATCACAAACTTTTAAATCCAAATATTCAGTATATATGAAGAGAAAATGTATGTTAGAAAAGATAGTTGCACAAATTCCAACCTTTGTGACATATGAAACATAATTTTCTTATTAAACATTTATTATGTTTATAAACGTTTAAATGTAACTATAAGCTTTATGTAAACAGATGGCTTTGTCTCTAGTTTCAAATTTCACGTATTCTTTTTTGTAAGCTATAAATGCATACACTTTGATGCAGCAGTGTTGCTTTTTTAAAGAGATAGTTCAACCAAAAATGAAAATTCTGACATTAATTGCTCAAACTCATGTTGTTCCAAACCCGTAAGACCTTTATTTATCTTCAGACACAAATTAAGATATTTTTTGATGAAATCCGAGAGCTTTCTGACCCTGCATAAACAGCAACACAACTGACATGTTCAAGGCGCAGAAAGCTAGTAAGGACATTGTTAAAAAAGTCCATGTGACATCAGTGGTTCAACCGTAATGTTATGAAGCTATGAGAATACTTTTTGTGTGCAAGGAAAAAATAGTGACTTTGTTTAACAATTACTGTCATAAATGTGCATCAGGTCTCACACGGAAGAGAAGAAATTGTTAAATAAAGTGGTTATTTATGTTTTCTTTGCACACAAAAAGTATTCTCGTAGCTTCATGAAATTAAGGTTGAACCACTGATGTCACATGGACTATTTTAACAAAGTCTTTACTATCTTTTTGGGTTTTAAACGTATATACAGGTTCAGAAAGCTTTTGGATTTCATCAAAGATATCTTAATTTGAATTCTGAAAGATGAAAGGAGGTATTGCGGGTTTTGGGACAACATGAGGGTAAGTAACAGATTTTACCTTTTTGGGTGACCTATCTCTTTCAAATGTATGTTTATGTACAAAAATGCAAGTTTGATATAACACTGAAACATACTTTTTTGTCTCCATTAGTTTAACAGTCAAGCTGTACTGCTCATTTGTCACAAAGGAGCTCCTTCTTAGTAACCCAAGATATGCATTCTGGGAGGATCATATTGTACGTATGCAGTTTTCATATATTCATAAATAATTTTGTTAACTGTTACACAGCCTAATATGTGGCCCTGAACTACAAAACCAGTCATAAGGGTCAATTTTCTGAAATTGAGATGTATACATCATCTAAAAGCTAATTAAATAAACTTTCAATTGATGTATGGTTTGTTAGGATAGGACAATATTTGGCCGAGATACATCTATTTGAAAATCTGGAATCTGAGGGTGCAAAAAAAATCAAAATACTGAGAAAATCACCTTTAAATTGGTCCAAATTAGGTTCTTTACAATGCATATTACTAATCAAAAATTACGTTTTGATATATTTATAGTAGGAATTTTACAAAAAATCTTCATGGAACATGATCTTTACTTAATTCCCTAATCATTTTTGGCATAAAAAGAAAAATCAATAATTTTGACCCATGCAATGTATTTTTGGCTATTGCTACAAATATACCCCAGCGACTTAAGACTGGTTTTGTGGTCCAGGGTCACATATTTGGCTGAGATACAACTATTTAAAAATCTGGAACCAGAGGGTGCAAAAAAATCAAAATATTGAGAAAATCACTTCTAAGCAACGCATATTACTAATTAAAAATTAAGTTTTGATATATTTACAGCAGGAAATTTACCAAATGTCTTCATAGAACATGATCTTTACTTAATATCCTAATGTTTTTTGGCATAAAAGAAAAATCGATAATTTTGACCCATACAATGTATTGTTGGATATTGCTACAAATATACCCCAGCGACTTAAGACTGGTTTTGTGGTCCAGGGTCACATATAAGAACCTTTGAATTTCTAGGCCCCACTGGAACTGGACAGTCCAACTCACATATCTCTGATAGATGAAATCACTGGAGAGGTTGGTGTTTAGCTGCTAGTTTATTCTTTCGAGTGTTTTTGGGTTGATCTGACAGTGTACTTGTTTTTCTCTTCAGTCAGAGGATGTTGTTGTTACTCTGCTTCCAGCGGGACACTGTCCAGGATCAGTCATGTAAGCAACATAATGCAAAATAAGAGCAAGAACATGCATTAAGAACGTCCTTTTTAATTTAATGTTGACTTTAAACACAGGTTTCTGTTTGAGGGTGCTCAGGGTACAGTGCTGTACACAGGGGACTTCAGACTGGCTGTCGGAGACGCTGCTAGAATGGAGTACTTGCACTCTGGAGACAGGTATTTAGATATTAGATAATTAAACAAGTACAGCACATTTTGTATATATAATAATAGCATTCATATATTTGTGCTGAAGGGTGAAGGACATTCAGAGTGTGTATATCGACAGCACATTTTTTGATCCCAAGTACCATCAGATCCCTAGCAGGGTAAGCATTTACTGTACACTCACCTGCATTATATTAGACTTGATATCACCTGGTTTGTTCATAACAGTGCTTTTCTGCTGTTCCAGGAGGCTTGTTTGGCAGGGATAAGGCAGCTGGTCCAGGACTGGATCTGTCAGAGTCCATACCATGTTGTTTGGTTAAACTGTAAAGCAGCGTATGGTTATGAGTACCTCTTTACCAATCTGGGACAAGAGTTTAGCTCACAGGTCAGAGGTTGTTGTTTTCTTCATTGTTTTAAAACATTAAAGGATTACTTCAATTTCAGAATGAAAATTTCCTGACTCACCCCAATGTCATCCAAGATGTTCATGTCTTTCTTTCTTCAGTTGCAAAGAAACTAAGTTTTTTGAGGAAAACATTCCAGGATTTTTCTCCATATAGTGGACTTCAATGGGGATCAATGGGTTGAAGGTCCATATTGCAGTTCCAATGGGCTCTACACGATCCCAGCCGAGGAATAAGGGTCTTATGTAGCGAAACAATCTGTCATTTTCTTAAAAAATAAAATAAAAATAAAAATACTTTTTAACCACAAATGCTTGTCTTGCACTAGTTCTGCAATGCATAATCATGTTGAAAAACTTTTTCATCACTGTATTTCGGTTCAAAAAGGTAGGGCAGGGTGAAAAACATCTTGTTTTCTCCTCCAACTTCAAAATTGCCCAACATTGTTGTTTCTCCTTTTTTTGTAAAGGGAGATTCGCTTTCGTTGCACATTTGCTTTGTAAACACTGGGTTGCTACTTCCACCTACGTCATGTATGCGTGATTATGTAATGCGTGAGGTCAAGCTACTGTAAGACGAGCATTTGTGGTTAAAAAGTATATAAAAGTTGAGGTTTTTTTTTAAATGACCAAACACTTTGCTAGATAAGATCTATATTCCTCAGCTGGGATCATGTGGAGCTGCATTGAAACTGCAATTTGACCTTCAACCATTGATTCCTATTGAAGTCAACAATATGGAGAAAAATCTCCTGAAATGTTTTCCTAAAAAACCCTAATTTCTTTGCAACTGAAGAAAGAAAGACAAGAACATCTTGGATGACATGGGGGTGAGTAAATTATGGAAGTGAACTAATGCTTTAACACTATTTCTCTATTTTAGATACACGTGAACAGCTTGGATATGTTCAAAAAAATGCCTGAAATTCTGTGTCATATGACCACCAACCGTACAACTCAGATCCATGCTTGTAGACACCCCAAGGTATGTTCAACATTTGTGTAATCACACCATCATACATGTCCAAGATGAAGATCACAAGGGTGTTTTTTTTCACAGGATGAGGAGTTCTTCAGGGCAAACAGGTTACCCTGTGGCTCCACGGCTCCGAATGGCGTTCCTCTAAACATCATAAGCATCAAACCCTCAACCATATGGTTTGGAGAACGGACCAGAAAGACCTCTGTTGTTGTCAAGTGAGTCACAATTCACTTCCAAAAAAGTTGGATGATTTTCTAGTTGGAGGAGACAATGAGACTAATCACGTGTGACATTTCCAACGTGATTATGCATCACAGAGCTAGTGCAAGACAAGCATTTGTGGTTAAAAAATATATAAAATGACTAGATAAGACTCTTATTTCTCGTCTGGGATCATGTAGAGTACTTTGAAGCTGCATTGAAACTACAATTTGGACCTTCAACCCGTTGATCCCCATTGGAGTCCACTATTTATTTTAGTTATTAATTCAGTGTCTTTCTTTTTAGGATGGGAAGTAGTTCCTACAGAGCATGCTTTTCTTTTCATTCCTCTTATTTGGAGGTGAGACAAATCCCACCGAGAAGGATGTTCTTCATATGTGACACACCATATACAATGTTTATATATATATTTATATTATAATATCATCATCCTGTGACTAGGTTAAGGACTTCCTCTCCTACATCTGTCCTGTGAACATCTATCCTAATGTCATTCCGTTGGGCAAAACACTAGAGGACGTCACAGAGCTGTAAGGACAAACCTTTTGTTTTTTTTTGTTTTTTGTACCATGTTGTCATAAAACTTTAGATACTTACTTTCAAATTCAGGTTGAAGCCGTTGTGTAGAAATCAGTCTGGAAGGGAGGAGATTGTTTACAAACCACTTGGAGCCCTCAAAAGAACCAGAAAGAGGTGCATGTCAGAAGGTACGAGTCATTTTAATTATTATAGGAAAAGCTCACTTCCAGAACAAAAATTTACAGATAATTTACTCACCCCCTTGTCATCCAAGATGTTCATGTCTTTCTTTTTTCAGTCGAAAACATTTCAGGATTTCTCTCCATATAGTGGACTTCTATAGTGCCCCAGAGTTTGAACTTTTAAAATGCCGTTAAAATGCAGCTTTAAAGGGCTCCAAATGATCCCAGTCGAGGAAGAAGGGTCTCATCTAGCAAAACGATCGGTTATTTTCTAAAACTAATTGACAATTTATATACTTTTTAACCTCACAGCTCTGTGTGAACTGTGTATTCCAGTTCAAGACGGTTAGGGGATGTTGAAAAACTCCCAACTCATTTTCTCCTTCAACTTCAAAATCATCCTACATCGCTGCGGAAGTACCAACCCAGTGTTTACAAAGTGAACGTGCAAAGGTCATCAAATGCCCTTTACACAAAAAGGTAAAACAGCAATGGAAGATGACTTTGAAGTTGAGCTTTGGAGTTTTTCGACATACCCTAACTGTCTTGAACTGGAATACACAGAGTTCAGGCAGAGCATTGGAGGCTAAAAAGTATATAAATTGTATTTATTTAAAATTTTTTTTTTTTTTTTTAGAAAATAACCAATTGTTTTATAAGATAAGACCTTTCTTCCTCGGCTGGGATCATTTAGAGCCCTTTGAAGCTGCATTTAAGCTGCATTTTGCCAGTTCAAACTTGGGGGCACCATAGAAGTCCACTATATGGAGAGAAATCCGGAAATGTTTTCCTCAAAAAGCAATTTCTTTATGGTTGAAGAGAGAAAGACATGAACATCTTGGATGACAAGGGGGCGAGTAAATTATCTGTAAATCTTCATTCTGGAAGGAAATTCTCCTTTATAAACTTGTATATCTTTCTGCTAAGGCTCAGACAGTGATGACAACCTGTTTGAGGAGGTTTCCACAGCTCCAAGGCGGCGTAAAGTGACAGTGACTGAACTGACCAAGATTGCCGTTAGTGAACAAGCTGACAGCCCTAAAAAGGACACTCATTGTACGGACCAAACGTTTTCCCTCACAGAGTGCTGTCCTGCCACACACTCGTCCAATTACATGGACTGCACTGAATCAAATGACGACGACGATGATGATGATGATGAAGATGATACCAAACAACCTTCTATACCTCACCCATCTGGTGTTGCTCCACCTTTTCCACCTCCAGAAATGCCTCAATCGGGCCCTTCCGAATCCAAAACCACTCAGCCTTGTTGGCAAAAGTTCTTCAAGGTGGAACCAGTGTTGACGGATGAGAGCGAACTGGATAACAGTCAAAACAGCCACAATACTCAAACACTCTCTACCGAAAACACAACGTCCCAGTCACCCGAGCTCTTTCAGGATGAAGATGAGGATGACAACAGCTCCATTCACTTGACTTCCTCACAGTCCACTCATATTTCGGATGCAGGGACAGAGAGCCTCAGTCAAATGGACACTGTTATTGTCCAAGTGGATGAAAGTAAGGCTGTTACTAGTGAGCAGAGTAACCGAGGGACCAATGGCGATGTGGTGTCAGATGCGATTGACAGCCGCAACGTTGAACCCAAGAAGGAAGAAGCTGTGGAGAACAAATCAGATTCACAGATATCGTCGGATTTTGAGCTTCCACCAACACCAGGGTCCAAAGTCCCACAGCCGGAAGACCTGAAGGAACTGTACAGGAAGTTGGCAGCAGGGGAAGAAGTGGTCAGACAGATTTTTTGATTTCGTGTTTGTTCACTTGAGTATTAATTTTTGGTTTGATGTGCAACAGCTTACCTCATGGAGTTTTGTATCTTTATAAATGCTCAATACTTTCAGTTAATAAATTAAACGTTCTCAAGCAAATACATGTTTTAAATGTTTTTTTTAAGCAGATGAGCATCCTGAGTCCTGACTATTTGTTTGCTTTTATTTTTTTTAAGTTTAAAGTAAAACTATTAGAAGCTGTTTTTGTTGATTTGAAATTAAGCTGAAATAAAATAAAATGTAAATATTACATGAAAAACTTCAGAAACTTAAACTTGATTTATTTCAACAGTGAGTCGAGTTGTAGTTCAAGTTGAGCAACTAAAATTACCAAAAAAAATTAAGCTAAATGGCAATATATAAAAAAAATTAAAATAAAAAAAATGACAAAAACAAATTTTTTTTTTGCTAAAAATTAAAAAATAAATAAGAATTGAAAATATGAAAAAAAATACTATAATACTGTATAAATACTAAAATAATCATTTAGATGCTTTTATTTTAAGGTAAAACAATTAAAAGCTTATTTTGTTGAAATAAAGCTGAATAAAATTTTTTGATGAAAAACAAACTTGATTTCAATTGCTGAGTTGTTCAAGTTGAACTAAAATTACAATAAAAAGTAAAAATGGAAATATACAAAAAAGCACAGTTACTAAAAATAATGTGTAAAATATACAAATAAAGGCTAATTCAAAATATTATTAAATACTATAATAATGTTTCAGATGGTGTTATTTTAAAGTAAAACTATTAAAAACTATTTGTTAATTGAAAAAGCTGAACAAAATGTAAATATTAGATCAAAAACTTCATTTATTAATAATTTTTGTTTGAGTTGAACAATTTACAAAAAAAATAAAATAAAGCTAAATGGAAATATATATATATATATATATATATATATTAAAAAAAAAACTAAAAATGGTAAAAGCATAAAATTACTAAAACGTACAATAAAAGATATAATATAAAAATGAAAGCTTATTCAAAATATTAAATTAATACTATAATACTGAATAAATAATACTAATGTTTTTGCTGGCGTAATTTTAAAGAAAAACTATTCAAAGCTGTTTTTGTGAATTAAAATAAAACTGGATTTATTTGATTTGCTAAGAATTCAATTGACAATTTTGATTCAAGTTGAAGAACTTAAATTACAACAAAAAAAAAACAAGTAAAACAGCTAAATGGACATAAAAAACAAAACAAAAACTAAAATAAAATGTGAAATATAAAAAATAAAAGCCAATTCAAAATATTAACACATACTATAAAACTGTATAAATAATACCAACATTTTTAGATGCTGTTATTTAAAAGTAAACTAATAAAAGCTGTTTTTGTTAATTGAAATAAAGCTGAAAAAATATATATTTTAAACTTCAAAACTTAAACTTGATTTATTTTAATGGCTAAGATTTATTACAATTGCTAATTTTGATTCACATTAAAGAAAATTACAAAAAATATAAAAGCTATATATATATATTAATAAATACTATAATATAATGTTGAATGTTTTATTTATATTGCAATGCTACTTTTGCACAGTGTTGGAATATACCTTGATAAAACGACAAGTTTGACAAAAACGTGAATAGTTTTTAAAATTTGGAATCACAAAATTGCAAAAACTCCAAACTGACATGCCTCTAGCAAGTATCTGTACTCAAAATGAACTCAAGGGTTTGTGTTCTGTGATCTTTATTGTGTACTAGTTACAGACAAAAATGGATAACGGCTTTAAAAAAAAAAAAAAAGTGATCATTTTGCACCTGTTCAACGTGACTGCACCAGATTAGTATCTTTTCAGTCACCTGCACCTGCTTCTCTTCAGTCTCTACAACATATAAAACTCCCTCTTCAGTCTGACAAGGTTGTTCATGCTTTAAATAGTGTCAGTGAATGTCAAAGCCTTCCTTAATTCATCCAATTATTTTGCTTGTCACATATTGTGTGAATCCTATTGATGTGAAACAGGTACAAGGCGGCACATGGTCATAACAACTACAGTTGGTCTATACAAACAGCCTTAAAAAATAGTACAAGATGACTTTTAGTAAGAAAACAAATGCAAAAGGTAGTACACAATTAAAACTGGATATTAATTTAACAGAATAGTTCACTCAAAAAAGAAAACAGTTTTTTACTCACCCTCAAATTTCAAACCCATGTTTCCCCCCAAGCTTCAAACAAGACAAAGAACTACTTGGTTCCTCTTTTTTTGTAACTGTATAATTCTTTCAAAGACAGGTTTGAAACACAAAGGCAAGTAAACAACTTTTCTTCTCTGGGTGAGCTATTCTTTTAACCGAACAAGAACTTGAACCTGTTTGCTTCAGTTAAGATGTGGAGCAATCTAGAGCACTGGAAAACTTCAAACAGCATGAGATGCAGGTGTTTAGGTTACTGTATGGAATTACGTTGACAGCGTGATTCAAGGTTAAGATGCTGCAGCTGCTGTTTCTATAGTAATGTCCTCAGATCTGCCGCTGCTTTGCTCTGTGCACGTTACGTGCAGCGAACCATCCCTGAAAAGAAAACACACATCAGAAAAGGTTCGAATAAGGATATATGATATATATACCCAGTTAAATTTGACTGGCTGATACTGTATATAGCACTGTGTAATGACACAAGCAACAAAATAACAGGAAACAGCAATCTGCAAAATGTTAATTAATTTACCAAAATAAGTGGGATCATACAAAATGCATGTTATTTTAATATACAGTACTGACCTGAATAAGATATTTCACTTGAAAGACGTTTACATATAGTCCACAAGAGAAAATAATAGTTGAATTGATAAAATTACCTTGTTTAAAAGTTTACATACACTTGATTCTTAATACTGTGATAGTTGTTCATGAGTCCCATGTTTGTCAGTTAAAGTCCTTCAGGTCCCACCGATTTTTTGGTTTTTCAGTATTTTTGTGTATTTGAACCCTTTCCAACAATGACTGTATGATTTTTGAGATCCATCTTTCCACATTAAGGACAACTGAGGGACTCATATGCAACTATTACAGAAGGTTCAAACGCTCACTGATGCTCCAGAAGGACAAATTATGAATTAAGAGCTGGGGGTCAAAACTTTTGGAATGTGAAGATTAGAGTAAATTTAACTTATTGTGTCTTCTGGGCAGTGTTGTTTTTGACAACCATCTTAGATTTAGTCTTAGTCTTAGTCTTTTGGACTAAAATGCTTCTTAGTTTTAGTCAAATTTTAGTCACTTCTAAATAGGGATGGGAATCGAAAACCGGTTCTTGTTGAGAACCGGTTCCCAGTGTTTCAATTCCTTTGAATCGTTTGCAAAATTTGCAAACGATTCCCTTAACGATTCCAGTGGGGACGAATGACGTCATCACGCGCATTGCGTACCTTATGCACGTTGCGTAGCTTACGCTCAGTCAATAGTAAGCATGGCGCCTAAGCGGAACAAACGCTCAAAAGTCTGGTTGACGAATATAGGGCAACTTGCAATACTTGCAGCGTAGATATTTCCTCAAAGGGAGGAAATACCACTAACATGCTAAAACATTTGCACACACAGCATGCAATAACAATAAAAGAATGTTGCGTTTTCGATCGGCTCCGGACTAACAGTTCTCAACCCAGCAGCGGCAGCAACAGCAACAACGTTAGCATGTCCTCGGCTAATAAAACTACAGGTAACTAATTAACTAACAAACACTGCCATCATATTAGCTGTGTAAAACTTGCTGTTAGTAACGGTTAACGTTAAATGAACGCCTTCTCATGCATTACATTTAGATGACCATCACGAGAGATGCTAATCAACAATTTGTTGTCCCTTTTCTTCCAAATGAGAATCGATAAGGGAATCGATAAAGAATCGAATCGTTAAGCAGAATCGAAAATGGAATTGGAATCGTAAAAATCTTATCAATTCCCATCCCTACTTCTAAATGTGATAGTTTTAGTCCAATTTTAGTCGACGAAAAGTCAAAAAGATTTTAGTCTAGTTTTAGTCGACGAAAAGTCAAAAAGGTTTTAGTCTAGTTTTAGTCGACGAAAAGTCAAAAAGGTTTTAGTCTAGTTTTAGTCGACGAAAAGTCATAAAAGGTTTTAGTCTAGTTTTAGTCAAAAAAAGGGAAAAAAAGTAGTCTTTTAACAAATTAATGTAGGTCAGTAAGTATTTTGCTGTTGGGTAGTGTCACTTATAAGTTCTGAAAATAGCAGATCTATAGTTCAACACAATGTGAGCTTCCGGATCGACTATTTTCACCAATAATTACAATAATGAAGGAATGTTTTAGAACATAAAAGACAAACAAGGATGGAATGCTAAAACGGCTTGCCATACTAGTATAGCAAAGAGTATTTAATGCTAAAATGGCTTGCCATAGCGTCAGATACTTTTTAAGTTTTAATTGGCATGCACAATAAGCGGAAATGTCATGCATTTTAAACGTCTGACGGACCACCCACTAACATTTTCGTCTATTCTCGTCTCGTCAACGAAAACTCACACACGTCTCCTCATGTTTTAGTCATCAACGAGCCATTTTTATCTCATCGTCTCGTTATCGTCATGAAAAAAAGTGGCGTCAACGAAATGATTTCGTCATCGTCGACGAAAACAACACTGCTTCTGGGGAACATATAAGTATGTAGCTTCTGAAGAGCAGTACTAAATAAAAAAAAAAAATTATATTTAGGCAAAAATAAGAAAAAAAAAAAGTACACATCTTCATTTGGTTAAAAAGTTTTCAACCCCCGGCTCTTAATGCATCTTTTTTTTCCTTCTGTAGCATCAGTGAGCATTTGAACCTTTGGTAATAGTTGCATACGAGTCCCGCAGTTGTCCTCAGTGTGAAAAGATGGATCTCAAAATCATACAGTCATTGGAAAGGGTTCAAATACACAAAAGTTCTGAAAAAACAAAGAATTTGTCGGAGCTAAATGACTTTTCTGTAGAAAAGCAGGCAGTTGAACTGTTCAGGACTAAAAAAAGCAGTGGATCATTCAGGTAACAACACAGTATTGAAAATCAAGTCATTTTTATAAATTCAACTATTATTTTCTCTTGTGGATTAAATGTAAGCGTCTTTTATGTGAAATATCTTATTCAGGTCAGTACTAGATAAAAAAAAAAAACATGCATTTTTTTTTAATGATCCCTCTTATTTCAAATAATTAACATTTTGCAGATTCTGCAAGGCGCATGTAAACTTTTGACTTCAACTGTTATGATGTTTTACATGCACTATTGTGCAAAAGTTTGTGGTCTGTAAAATTTTTGTAATGTGTTTGAAAGACATCTCTGCATTTATCTGATTAAAAATACAATTAAAACAGCAACACTGTGAAATATTATTAGCATTTAAAATAATTGTTTTCCACATGAATATATTTTCAAATGTAATTTATTTTAGTGATGCAAAGCTGAATTTTCAACATCATTACTCCAGTCTTCAGTGTCACACGATCCTTCAGAAATCTTTCTACTATGCCGATTTGCAGTTCAAAAAACTTTTCTTATAATCATCAGTATTTTTGTGGAAACCATAATACATTTTCAGAATTATTTAATGAATAAAAAGCTCAAAACAGCATTTATTAGAAATAGAAATAGAGTTCTTCTGTAACATTAAAAATGTTTCACTGTCAGTTTTGATCAATTCAATGCATCCTTCATGAATAGAAGTATTAATTTATTTCAGTACCTCTTCATTGTCAGCACTGTGACAATGTCATGCAGCTCTTCTTTAGGTTCCAAGTCTCTAAGTACAATCTAGAAAAAACATACAGTTAATAAAGGAGAAATCAGCCAGAATATTCAATTATCCACCTTATTCTCCAATGCATTAGTAAGCAGTGGTCGAGGCTTAAAGGATAACTGTTGCCAAAATGCAACCTGGGCTGTTTTTTTTTTTACTGTAAACGAGACAAACTTATATCGAAAAGCATAATTACGACAAACAAGCCGTTTTTGAGATTGACTGTGATTTCGTTTTGTGGTCAATGGCCGGTGAATGGGAGTACTAGGGGCATACATTTGAGCGCATCAAAATCGATATTTTTACAACACTAAGAAGGCTCGACACACCATGAAACTTTGCTCGAAGTATCGCCTGGGTCTCTACACATGAACTCGAGCATTGAGAACATTGTTTGTGTACACAGAGTTTACTAAAAAGAAAGTTTTTGAACAACTCACTTTCACTGTTTGAGTTTCTGCTCGCGGCCGTCTTGCCAGTCAAGAAGTGTCGATCTCCGAATGCGAGGATGGATAGCTCCTAAAGCATATTTCCATATAAATGCATGGCTAATTCGATGTTTTGTCGCAAGTGAAAAACAATATTAACCTTCTAGTTGTAAAAAGAGCCTCATATAAGCCTAATATTTCGTCGTATGGAGTCCATTCATTCGCATTCGGAGATCGACACTTCTTGACTGGCAAGACGGCTGCGAGCGGAAACTCAAACAGTGAAAGTGAGTTGTTCAAAACCTTTCTTTTTAGTAAACTCTGTGTACACAAACAATGTTCTCAATGCTCGAGTTCATGTGTAGAGACCCAGGCGATACTTTGAGCAAAGTTTCATGGTGTGTCGAGCCTTCTTAGTGTTGTAAAAATATAGATTTTGATGCGCTCAAATGTATGCCCCTAGTACTCCCATTCACCGGCCACTGACCACAAAACGAAATCACGGTCAATCTCAAAAACGGCTCGTTTGTCGTAATTATGCTTTTAGATACAAGTTTGTCTCGTTTACAGTAAAAAAAAAACAGCCCAGGTTGCATTTTGGCAACAGTTATCCTTTAAGGTTTGTTATCTGCTATAACTGTTTGCATTACAAACCAGTGTGTTCATAATTAAGATAATACATTAAAGTAATATGTGACCCTGGACCACAAAAACAGTCTTAAGTAGAACAGGTATATTTGTAGCAATAGCCAAAAATACATTGTATGGGTCAAAATTATCGATTTTTCTTTTATGCCAAAAATCATTAGCATATTAAGTAAAGATCATGTTCCATGAAGATAGTTTGTAAATTTTCTACCATACATATATAAAAACTTGATTTTTGATTAGTAATTGATTAGTTTTCTCAATAATTAGATTTGTTTGCACCCTCAGATTCCAGGTTTTCAAACAGTTGCATCTCAGACAAACATTGTCCTATTTTAACACACAACATATCAATGGGAAGCTTATTTACTCAGCTTTCAGATGACGTAATAATATCAATTTCGACATATTTACACTTATGACTGGTTTTGTGGTCCAGGGTCACATATAGTAAAATACACTCATTTGCAATATCAAGCAGCAAAACAATCTGTTTTGTACAGCTAAAAATAGCTAGATGCAGATGAGACCGGAAACCAGCCCCTTAAAATGTACAAATGGCTGCACCCACTCTTATGAGAAATATAAGGTGGATAGGTTTGCCTATAAAAGGGTGCCAACCTGTGCAATTGGTCGCTGTGCCTGGTAGAGCTCCAGACTCACTGAGGACAGACTGCCAGGACCCTGCAGCGTGTGCTGGCGGCGGGCAGGGAGAGGTGTGCCAGATGGAAACAAAACCGTGAAAACCTCCGCTCCGGAGTCATCCACTTCCTGAAAGAGCAAGACACAATCTACTGATCAATCGTGTGCTAAAATGGCATAAAATTAAGGACTATTGATGGTTTGTAGCTTCCCACCTTCACTGTAATGTCAGTGGCACTGCAATCCACAGTGATGGAATCTTCTCCAAGTGCCAGGCTGTCTTTTCCAACTAGGATGCCTGCTTGCATGGCAGCGCCAACCGGAATCACCTCATCCGTTGGGATGGAGTTCAGCAGTTCTACGTCTTGGAACAAATCCCTGATCATCTGTTGCAACTTCGGGATACGAGCTGATCCTCCACATAGAACCACCTTAGACGAGAAAGGCCTAGTTTAATTTCTATTTAAAGGAACACTCCACTTTTTTTGGAAATAGGCTCATTCTCCAACTCCCCTCTGAGTTAATAAGTTGAGTTTTACCGTTTTGAAATCCATTCAGCCATTCTCCTGTTCTGGCGATATCACTTTTAGCATAGCTTAGCATAGATCATTGAATCCTATTAGACCAATAGCATCGTGTTCAAAAATGACCAACGAGTTTCCATATTTGTCCTATTTAAAACTTGATTCTTCTGTAGTTATATTGTGTACTAATACCAGCGGAAAATGTAAAGCTGTGACTTTCTAGGCCGATAAGATTAGGAACTACACTTCCATTCCGGCGTAATAGTCAAGGAAAATTGCTGCTGTAATATGGATGCAGCAGGCGGAGTAATATTACGGAGCGCCTGAAATTAGTTCCCAGCAAGTTAACGTTCAATGTGACTGCCGTGGTATTACTGCGCCTGCTTCGGCCATGTTACGGCAGCAAACTTCCTTGACTATTACGCCGGAATGGGAGTGTAGTTCCTAATCTTATCAGCCTAGAAAATCGCAGCTTTACATTTTCCGCTGGTATTAGTACACGATATAACTTCAGAAGAGTCAAGTTTTAAATAGGACAAATATTGAAACTCGTTGGTCATTTTTGAACGTGATGCTATTGGTCTAATAGGATTCAATGATCTATGCTAAGCTATGCTAAAAGTGATATCGCCAGAACAGGAGAATGGCTGAATGGATTTCAAAACGGTAAAACTCAACTTATTAACTCGGGGGGAGTTGGAGAATGAGCCTATTTCCAAAAAACGTGGAGTGTTCCTTTAAGGTTTTGGGATGATAATTAGATGTACAGTATAACACTGAAATGATCTACTTAAATGGGGAGCTTTGAATTCAATCTATCCAGCTTTTTCTTCAAC
>NC_133364.1:10694448-10743064 GCF_049309525.1 Garra rufa | reverse complement strand
CAGCTGGATAAGACTGAAAGGCTCAGTACTAATAACCAAATGATTTTTATTCATAAATTGTGAGATACAAATCTGCAGCTCCCTCTAATGGTCACCCATTTGGGTTAAAAAGTTGTTTTACCTTGTTGATGTCAGAGGTGGACAGGTTTACTTGCTCAAGAAGTCCTTTAATTGGCTGTATGCACTTATTAAAGAGACTGGAGCATATTAGCTCAAAACGGGCTCTAGGGTAGAAGCATATGAGACATAGAGGTGAGCAATATGTACAATTTTTATGAAACTGATTTTGAACTTCCTCTCACCGTGAGACATTGCACTCAAAATCCATGCCATCGTAGAGCGAGTCCACAAAGCAGTTTGCACTGCCCAGAGTGGAGAGAGTGTGTTTGGCCATATCAGCACTGTTCATGAGCTTTAGCATCGCCCTGGGGTTACCCGTCACATCCTGTTTATAGGTCCTGGAGTCACGCATTAAAACAAAACAAAAGATTTAAAACAGTAATGACATTCATGTAGGATGGGCAGTATGAATCTTATACGAAACTGAAGGTTTAAAGATATTAACACACTACCACTCAACAGCTTAGATTAAGTAAGATTTTATCAACTTTTTATTTTATATTTTTATTTTAAAAATAAATGAATAATATTTTATAATAATTATATATTTTATATTTTGAAAAGTAATTTTTCGAAAAAAGAAAAAAAAGGGGTTAAATTGAGTGAAAACAAAGACATTTATAATGTTGCAAAAGATCGATTTTAAATAATACTGTACATTTTAATATATATTTAGGTTGCTGAAAATTCAGCTTTGCATTACAGGAATACATTTTTTTTTAAAATATATTAAAACAAACAACAGCTATTTTGAACTGCAATAGTATTTCACAATGTTTTTGTTTTTACCGTATTTTTAATGAAATAAATGCAAAAATTCTTGCCCTTACTTTTGAATGATAGTGTATATAAGACATTATATATTTAATATTTGCTGTCACATAGGTTCAACATATATTACACAAGTATATTACAGTATTACACAAATATTTTTTATTTATATAGTAATTTCTATTTTGTGATAAAGTATAAAAAAAATAAAGACACATCTCTTCCATCTACTCTTTTCTATCGACTTTTTATTATTTCATTAATTATAAAAAAAAAACTTGCTACATTATTAGACTAACCAGGACTTGTCACAACATTTATATGTTGTTGCTTTTTTGTTGTTTTGATGGCTTTCTATTGTCCTTCTTTGTAAATCGTTTCAGATAAAAGCATCTGCTAAATGATTAAATGTCTGTGTAATGGAAAAGTGCGTAGTCGAATCAGATTTTTAAATTAATAAAGATTAGATTAAAACAAAAAGATAACATTCATAAATGAATGAAAAGTTTTGCATCAGTAAAAAACAGTGTTGCATTATATAACAGTTAAAGGGATAGTTCACCCAAAAAATTTAAATTCTGTCAAGTCGTTCTACACCCTTAAACCTTCGTTCATCTTCAGAACACAAATGAAGATATTTTTGATGAAATCTGAGAGCTTATAATGGTGGCAGACTGCAACTCGGGAGAGAATAATGAAAGAAAATGTTTTTTTGTATTCTCGTAGCTTCATGAAATTACGTTTGAACCACTGATGTTACATGGACTATGGTACCTTTCTGAGCTTTCATTGTGTTAGGACCATTGCTGTCTATGGAGGGTCAGAAGGACTTCGGATTTTATCAAAAATATCCTAATTTGTCATCCAACGATGAACGAAGGTCTCACAGGTTTGGCACGACATGACGGTAATTAATTAATGACAGAATTTTCATTTTTGGGTGAACTATCCCTTTAAGAACAAAAGACTAAAAGGTTTTTGAAAGGATTCTAAAAGGTGTGAAGTTGCATTTAAATATTAAATTAAAGCACCAGACATCTACTGACTTTTTGAACTCTGCTGCGAGGTGCTGTGCGAGCTCATGTGTGAAGCTCTCTCCTCCAGTCCTGTGATCGGTCTGTGTGGTGAGAACCCGGTACATTCCGCTGTTCACCTCCAGGACGGTGACGCTGAGAGATGTGCCTCCGAGTTTGTACACCAGCACATGACTGAGGTCGAAAACAGAAATGTAAATGAAGCTTTTGAGGAGCTGAAAGAAAAATCTGAGATAACACAAAAACTCGACCTTTTTCCCAACGGGGAGTCCTGGCCGATTCCGTAAGCTAGAAGGGCGGCGGAAGGTTCGTGGATCAGCCTCAGCACATTAAACCCGGCACTTTCTGCAGCTTGCCTACAAACACAACACCGACTCTTATAAAACATCTCCCCAGACACAGGTTCTGGAGTTAGATAACAGTGTTACATCATTTGAATTAATTTGCATTCATCTCATAAATCTCAAAAGATGTTTTACAGACACATCAAGCACATACAGTACCTGAGCGCATTCTTCTCCATCTCTCCGAACTCAAAAGGCACTGTTATGACAGCATCTTTCACATCTGAACCCAAGGCCGACTGGGCCGTCTCTGTTGGGAACATAACTTAGTAATTATGACTAATTCATGCTAAATATACTATGAAAAGAAATGAAGGATTTAGACAATACCTTTCATTTTATGGAAGATCAATTTAGCTACATCGTCAGGTGAGACATATTTGGTCGTCTCTCCCGTGTCGATTTCATATCTGGGAAGGTCATTCTTGTTGACAACCTAGAAATGATAAAAATGGTTCGATTGTATGGGTACCGTTGTGTTTTTTTTAAATCTGTCAGTATTTAAGTGGTACAGCATGTACTTACAATGCATTTGCTTTCTTCTTTGTGTGCCTGAGCATCTGGGTCATCATAGCTGTCAAATACATAAGTCCAATGAATTTTACATTTTGATTATTACTATTATATCTATAAATGTATTATTATTAAGCTATTGTTAATTCAACTGTAAATGTGACCCTGGACCACAAAACCACGGGTATATTTGTAGCAAAAGACAATTGCATTGTATGGGTCAAAATTATACATTTTTCTTTTATGCCAAAGATCATTAGGATATTAAGTAAAGATCATGCTCAATGAGGATATTTAGTAAATTTTCTACTGTAAATATATCAAAACTTAATTTTTGATTCGTAATATGCATTGCTAAGAATATCATTTGGACAACTTTGAAGGTGATTTTCTCAATATTTAGATTTTTTTGCACCCTCATATTCTATGATGTATCTGTGACTTATCTACAGAAAAATGTAAATGACCAAATGTTTATATAAATAAAAAACTAAATTATCCTCAGATTAGTCTAAGCATACAACATTAAAAACCTACCGTCTGCCCAGGATCTGTTTGACTTTGACAACCGTATTGGTGGCATTTCGTATTCTGCCCTGCTTAGCAGCGATACCCACTATCTAGAAAAACATATTAAATAAACCCATTAGACTATCATATGACCTGACATTCTTGCTTCATTTATTAACATTCAAATTAAACAAATACAGAATGAATCAAGACATCTTACAACACTTTAATATTATATATACACTACCAGAAATTGTGTTTTTAAAGATATCTCTTCTGCTCACAAAGCCTGCATTTATTTGATTATTTGAAACAGTACTATTTCTCCATTTAAAATAATTGTTTTTCTATTTGAATATACTTCAAAATATAATTTATTCCTGTGATTTCAAAGCTGAATTTTTAGCATTAATACTCCAGTCACATGATCCTTCAGAAATCATTCTAATATTCAGATGTGCTGCTCGAAAACATTTATTATTATTTTTATTATTATGTTGAA
Source organism: Garra rufa (assembly GCF_049309525.1). NCBI lineage: Eukaryota > Metazoa > Chordata > Actinopteri > Cypriniformes > Cyprinidae > Garra > Garra rufa. Next base: position 10,739,270 of record NC_133364.1, on the reverse strand, counting down.
AACAGCTGAGTAGATTTCAGAAGAACAGCATTTATCTGAAATATAAATCTTTTGTAACATTATAATTGTATTTATCGTCACCTTTGACCAATTTAAAGCATCCTAGCTAAATAAAATTATTAATTTCACCTACTGTCTCTTAAGCTTTTGAATAGTATAATGTATAATGTTACAAAAGCTTGCAAATCAGCAAATTTGAATGATTTCTGAAGGATCATGTGACACTAAACACAGGAGTAATAACGCTAAAAATTTAGCTTTGATCACAGTAATAAATTACGTTTTAAAATATATTCAAAATTAGTAAGCAGTTATTTTAAATAGTAATAATATTTCACAATATCACAGCTTTAGCTGCATTTCAGATTCAAACAATGTATGTACACTGCTATTATGAAAAATGAAGCTCACTATGCAATAGAAAAACAGTACACTATACATAATACAGACACAGTATACTAGACTAGACTAGAGATATGTTTTGTAGTTATGCATATACGTTTTTATTTTACGCTTTGTTTTTGGAGCTGATGAGATATTATGAATGATTATTGCCTGCAATGTCCATCATAGAAGAATTACCTGTTCAGTGTCTCTATATGCGACCACAGCTGGAGTGACTCTGTCCCCTGCATCATTTGCCACAACATCTGCTCGCCCGTCCTATATGAAAACAATTACACTTATAATAAACTGTATTTCATCTGATCACGTTATGGTTTTGGTCTATCACAACATGACCTATTCAGCAACGTAAACAAAGTCTGTTACATATTTTATTTTGTCGCCGACATATTTAGGTTCATCAAACAACTTAAAATGATTTACAATCATAACTAATTCACCTTAAATACAGCAACACAGGCACATGTGTATCCAAAGTGCACCCCGATGGCAGCCATGCTTCCGAAAAATTCTACCGGAAGCCGGTATCCGTATGCAAATGAGAGGGGATGGACTTCAAGGCGCTGTCAAATGACTGGCGGCGATTTTAGCCAATCAGCGCGCCGCTGCACAGACGTCGAGTGGAACGTCAAGAGAGCAGCGCCTGATTTAGAAACAGCTGAAAGCGGCGTCGGTGGGTGTTGCTTACTGGGTATTGAAGTACACTTAAAAGTGCGCACAAGCGCCTTTTAAGCGCACCAGAGTCATGTCTTTAAACAACTCCTTTGCCACCCCGTTAGTTTTTCTTTTATGTGTTGTTTTATTCTCAGTTACTGATGCAGAAGAATGCGAAGGTGAGGTTGGTCGGCTTGGCTTGCAATGCGCATGAGCCCCTGAGTGTAAAAATAGTCATCTGAACTATGCTGGGTTATTGTGCACAAGTGCATGAGCGTTTTCACATAGTGCATATACGAATATTTAAGAGGTGTGTCCTGGTTTTGGATTGCAAAATGAAAACTCTTATTATTGTAATACTAAATATGGCTTGTGTGTTACACTACCAGTTTTTTTTTAAGTATTTTCTTCTCACCAAGCCTGCGTTTATTTGATCCAAGGTACAGTACAAACAGTACATTTTTTAAAAATATTTTTACTATTTAAAATAACTGCTTTTTATTTAAATATATTTTAAAATGTAATTTATTCCTGTGATTTATAGCTGATTTTTAGCATCGTTACTCCAGTCTAAAGTATCACATGATTTTTCAGAAATCATTCTAGTATTCTGATTTGCTGCTCAAAAAAACATTTATTATGTTGAAAACAGTTGAGTCGATTTTTTTCAGGTTTCTTTGATAAATAGAGTTTAGAAAAACAGCACTGGTCTGAAATAGAAAACTTTTGTAACATTATGTCTTTATCATCACTCTTGATCAATTTAAAGCATCCTTGCTAAATAAAAGTATTTAATTCTATCAATAAGTATTAATTTCTGACTATACTGACTCCAAGCTTTTGAATGGTATAGTGTATAATGGTACAAAAGGTTTTTATTTCAGATAAACACTGATTTTTGGGTCTTTCTATTCATTAAAGAATCCTAAAAACAATCTACTCAACTTTTTAAAATATTGATAATAAAAAATTTTTTTGAACAGCAAATCAGAATATTAGAATGATTTCCGAAGGATAATGTGACATTAAAGACTGGAGTAATGATGCTGGTAATTCAGTTTCGAAATTACAGGAATAAATTACATTTTAAAATATATTCAAATAGAAAGTAGTTATTTTAAATAGCAAACATATTTCTAAAATGTACAGTTTTTTGCTGTACTTTGGATCAAATAAATGCATCACAAATCTTACTGTTTCAAAACTTTTGACAATCTCCATTACTTTTTATTTTACAGTAAATAAATCAAGTATCAATTGAATACGATGCAAAGAGGTGATGCTCTTTTTGTCTATTTGTATTGATTTCCAGTGCAAATGTCTTTAGATTTTAAGCAAAATGACAAAATAAGTCACCTTGTTTTATGAGAAATTAATCAAAATTATGGCATGGCATTTAATGCATGCACTACCAAATATCTAAACATGCTTAAATCAACATACATTTACTTGAGATGCTAATTGAACATATAAAGTGTTGTTGTATGAGAAACTCATTCAATTTAATTGAGTTTTTGGTTATTTATTTATTTTTGGAATACATATCTGCAAATAGGCTCTGTTCGCATCTCAAGTAAATTTATCTGATTTAAAGATGTTTAGATGTTTGTATGACAAAACAATGCAAAAATACTGAGGAAGATGCCATGATTGAATGAACTTAAGACTTTCTAATTAAAATAGAAGACATTTTTAAGATTCACAGAAACCCTGTTATATAACCAGCATAAGAATTCAGCCCTCCAGCACAAACCTCTTTTTATTTAGTATGTGTGTATCTGTTTTGCAGTGTGTGTGGGGTTTTTGGGGCGGCTTTATAACTCACTGGTGATCAGACACACAGAACTGTCCCCAGAGCTGGTGGAGGAGGGTCTGATCAGAGCCTGCGCTGAGACTACCGGGAAAGAGAATAGACTTGTAAGAACATGAAAAGAAGTCTGGTTCTTATTCTTCTTTGCTTGCTGGTCCATGCTTGCATGTTTTTGGTATGGAATGTACTAAATGTATGACATCTTGTAATTCTTTCACCTCAGTGTTATTACCTGGGAGCCTCCAATGATGCTGCAGCCAAAGTGACAGGTGAGGTGAGCCGCCCCCTCAGTGCACATGTTCCTGTCCACAAAATCTGCCAGAAACTTCAGCGGAGGGACGGCCAGATCTGCGAGCTCAGATATGGTGAGGGTGTATTCACGTATAAGAGTCCTGAAACTGTATTTGAGAGTTTGGAAATATTTATCTCAAAGTTTTCTTCTAAAACAGAGCGTCCTGTTCTCGACTGGAGCAGGGACGCTTTGTCTAAAATGCGGGTGTTGGAGCTGAAGAGGGTCTTGGCCTCGTGGGGGGAGGAGTGCAGAGCCTGTCTGGAGAAGAGTGAATTTATTGATCTCATCCAGGAGGTGGCCCCCAAACACAGCACAGCGCAGCACAGAAGGCATTCTGAAGAGTTCTGAGGGCCTCCTTGTGCAGCTCTGTGCTGGGGAGACTCCTTGTGCAGGACACACTGCAGTGATGGGAGGGGCTGCACATGCAGCTGCGCTCAGGGACACTTGGATATTGCTCTGAGACTTCTAACTTCTAATGCTTTTCATAATATTCGTTACGAGTAGCCATGTGCAATATGTGCCCATTTCCCCAGTGTCTCATTCTCCTGTAGCACTGTAAGCATTTTCTCCCGCACACTCAGAATAAATCATTAAGCTTTATTAGTTTCAGTGATTAAGAGGTTGCTTGCAGAGATGCTGGCTGTTGGTTTTTTTCTTTTTTTTTTGTCCAACTGTTTAATTTAACTTGTGTCAAGCTCTAAGACCAGTTACATCCTAATTCGTACTCCCCTTTAAGAGCATTTTGTGGTTGCAGCTGTGGGTGAATTGCATGTTACCCATTAATTTGTCTAGATAATATTTTAATCAAAAATAAAAAAGAATAAAAATATTTTGCATAAATAATTATTTATTTGTGCACTTCTCATCAGCATAATGCAGATAATAAAAAAAGCAAAATAAACATAATTGTAATGAAAACTGTCACAATGAATGTTTTTGAACAGAAGGATTTTAATGTTTTTTTTAAAGTATCTTCTGCTCACCAAGCCTGCATTTATTTGATCAAAAGTACAGCAAAAACATTAAAATTTTGCTATATTTCAATAATTTATCCCTGTGATTTCAAAGGTGAATTTTTTGCATCAATACTCCAGTCGCATGATCCTTCAGAAACCATTCTATTCTGATTTGCTGCTCAAAAAAACAGCTTAGTAGAATTTTATTTGATTAATAGATAGTTCAGAAGAACAGCATTTAACTTAAATAGAAATATTATAATCTTATAAATAGAAATAGAAACAGTATCTTTATCGTCACCTCTGGTCAATTTAAAGCATCATTGCTAAAAAAAATGATCTATTCATCAAAGAATCCTGAAAAAAGCTGTTTTAAATATGGATATTAATAATAATCAAAAACTTTTCTTGAGGAGCAAATCAGCATATTAGAATGATTTCTGAAGGATCATGTGACACTGACGACTGGAGTAATGATGCTGAAATTTTAGCTTTGATCGCAGGAATAAATTACATTTTAAAATGTATTCAAATAGAAAGAAGTTATTTTGAATATTAAAAAAAATATATTTAAAAATTGTACTATTTTTGCTGTACTTTGGATCAAATAAATGCAGGCTTGGTGAGGAAACATTAAAAATGTTTACTGTTTAAAAACTTTTGACTGGTAGTGTACATGTCAGGGATCATCTAATTTAATCACTTTTTAACTTTTTTGCAGCTTTTAAATATTTTTCCAGATGACAAAATTAGTGAAGCACAAATATTCTGTGTAATCACTTATTATGAGGCTAAAGAAATATCGAAATTTAGTCAGAGGATATGCTTAATTGCCATGAAAATAATGCAAAAAAAATCTGGACATTATTAAAAAGTTAAAACTTCAACAAGACCAGATAAAACTTTTAAATTAGCTAAGAGAGTGTGTTAAAAATTATAGAAAGACCAATGATTTTCTCCTGTTAAATTCGGATAAGACAAAGATACAGTTGAGGTCAAAAGTGTACATACTCCTTGCAGAATCTACAAAATGTTAATTACTTCAGCAAAATAATAGGGATCATACAAAATGCATGTTATTTATTTAGCACTGACCTGAATAAGATATTTCACATTAAGATGTTTACATATGGTCCACAAGAGAAAATAATTGAGAAATAACAACAACAACAACAACAACAACAAATAAACAAAATAAATAAAAATATAAAAAGACCCCTTTCAAAAGTTTACATACGCCTGATTATTAAAACTGTGGTTATTACCTGAATTCTCCACAGCTGTTTTTGTTTGTTTGTTTAGTAATAGTTGTTCATGAGTCCCTTTTCCCATTGTTCTTCAGAAAAATCCTTAAGGTCCCACAAATTCTTTGGATTTTCAGCATTTTTGTGTATTTGAACCCTTTCCAACAATGAATGTATGATTGTGAGATCCATCTTTTCACACTGAGGACAACTGAGGGACTCATTTGCAACTATTACAGAAGGTTCAAATGCTCACTGATGCTCCAGAAGGAAAAATTAAGCATTAAGAGCCAGGGGGTGAAAACTTTTGATCAGAATGAAGATGTGTACATTTTTCTTATTTTGCTAAATTATCATATTATTTTCATTTAGTACTACTCTTCAGAAGCTACAGAAGATAAACGTTTCCCAGAAGACAAAATAAGATAAAATTTCATGCCGGCTATTAATGCATCGTATTTCCTTTTGAATCATCAGTGAGCATTTGAACTTTCTGTAATAGTTGCAAATGAGTCCCTCAGTTGTCCTCAGTGTGAAAAGATGGATCTCAAAATCATACAGTCATTGTTGGAAAGGGTTCAAATACACAAAAATGCTGAAAACCAAAGAATTTTTGAGACCTGAAGGACTTTTCTGAAGAACAGCGGGCAGTTTAACTGTTCAGGACAAACAAGGGACTCAAGAACAACTATCATTAAACAAATAATAAAAAAAAGAAAACAGCTGTGGATCATTCAGGTAAGAACACAGTATTAAGAATAAAATGTATGTAAACTTTTGAAGAGGGTCATTTTTATAAATTCAACGATTATTTTCTCTTGTGGACTACATGAACATCTTTTATGTGAAATATCTTATTTAGGTCAGTACTAGATAAAAAAAAATAACATGCATTTTTTATGATTGGTAAAATAATTAACATTTTGCAGAAGTAAACTTTTGACCTCATCTGGCCCAAAAAAAAGTACACAGAATCTCTTCGATTACAATTCCCATCTAGACAGATGTACCATTACTTCCTCTACAGTCATCTACAGTATATAGACAGCAACTTTTTGATTTTTGTGCATGTCAGTTTCCACAAACTCAGTATCAAATTTGCGTGCGTATTTCATAATTATACAGCACCACCCTGACCTCTCGTAAGGATCGCATTGTTGTGACTGTCTTTCCATACACACACCGAACAAAGGACGCCCATGAAGCCGTGCTGATGTTTACATCTGGCGCGTTGCCATGGCGACCACGGAACCTTTCATCCGCCGCTTGTGATGCCACAGGATTTTGCTGACAAACTTTTTATGTCATAAAACAGAACCAATCAGCCACGAGACCATCGGCGGGGCTCGTTCTCTCTCTCTCTCTTCTCCTCTGCTCTCTCTCCTCTCTCTCCCCACCCCACCCCCCCAGGCTTTCTCATTCACAATCCCCCTTTTTAACCATCCAGTTCTGCTGTTCTCCTGTAATAGCTGTTGAGAAGAGAGAGAGACTGTGAGTGAGATTCAGGCCTTGCCCACGCAAAGAAGTGGGAGACTGAACCTCTCTCTATACTCTCTCTCTCTTTCTTTCTCTCTCTCTCGCGCACACACACACACACAGTCAGTGTATCATGCTTGCACTGTGTGGGCTGAGCTGAGCATTCCTGTCATACAGTAACAGTCTCTCTGCCTCCGCACTCTCTCTCTCTTTCCCTCTCTCTCCCTCTATTTCTCTCTTTCCCTTTCCCTCTATCTCTCCTCTTTTCTCCCTCTCTTCTCTTTCTCACACACATACGTTGCAAATACACACATTAACACACTTATACACTTTCACAGAGCTGAGACGGACCCTCGTAGAGGAAGTCGAAATGGTGTGGAATGTGTGCCCTGGTTTTATTAGGTAAGTTTGATGATTTCCAACACATCCTTATGTGAATTGTGTGTGTGTTAAGATGTTTCAGTGACTGTTTGTTGGAAGATGAGTGTAATTTTGTGTGTCATGTTTAGTCAGCGCACCTCTGCAGATGCGGATATTTTCATTGGGGGATTACAGAACACTTTTTACCTAACAGGCGAAATGTGTGCGTTAGCAAGCGGATGTGTGAATGAGTCTATATAGGTCTTCCTCAGGCGAAGCCTAATCTCTGATTTGCTCTGAGTTGAATTTTGCAGAACGGAGGAACGTCGCCTCTTACCTTCTTTACCTGTCGCTCTCTTACGTCCTAATTTCTGTCGTGACTGAGGCCAATCTATTCAGCCCTAACGCCCACACATTAAGCCATCACATTCTCCGTTTCTTCTCCTTAATTTACTCTCTCCCCTTCTCGATCTCCCCTCTCTGTAAACATCTGTGACTGTGTGAGTCTTTTGCACGCCCGTCAGGAGGATGCTCGCTCCAGATTTGTGCTTTGGCCCTTTAAAAGCAGGCAAAGTTTCCTGGTGAACCATTTTTCTGGTTGCCATAGTGATGAGCGAGGACTTGGAGAGGTGCAGTGGTACTGGGATGCAGTGACAGCTCTTAGCATGTGAATTCTCACAGTGAGATATGGAGATGCACTGAGGCTCTGAACAGAGACGGCGATGAGGTGAGACGCCCACGCGCACACACATCATTATTGCTCACAGCGCTCTTTGGCTGATCATACTGTTCCTGGATCTGGATTCGGAGGTGACAAGAGCCCCAAAGGGGGAGGAAACCATGTGGGAACGAGTGAGGGAGAAAGGGGATTTGTGCATATTTGCGTGTGCAATGATGAATGCATATTGTTACTCTAGGCAGAAGTTTTGCATTTAGGAGGTTGCTACTTTGAAAGTTGACTTTGTATGACAAACTCAGTGACTTGTGTTTTAAGAATGCATTTTAAATAACGCATTAAAATATTGCTTGAAATTGCAGAAGGTCAGAAAGGTCTTCAAATTTAGGAATATGTTGTTGGCATAACATTACAAGCAGTTTGTTTTAATATGGCTGCCTTCGGGTTATGACATAATAATTGAGACTGCATAGAATATTTGTACTTTTTCAAATGTAAAACTGTATTTAAATATTTAAATATGTTCTAAATTTAAATTATATGGCTATTCTATATTTAAAAATACACTACCAGTCAAAAGTTTTTGAACAGTAAGACTTTTAATGTTTTTTTTTAAAGAAGTCTCTTCTGCTCGCTAAGCCTGCATTTATTTGATCCAAAGTACAGCAAAAGCAGTAATATCGTGAAATATTTCTACTGTTTAAACATTTTTTTATAATTATTAGCAGTGTTGGGGTTAGTTACTCAAAAAAGTAATATATTACATATTACATATTACTCTCAAAAATAGTAATGCCTTACTTTACTTTATTACTCCCTGGAGAAAGTAACTAGTTATATTACTAGTTATATTACTAGTTACATTTTTTTTTTCTTACACAAAAAAATGTTATTCTGAACAAAAAAGCATGACCTATACTGCGTGCATCCAGTGCATACGCGATCTCATAAAGCTCTTATAACAATGGATATTATGCACAATTAATCTTTCATAAAGGTCTACGTGTGTTGTGATTCGTAAGCACGCAATATTCAGCACTGTTCAAAACTTTTGAGCAGTGAGTGAATTCTATCTTAAACACCATTGATTGGCGATGCGTTCCAAAAATCAGCAGATGGCTTCATTGCTCATGTTGCAAAACAAGTTTTAAATCGAAACTGCCTATTCTTGCTCTTTCTAATCATATATGTTGTTCTAGCTGTTTTTGTGCAATAGATGAATAACATTATTATTATTTTTTTAGATATTTTATGTTTAGATATTTCTATATTGCGGGAGTCCCGCGAATCATTTTATTTTCCCGCATCCCGCACACACACACACACACACACACACACACACACACACACACACACACACACACACACACACACGAGTCTCTACCCGCCCGCACCAGCACACGCACTTGTCCATCAAGTTTTGTCCCGCGCCGCACTCTGTTGCGTTGGATCCCGCGGGTTTGCAGGTCTCTATTTGCGAGTGCCGCTCTGCTGCTGGCTGCCGGGTGTCGACCAATCGGTGATGGTAATTTAATGATACCTCGTGCCAAACCCAGACCAATCACTGTTCAATTCACGCCCCCCTCCCCTTCCCTTCTGTTCTCTGTGTTGTCGTGTGCCTTGAGTGTGATGAAGGTGCTACTGGCAAATGTAACGCAAGTAACTAGCTCGGGAAAACTGTAATAATATTACAATTTTCAGACGAGTAATGCCTTACACTACTAGTTACTGAAAAAAGTAATATTATTACAGTAACGCGTTACAAAGTAACGCGTTACACCCAACACTGATTATTAGTAATTAGTAAATTATTCCTGTGATCAAAGCTACATTTTCAGCATCATTACTCCAGTCTTCAGTTGCTGTCCAAGAAACATTTATAATATTTATAATATAATTATTATTATTATCAATATTTAAAACAGTTGAGTACATTTTTTGATTTTTCAATTCTTTGATGAATAGAAATACCCAAGGATCAGCATTTATCTGAAATAAAAAGCTTTTGCAACATTGTATACTATCCTGTTCAAAAGCTTGGAGTCAGTATAATTGTTTTTTGGAGGAAAGAAATGATAGAAATTAACGCTTTTATTTAGCAAGGATGCTTTAAATTGATCAGAAGTGATGATAAAAAACATTTATAATGTTGCAAAGATTTCTATTTCAGATAAACGCTGTTCTTCTAAACTTTATATTCATCAAAGAAACCTGAAAAAATTCTTCTCAGCTGTTTTCAAAATAATAATATAATAAATGTTTTTTTGAGCAGCATATCAGAGTAGTGAATGATTTCTGAAGGATTGTGTGACTGAAGTAATGATGCTAAAAATTCAGCTTTGAAATCACAATTTAAAATATATTTAAATAGAAAACAGCTATTTTAAATAGTACAAATATTTCAAATTTTTACTGCTTTTGCTGTACTTTGGATCAAATAAATGCAGGCTTAGTGAGCAGATGAGACTTCTTTAAAAAAACATTTTTCTGTTCTTACTGTTCAAAACCTTTTGACTGGTAGTGTATATTCTAAAATAGTTAGTCAAAGTACATTAATGAGCTGCAAAGGATTGCTTTTTTTTAAGTGGCGTGCACTTGCACATGCGAAAATCTATAATTAAATAAGGATTTTGCACTGGTTGCATTTGTAGCTGACAGTATAGAAATAAATAAATTTGTAACATTGATCATGTGACTGCACAGATGGTCACATGTACCTACACTGAAGCTCAAGATGCTCTTTAGATCATGCTTGGGAACGATTATAAAGTTTGACACAAAGCCTGTGTAAAAAAAAATAAAAAAGCTACATGTTATTTGTCAAACTGCCAAAAACCCAAATGAATGCATTTACTATTTTTCAGAGAGAGAGAGAGCTCTCAAAGATTTTAAGAGCGGCTGCAGTCTTATAACTTCAGTCAAGTTCTTACCCACAGATCCAGACGTTAAGGTGTGTCTTATGTAACAGAAGCAGCACGCTCATGTGATTTCTCCTTGATCTGATGAAATCAAAAGGAAATGAAATCTATCAGGACTTGATGCTGCTGTCATCTATCACAGCGTCTTCATATGTGATTTCAAATATTGATATATTCAGCATTAAAGAGCTATACGACAATATTAGTGCTGTATCGTACATTCCTGTAATTGCGTTAGAGGCCCTTCGAATGTGCGGTGGAAATAGAAACGATACTGTGCTGTAACCGCATGTGTGTGAGATTTGTAGGAAGGAGTGTGGGTGTCAGTAGCCTTTATTTCTGTTCCACATTCATGTGTGTGAGGTGAATTTTTGTATCGCCTGAGGAAAGAGGGGAGTTATCAGAGGCATGCAGCCTTTCCTATACTTCCTGCAAAAACATCCCGAGGAGCCTCGGCCCAATCCAGCCAGGAAGAAGGGCAGGAAGTTGGGCTGAGATCACGGGAAGTAAATTACAAAGCCAGAAGGGCTACGTATGAAAACAGGTCCAGTGGACGTTTCTGGAGACTGTAACAGTGCTGGATTAAAGAAATGATTTGTGTGAGCGTGTGTGTAAGTGGGAATATGTGGGAGTTGAATCTGTGTTTAAAAATTGATGGGATTATGAAGGCTTTTTTATTTCTTCATTCAGACTGGCATCATTTTCGGTGTGACCGCAACATGCTTTTATCCAACAGCATGGATAAATAAAATCTCTTATTCACTTAAATCAAAGCATCATATAATCTCCTGTTGCTACATTTTAAGCTTACAGTGGCACTTGACAACTAAAATGATGTGTTTATTTAAACATAGCCTCACCTGAGGTGTTTATAGAGATGTTGTTGACTGGTTAAGACTCTGAACTCTGGCTGCTATTGGTGGAAGTCCTCGAACGATGCTTTCGGTTGGTCGAGATGGTTTGAGATGGTCTGGAGACCTTCCTGCTGTAATTTCCTCCCGCTTTTCCTGCACGGGAATATTCAGCATCAGGGTTGGGCTTCAAGTGTCCTGAAATCTCAGACCTCAGAGGGAGCGCCGGGACATTCAAGCCTGCTGTATTTACAAAAACAAAGTGCGCATTGTGGAATACTAGCAGAAAACGGTTGGAATATAGACGGAAAGTTTGAAATACCTGCGAATGTACAGGAACCTCACATGGGAAGTCCAGGTCAAAGGTGAACTCCTCCTTGTTTCCTTGTTATTCAGCATTTCTAACTTGTTGGTGGTGTTTGCTAAGACATATTGAGTATTGCTATTGCTCATACTTACAGTAGGTGATTGTAATAAACCTCTTAATACCTAAATACTAAACCTTAGGGGAAAAATTGTCTGTTTTGGACTACAAATGTGATCCTGGACCACAAAACCAGTCTTAGGTAGCACGGGTATTTTTGCAGCAATAGCCAAAGATACATTGCATGGGTCAAAATGATTGATTTTTCTTTTATGTCAAACATCATTAGGATGGTAAAGATGACGTTCCATGAAGATATTTAGTAAATTTCCCATTGTAAACTTAATTTTGATTAGTGATATGCATTGCTAAGAACTTCATTTGGACAACTTTAAAGGCGATTTCTCAATATTTTGATATTTTTGCACCCTCAGGTTCCAGATTTTCAAATAGTTGTATCTCAGCCAAATATTGTCCTATTCTAACAAATCCCAATTTTTTTTTAAAAAATTGACCCTTATGACTAGTTTTGAGGTCCAGGGTCACAAATGATGTGGAACGTTAAAGTGAGTATGCTTTTACTTTTCTAAGTGAGACAGATTTTGAGCTTAAGGAAGAAAACTTTCCAAAATATCTCTCCCTTATGGGTGGGTACTGCTTGAGCCAGTAAGCAACAACCAAGTAGAACGCACTTAACAACTTCCTATAAACCACTCAAAACGCCTTAGCATCCAGGGAATGGCAACTTCTGTGTATTTGGTTACAACTACTGCCTAAAATAATCTCTGTATCATTTAGTGTTATAGATTAAGTGATTATTAGTACTTAAATATTTCAGTATTTTAATTCAGTTGAATCCATCTCAGATGACATGCCATTTCAGACTTTAGTTGATATAGGTTTCTGCTGGTCGTGCATAGGGGTGGGTGATATACTGGTAAAAATTTGTCAACCGGTAGAGATTTTGGACTATTGTCTCTATTGCAGTTACATGCTTACATGGCATTGCTGTGATATGTGGTCATGACAATGTATTATTTGCATGCACTTTCCAGCATTGTGATTTAAAAACGAGTGATTTTAAGCCGTTAAAGCGCAATCGGCAGCAAATGAGAAATGTGTGCGCTCTATGAAAGCATTGGGTGGAAGTATTGTTATTTTTGCCATTTTATATGATTTGTATGGTTAAATACACACACTTTATCTGTTAAAATGCCTGTCTTTGCATCCTTGTAAAAATAGTAGGACTTAAGTGAAAGCAAACAGCTGAGAAAGAAAACACATGTGTAACAGTATATTGGATCTGGGTGGCTCTTAAAGTGAAAGCAGTCTAATATTCCCGCTGTGTGTTATTCATGTTAATCAAACAACAAAAGAGAGAAAATCTCTCACTGCTCTTGACTAAATCACTTTTGTATTGTTAATAAGAAGAAAATAATGCTGTCAAATGATTAATCGTGATTAATCGCATCCAGTATTAACGTTTTTGATACATATGTGAGTATACTGTGTATATTTATTATGTATATAAATGCACACACATACAGTATATATTTTGAAAATATATAACTGTATTTACATGTATATATTTATATTCATATAAAAGATATGATTGATTCGTAAAGAAAATTTGTTTTTTTTGAGGAAAACATTTCAGGATTTTTTTCCATATCATGGACTTCTATGGTGCCCATGAGTTTGAACTTCCAAAATGCAGTTTAAATGCGGCTTCAAATGATCCCAAATGCGGTTGTAAATGATCCTAGCCGAGGAATAAGGGTCTTACTTTTTCCAAAATGATTGTTGTTGTTTTTTTATTACAATTTTTATACTTTTTAACCTCAAACACTCGTCTTGTCTTGCTCTGCCTGAACTCTGTTTTTTCCAGTTCAAGACAGGTAGGGTGTGTCGAAAAACTTGTAGAAAACATTTGGGATCGTTTGAAGCTGCATTTAAACTGCATTTTGGAAGTTCAAACTCGGGGCACCATAGAAGTCCACTATATGAAGAAAAATCCTAAAATGTTTTCTCAAAAAACATAATTTCTTTACGACTGAAGAAAGAAAGACATGAACATCTTGGATGACAGCGGGTTGAGTACATTATCTGTAAATGTTTGTTCTGGAAGTGAAATTCTCCTTTAAATATTTTTAAAATATAAACATACCATATTTTTCTTAAATATATACATGCATGTGTGTTGTGTGTGTGTGTGTGTATTTATATATATATATATATATATATATATATATATATATAATAAATATACACACTACACACATACATTATGTAAACAAAAACTTTTATTTTGGATGCGATTAATCACGATTAATCGATTTGACAGCACTAGAAGAAATATGTATTTGATTTACACAGTGAAGAATATGCGTTTTTATGCATTGTATGTAGCATTACTTATTTCTTTGTTTTACTGTAGTTTTTTGTCCATTGCTAGTAATTAGTTTCTTATTCTTATTTAATCACTTACTGTTTACTTATCTTCAGCGAGTTTTTTTTTTTTTTTAATTTAGGCTAGTATTAGTTTAAGTGATATTGAAACTGGTGACAAGAATTACACCTTATTTAAATACCGTGATATAAGACTTATATCACCCACCCCTAGTCGCACAGTGTAACAATGCAGATGCAAATGATACTTGCTCTTTACAGGGATTTTCCATCTAATGTTCTCTGTGACAATGTCTGTTACGTAATAGAGGACTTCCCTTCTGTCTCTGTGGACAATAGTCAAGAGTGTCTGAAATGTTTTAGCTTGTGTGTGATTGCATTGGAATGAGTGAGTAGGTGGACGGCTACATGTGGCCGGCTGTGATAATAGTATGCTAAAAGAATGAGGCATATTCCTCCACCAATTCTTAGCGTGGCTGAAAATGTCCAAGGCATTTATCCCTCTGATGCATGCAAAATGAATCGTTCTACTTCAAAACAATAACATATGTGTCCCTGGACCACACAACCAGTATTTGTGGCAATAGACAAAAATATATTGTATGGGTCAAAATGATCGATTTTTCTTTTATGCCAAAAATCATTAGGATATTAAAAGATCATGTTCGGTGAAGATATTTTGTAAATTTCCTACCATGAATATATCAAAACCTAATTTTTGATTAGTAATATGCATTGCTAAGAACTTTATATAGACAACTTTGAAGGCGATTTTCTCAATATTTAGATTTTTTGCACCCTTAGACTCCAGATTTTCAATAAGTTGTATCTCAAAATATTGTCATATCCGAACAAACTATACATCAATTGAAAGCCTATTTATTCAGCTTTCAGATCAGTTTACAAATTCAAAAAGAAGAATCTTCCTTAGCCACAAAGAACCTTTTGTGAAACAGAAAAGTTAAAGGTTCTTTATGGAACCATTTAGACATTTGTGAAGTACCTTTTTTTTAAGAGTGTATCCTAACAAACCATACATTAATAGAAAGCTTATTTATTCAGCTTTCAGATGATGTATAAATCTCAATTTCAAAAACTGACCTTTATGACTGGTTTTGTGGTCCAGAGTCACATATAATAACTTCAAATATTTTATCACATCAAAATAGTCTATTCTGAGAGAGTCCTGACATCATTCCACTGCAATAAAAGATAGTAGTCATATAGTAGGTACCAATTTATAACATTAAAGGGCATTATTTTTATATGCAAAAGCAAACATTGCTTGGAGTCTTGTCATTCAGTAACAGGACAGACTGATTGAATTATGGGAAACATTCTAAAGTAATTGCTTGTGATGCTTTAAATGCAACATCACTCCCCAAATGGTTAAAAATTACTTTTGTAGCGCACGTAATCATGCTTCAGAGGGTTTAAAATGAAGTATTTAAAATGGGTGTCAAGAGTTCAACAGCGCTGGTGGTTTGTTGCTTGCGATGCTTTAATCGGAGGGACGGCAGTGAGTGTGTGTGTGTGTGTGTGTGTGTGTGTGTGTGTGTGTGTGTGATTTTGCACAGCTGTCTCTAAAGAGGAAGTGGTAGCGCACCAGAACAAGCAAAGTGCTGAGTTGCCATGGTAACTTGGGATGCAGGGTTCCCTCAATTTCCATTATTCCCAAGTGGATCTGCTTCACAGTGTCCATGGCAACCACTCACAACCAATGGAGTTCCTCTCTCTCTCTCTCTCTTCTCACTGTCTCTATCAAACTCTCTCATCCCATCATTTTATCTTGATTTGTGGTAAAATGTCATCTCCATGCTTACGTAAAGACGTCACACCTGTCACACACAATGTCTTTGACATTGTAAGCCACCAATGCACACTTCTTTTGAGCACATGCTTGCTTGAAAACAACCTAAACATCAGTACATCAGAATGAGTTTGACAGGTGTATGTTGTCTTGTAGGGTTGTGAGGCCGGCGTGTTGAGCAGAACGCACACACACTCGCACACACACACACTCTCCCGGAGCATGCCTATCAGTCCACCTGCCGACGGCAAACATGAGGCTCTCGACCGGCCGCGGCAACAACACACCCCTACCAACGGTAACCACGGAGATGACAGCATTCGGGCCTCTCCTGGGAGTAAATCTTCCTCCGAACCTATGGAGGATCTCCACGGAAATGCAGTTGTCATACGCATCGGAATCCCTGATCTGCAGCAAACGGTGAGCGCTCCTCTCATATGCATATGCAGCCTCTCTCTTTTCTTTGAAATGGCTGCACTGCAGCACTGGAGTAGAGAGTGGCAGTGATTGGTACAGACCGAGTTGTCGATTCTGCGTGGGAGTAAGGGGTGTGTGACAGAGGCTTACAGCATGTCGTCTACATGCACGCATGTTCCTGCATAGGGATCCGCAGGCATTTGTGCTGAAACATGCCGCATTGGTTGTCGACTGCATATATGCATATATGGTGTGACTTTTTTTGGCTGAATAAATTTGCACTTCTAATTGATGTTATGTGGAACATGTTTACATAATCTGTAGACAAAACTGCAGACATACCTTGGTCTTTCTGAGTCTTTTCAGCATCCGGCGTAACTCCTTGATCTCTGTCAATGTCCGACGGGGGTACTTTGAAGTTGAGTTTTGTATTTTGCACCTCTATCATCCTCTGCTTTTCACATTAACCTGCGAACAGAAAATATTAAAGGTTTGAAAATGTGTTTAAAATATGCCCTCACCCTCAAGCCATCCAAAATGGTATGTTTGTTCACCGCAACAGATTCTGAGAAATTTAGCATTGCATCACTTGCTCACCAATGGATCCTCTGCAGTGAATGGGTGCCGTCAGAATGAGGCGCACACATCTGAAGCACGCGCACAGAAAGCAACTAAACTAAGTTCTCTTTCATGTCTTATTGCGCTTAAACGGTCAAATACACACAAGTTTAAGTTAAAACACACAGAAGGTACAAAAACAGTCAGTTATGTCTGTGAAGGTAAACAGCTGGGAAAGAAATCACATGTTTATATTAGATCTGTGTGGCAGCAGCGTAATATACAGTAAATAAATTAATAAATCCACTGCTCTTTTGTCTCCCCTGAGGCTGAGTGTTCTGTGCTCGTCTGTGCAGATCAAAAGACAGAACAGTTAACATGCTGTGCTTGAACTTTTGTCATGGGGTTAGAACTGGTACACCGTTGTCGCTTGCGAAAACAAAATAGTGGCGCCGTGGATGTAAACGTGCACATTAAGGGGCGGTAATATTATAATAAGATCCCCTTACTATGTCACAGGGGGAGTGAAATTTGACGCTTACCAAAAACATCAAAAAATTTGTGCTTTTTCACGTTTTCTAGGTTGGTAGATGCACTGCGGACCTGAATATATAGCTCTTAAACATGGGAAACAGTCAGAATGTAATGATATGTCCCCTTTAAGATGTTTTTAACTTCAAACCGTTGCTTACGGCTAAAAAACAAATCCTCTATTCATAATATTGCTTTTCTTCAGTTGAAAAGCCGACGTTTGAATCATAAAATATAAGCAAAGATCAAGAACCGTTTACAAGCCAAAACATTCCAAAAGAAATTTGACGTTTAGATAAGTTAAAGCACCTTAATGATGGATTTGTTTCTTACAAACATGTAGCTTTTTAACTTCACAAGATGTTTATTGATGGACGGGAGTCGTGTGGATTACTTGTGGATTATTATGATGTTTTCGGCCTCAGGCCACCCAAATGTAGACGAGTTTTTAAGCAACAAACTCATCTACATCTTGGATGGCCTGAGGGTGAGTACATTTTCAGCAAATTTTCATTTTTATGAGAACTGCTTCTTTAAATAACATTATTTTTGCACTGCGAATCTCACAAACACCATTTCACTTTACATTCGGCTAATTCAAGTAAGAAGATGTCATGAGGTCAGCGCTTTCTTATTGACTGATGATGAATAAACGTTTGAGAACAAATAGTACAGGCCTTAATCTCTTGAATGATCTTATGAAGTAAAGACTAAAGCCTGGTTCCTTTGTAGGAAATGTTAGATAATCATGTTTTTAGACATTTTTATGAACACTTGATGGCGAAGCAAGATTCAAATTGTACATTAATACTTAAGCTTTTAGCTCATATACTCCAGTCACTTTAAGCCTTGGTGCTCATATGGGTGATGCAGGTTTCAGTCCAGCCTGCAACATATCTTAATATATGTGACCCTGGAACACAAAACCAGTCATAAGGGTCAATTTTTTTTTCAATTGATATTTATACATCATCTTAAAGCTGAATAAATAAGCCTTTGCGTTGTTAGGATATGACAATATTTGAAAATCTAGAATCTGAGGGTGCCAAAAATTTTAAATATTGAAAATCGCCTTTAAAGTTGTTCAAATGAAGTTCTTAGCTATGCATATTACTAATCAAAAATTAGGTTTTTATATATTTACGTTAGGAAAATTTGCTAAATATCGTCATGGAACATGATCTTTACTTAATATCCTAATGATTTTTGGCATAAAAGAAAAATCTATAATTTTGACCCATATAATGTACAATCTAGTGCTACAAATATACACGTTACTTCAGACTGGTTTTGTGGTCCAGGGTCACATATGTCACCTCATCCATGAGTTTGTCAATCCCTATATGCAAATAAGCATAAATCCCCAAATAAAAGCGAAAATATTGTTGGTTCATATAGGAATATGACAAGTTTGTAATATGTGTGCTTACAGAAATGCCTGCGATTGGACCTTGAGGCTCCAGTGTGGGTTTGTAAGCAGCAAGTTCTGGTCACTCTGACACAAAGCCTGACCGATGTGCTTAACTATGGCCTCTACCTCCCTGCCTTTAACGGGCGTGCCGGAAAGTTCCTCGATGAGGAGAGATTGCTCAGGGAGTATCCTCTCCCTACGATCACACCTGTACCATACCTAGAGGTGCACATAAACATCCTTCTGCATCCCACAATGCTTTAGAGCTCTCACTTATTATATAATTACGTCATGTTGCTATGTTATTTTCACTCACCTATCAGTTTATTTGTGTGACTTTAGTTCCGTTACAAGAGGCGTGTTTACACTCAGAGCCATGTAGATGACAAGCAACTGGCCAAACTACATACCAAGGTAATATTTAACTGAAATGTGACCCTGGACCACAAAACAAGTCATAAGGGTCATTTTTTTTAAACGGAGATACATCATTATTAAAATCTAAAAATATTCTAAATATTGATAAAATCGCCTTTAAAGCTGTGCAAATAAAATTCTTAGCAATGCATATTACTAATCAAAAAGTTTTTAGATATTTGCGACAGGAATATATATACTATAAATCCTTAATATCCTAATGATTTTTGGCATAAAAGAAAAATCGATAACTTTGACCCATACAATGTATTGTTGGCTATTGCTACAAATGACTGGTTTTGTGGTCCAGGGTCACAAATGTTCTAAATGCTGAAACATTCTCTTTAAAACTTTGCTATCTAAAGCATTTGTAAGCTATTTAATTTTGCTCTTGAGAAAAGTGCATGTTTTTTTCTGTGACAGTTCTAGCCACTATAAATGCCAAACAGAGTCATGGGAGCATCCCATGCTTTTTTTTAGCCAAATTTGAAAAAACTAGCTAATTAGAAACGCACTCTGTCTGTGAATCATTTAGTGCATTCAGTTTAGCTGATATTGCACTTGCTGACATGTCTTTAAAGGATGGGTTTGGCAAAACAGTTAGCAAAATGGCAAAAGTTAGCAAAAGAATTTGAAGTGCTTACAGCACCTTTAAAAGAGCCATAGCATATAGTTTGATTGTATTCATTATTCTAAGCCCACTTATGTTAGTCAAGGTTTCTTGCAGCTGAAATATAATTTAGTTGCATGACTATTTTTTGAAGTGTACAGACTGTTCTGATACCATCTTATATACTATCTAATATCTTTATTTCTTTTATTACTTCTTTGTATGTGCTCCATTTGCTTCAAAACCAAGATTTCTGAATGAAAAATCGTGGTCTAAGCAACTTTGTGTTATAAATGTTAAATGTTGTATGTTTTCTATGCATTTCACTAATTTCTGTTGCTGCTAGGCCAACCTAAAGAAGTTTATGGAGTATGTTCAACAAAGGTGTGTGGACAAGGTCTGCAGGTTTCTGGAGAAAGGGCTGGACCCCAACTTTCACGATTCTGAGAGTGGGGGTGAGTACTTCAGAGTATATATACATACAGCTGAAGTCAAAAGTTTACATACACCTTGTTAAATGTTAATTATTTTACCAAAATAAGAGAGATCATTAAAAGGCATGTTATTTTTTTATTTAGTACTGACCTGAATAAGATACTTCACATGAAAGATGTTTACATATAGTCCACAAGAGAAAATAATATTTGAATTTATAAAAACTACCCCGTTCAAAAGTTTACATACACTTGATTCATAATACTGTGTTGTTACCTGAATGATCCACAGCTGTTTTTTTTGTTTTTAAATGATAGTTGTTCTTGAGTTTATTGTTTGTCCTGAACATGCATATGCTGTTCTTCAGAAAAATCCTTTAGCTCCCATAGATTCTTTGGTTTTTCAGCATTTTTGTGTATTTGTACCCTTTCCAACAATGACTGTATTATTTTGAGATCCATCTTTCCTTTGCTTCAGAAGGAAAACCAATGCATTAAGAGCCGGGGGTGAAAACTTTTGAACAGAATGAAGATGTGTACATTTTTCTTATTATGCCTAAATATCACATAGTTTTCTATCTAGTACTGCCTTTTTAGAAGCTACAGAAGATCCTTACATGATCCTCAGTGTGAAAAGATGGATCTCAACATCATACAGTAATTGTTGGAAAGGGTTCAAATACACAAAAATGCTGAAAAACCAAAGAATTTGTGGGACCTAACAGATTTTTCTGAAGAACAGCAGCCAGTTGAACTGAAAAAACACAGCTGTGGATCATTCAGGTAACAACACAGTATTAAGAATCAAGTGTATGTAAACTTTTGAACAGGGTCATTTTTATAAATTGTATAACTATTATTTTCTCTTGTAGACTATATGTAAATGTCTTTTTTTGTGATATATCTTTTTCAGGTCAGTGCTAAATAAAAAAAATAACATGCATTTTGTATGACTCCTATTATTTTGTTGAAATAATTTACATTTAGCAAATTTTGCAAGGTGTATGTAAACTTTTGACCTCAACTGACCTCTTTTTAATAGTTAACTTTTAACTTTTTTTGCTCACTAAAAACTTCCACAGATCATGTTTTAAGGTCATTTCAAGTTTTATTTTGATGTAACAAAGTGGTTATATCTAAGTGTGTGAGTTGTTTACTTACTTTTTTTAAATTAGTCTTCCCATTGATGCCATTATATTGTTCAATCAGACTGATTCACGAATGCGGAACGTGCATGAACACAAGAGCCAGGATTTATTGCATGAACCAATCACAGATGAACACACCAGTCATATCGAATCATATCGCAATGGTGGCATTACCTCGTCTCACGTGACTTTCCCCCATTCATTCTCACTTACCCCCCACCGAACCCACTGCACGCTTTAGGATTTCTGTTAAAGGAACACTCCACTTTTTTTGGAAATAGGCTCATTCTCCAACTCCCCACGAGTTAATAAGTTGAGTTTTACCGTTTTGAAATCCATTCAGCCGTTCTCCTGTTCTGGCGATATCACTTTTAGCATAGCTTAGCATAGATCATTGAATCCTATTAGACCAATAGCATCGCGTTCAAAAATGTCCAACGATTTTCCATATTTGTTGTATTTAAAACTTGACTCTTCTGTAGTTATATCGTGTACTAAGACCGGTGGAAATGCAAAGCTGCGAGTTTCTAGGCCGATAAGATTAGGAACTACACTCCCATTCCGGCGTAATAGTCAAGGAAGTTTGCTGCCGTAATAAGGCTGAAGCAGGAGCAGTAATATCACGCAGCACATGTGCAAATGCTAAACTAGCTGGGAACTCATTTCTGATAATACTCCGCCTGCTTCGGCCATATAATGGCAGCAAACTTCCTTTACTATTACGCCGGAATGGAAGTGTAGTTCCTAATCTTATCAGCCTAGAAACTCGCAGCTTTGCATTTCCACTGGTCTTAGTACATGATATAACTACAGAAGAGTCAAGTTTTAAATACAACAAATATGGAAACTCGTTGGACATTTTTGAACGTGATGCTATTGGTCTAATAGGATTCAATGATCTATGCTAAGCTACGCTAAAAGTGATATCGCCAGAACAGGAGAACGGCTGAATGGATTTCAAAACGGTAAAAATCAACTTATTAACTCGGGGAGAGTTGGAGAATGAGCCTATTTCCAAAAAAAGTGGAGTGTTCCTTTAAAACTCAATGGGCTCAGGGGAGGCGAGAGAGATGCGAACTCCCATTGTAACATTACCGGCTAGTGTCGCTATTGTACAATTTTGTTTTTAGAAAAACACTTTTGTACACTTTTTAAAGGAGTAGTTCACTTTCAGAACAAAAATTTACAGATAATGTACTCACCCCCTTGTCATCCAAGATGTTCATGTCTTTCTTTCTTCAGTCATAAGGAAATTATGTTTTTCGAGTAAAACATTTCAGGATTTCTCTCCATATAGTGGACTTCTATGGTGCCCCTGAGTTTGAACTTCTAAAATGCAGCTTCAAAGGGCTCTAAACAATCACAGCCGAGGATAGAAGGGTCTTATCTAGCAAAACAATCGGTTATTTTCAAAAAAAAAAAACAAAAAAAAATTACATTTTATATACTTTTTAACCTCAAATGCTCACCTTGTTTGAGATTAAAAACTATATAAGTTGTAAATGTTTTTAGAAAATAACTGATCGTTTCGCTAGATAAGACCCTTCTTCATCGGCTGGCATCATTTAGAGCCTTTGAAGCTGAATTTAAGCTGCATTTTGGAAGTTCAAACTCAGGGGCACCATAGAAGTCCACTATATGGAGAGAAATCCTGAAATGTTTTCCTCAAAAAACACTATTTCTTTACGACTGAAGAAAGAAACACATGAACATCTTGGATGACAAAGGGGGTGAGTACATTATCTGTAAATTCTTGTTCTGAAAGTGAACTACTCCTTTAATGTTATGTTTTGTAATATTTATGTTGTTTTACTTTTGAACTATGAATTTTTTTCTCATCCAATGTTTTGAGGAGGCACTGCCTCCCTTGCCTCCTTGGAGGAAATCTGCTTTCAATTTGTGGAAAAGAGCAACTTGGACATTCTGCCAAACATCTCAATCTGGTTTCAATGGAGTAATCTAAATAATACGGGGATGGAGCAAGATGAATTTTCATTTGGCATGAAAGATAGGTGAACTATTCCTTTAAAGTTTGCCTTGATTAGCATTTAGCAAGCTTTAATGAATGCAAATTCAGGACAGTGCTAATCAGCAAGGATATTCGACAAAACGAGCCCGTCATTTATCCGCTGAAACGGATCTGACATTTAGCATTTGTAATCATCTCTGCATGTGTGATGTTTCCAGAATCTCCTCTCACTCTCGTGGCCCAGCTGGACACTTGTGCCGATCTGATTAAGGTGTTGAGGAGCGGAGGAGCCCATCTGGACTTCAGAACCAGAGACGGCCTGACGGCGCTGCACAAAGCGGTCCAAACGCACAACCATGTAGCATTGACTGTGAGTTGATGCACTTTCCCTCCCACACGCACAATCCAAAGAAAGACTCATCCTTACACAACTCATCACAAGCTGTTGGGAGTCTGTGCACATATGTCCGTCATGTTTCGTGTGCTATCCGCAGACATTGTTGGATCTGGGGGCGTCTCCAGACTATAAGGACAGTCGTGGGCTTACCCCCCTCTATCACAGTGCCATGGTTGGGGGAGATCCGTACTGCTGCGAGCTGCTGCTCTACGATCACGCCCAGCTGGGCTACAGCGATGAGAACGGCTGGCAGGAGATCCATCAGGTAACGCAAAGACACGTTAGACCCGTCTGATGCTCAGAAATCTCTCATTAAACGTAAAGGAGAGAAAATCTCCCGTGGCTTAAACTTTCATTCTCCAGCGAGACTAAATATATCCTCTTTATTGTTTGCTACACCTGCAGCAGTGGGTGATCCGAGCGTGTTTGTGTGTGTGTGTGTTTGTACCATAGGCTTGTCGTCATGGAAACGTGCAGCACCTTGAGCACCTGTTATTCTATGGAGCGGAAATGAGCGCTCAGAATGCCTCAGGAAACACAGCACTACACCTGTGTGCCCTCTACAACCAGGTACACACACCTATAAACACACACATTATCTATGCTGTACAATCCAGTACATAGTATGCATTTTTGTACACCCATGCATAAAATATAAGGATGACCTCCTAAATATGTCAAAATGTCTGAAATATAACTATAGCGAACTGCATGGAATGCAGTACTTGCACCTGACTCCAGCTTACAGCTTGTGTGTGACAAATGAACCTGAAGTGATATTAACTGCAGTTTTTTAACATCATCTGTCATCTTTCAAAAACATTAACACACACAAGTTCAATTTCAGTCAGGCTAAAACATTAATTTGTAACTTGAAAAAAAAAATGTGAACGCTTTAACAACAAATGGTGTTGAATTTGTAAATTTGTGACCCTGGATCTCAAAAGCATTCATAGGGGTCAATTTTATGAAGTTGAGATTTTAGAAAGCTGAATAAATAAGCTCTCCATTGATGTTAGGATAGGGAAATATTTGGCTGAGATACAACTATTTGAAGATCTGGAATCTGAGGGTGCAAGCAAAAATCTAAATATTGAGAAAATAGCCTTTAAAGTTGTCCAAATTAAGTTCTTAGCAATGCATATTACTAATCAAAAAATACGTTTTGATATAGGAAATTTAAAAATATTTTCATGGGACATGATCTTTACTTAATATCCTAATGATTTTTTGCATTAAAGAAAAATTGATAATTTTGACCCATACAATGTATTCTTGGCTATCGCTACAAATATACCCGTGCTACTTAAGACTGATTTTGTGGTCCAAGGTCACATTTGCTCCAATTTGACTCATTCTAAATTTACATTTAGCCTAAATGTAGGCTACTGTAACATTAGAAATGAATTTTATTCCCCCTGAAATACTTTGGAAATATATTTTGGTATGTGAAGGTTGGAACTAAATATATTTTCTATTGCAAAAATTTCATTGAACTTGCCATTTGCAATATTTTACATTTATTCCAAAATAATACCTCAAGGCAGTAACAATTTGTATTTGTGAACATGATCAGCTATTGTTTTTAATAGTTAACTTTCAACTGTTTAATTTTTCGTAAGTCATCAAAGCTCGGTAAATATTGGTCACAGACACAGAAATTAACTTTAAATTTCACCAAGCTGATTACTCACTAAAAACTCACACAGATCATATTGTCATGCCATTTCAAGTCTTAATGTCCTTGCACACTGAGTCTGAAATTTTCATATTCGTCAAAATTCATACATAACATCACAATGGCTCAGAACTGTCAATACACCTCTCAAAATGCTTGCTACAGAGGCAATGTGTAAACATGATTGACACAATGCAAGGTTGTATAAATTTTTTAACGTGCAAAAATTTCGGGATCAGTTAAGGACCTTAATTTTGACGTAACAAAGTGGCTATAACTAAATGTGTGAGTTGTTTACTTACTTTTTTAAATTACTCTCCCTATTAACGCCATTACATTGTTTATTCAGACTGGTTTCGCAAACGTGGAACGCGCATGAACACAAGAGGCGGGATTTATCACATGAACCAATCACAGCCCTTCATAACCAGCCATTTCCAATCATATCCCATTCATTCTCAATTACCCCCCACCAAACTAACCGCATGCTTTAGCGGGTCTGTTAAAATTCAACGGGCTCAGGGGGCTGTAACTTTACTTGCTGGTTTTGCTGTTGGACAGTTTTTCTTTAGAAAAAAACATTTTCATCCCAATATTTTAAGGAAGCGCTGCCTTCATTGCGTCCTCAGGAAACACAGCTCTAACCATTACATATTTAAAAAAAATATATATATCAGTATACATACTTTACAGTAGGCCATAGTATTTCACTGCAATTGTATATAGTTATTATACTCAGCTGGGCATCAAATCACCTATAAACCATCCACATTTACAGGGTCTGTAATCTCTGTAATCTCCCCTCATGTTTTCTTATGCCCTTACCACCTTTTTCTTTGTTCGCTCTGCCATATCTACAGGAAGGCTGTGCTAGAGTTCTCCTGTTTCGAGGAGCAAATAAAGAAATCAAGAACTACAACAACCAAACAGCATTTCAGGTATGAAACATCTCTCAGCTATTGTTATGGCTCAGCTCTAAATCCGTTCCTATTTCTTAAATTAACACGTTTTTCTGGTAGGTTGCTATCATCGCAGGGAACTTTGACCTGGCAGAAATCATCAAGATTCATAAAACCTCAGATGTTGGTGAGTCGATCAGGATTTCGTTTTCTTCAGGCCTTGAATCTTGGCTCTATTTACTCTGCACCACAACACCATAATACATTTTCGTGGGCTGTCTCGATGAAATCAGTTCACTCTAATTCAAATCCATTATTGGGTGTCATTTCAGATAAAGCCTTGGTTTATTATTTAGTCTTGTGGATGAGGCACAAGTGCTCCTTTCAGAGTAAAAAAGCAGAAATGACAACATAAGAGCGTTTGATCACACGAAGCAGCATAAATCTAGTAACTTTATCACAGCCAGTGTCAAAACAATCCATAAATGCATGATATCTTATTATACTGTTCCTATCAGAGCTCTAACTTTACAATAAGTGATACGTTTGTAGTATTTGTGTATGTGGGCTAATCTTTTTATGATTTGTGTGTGTTTCTCTTTGTAAATCTCAGTCATGCTCTGTGTGATGTAATCTGTGAGTCATCTGTTTGTAATTTTTGTGTAATCTGAGTGTGTTTCACGTGCTGATCTTTCTGTCCGGTCTTTGATTAACTCACCAGTGCAATCCCTGCTTCACACCCAATTTGTGTGTGTGTGTTTTTTTTAACCCCACAGGTTGTGGCTCTGTACACCTGCAGATTTGACGCAACACTTTGTGTTTAAAGTGGTCATATCATGAGAAATCAAATTTTGTTCAGTACACTTTGTTAAGTCCTTCCCAGTCTAAAAAGACCATTTACCAAAACAGAACTAATATAAATCAGATACAGTTTACATTTTGCATTTTCTTGCAGAATGTACAAAAACAATAATTCTTTAGAATGCCCCTGAAGACTGCATACAGTAACGGTAACAGTTAAATACATTGCACAAGATGGTAACTGAATTGTGTGTTGCTTCCTCGAGCATCAGTGACTGTCACCTGTTGTGATAGTTGTGCATGAGTCACTCAGTTGTCAACAGACACTCGATACCTTATTACATGTTTGTGTTCTCAACCACAGTAGCTCAGAGCATGCTGGGAATCCAAGAACTTACTGTACATGAATGGTTTAAGTAAAGAACAGTGGGCAGAGACAAACTGGCGACTCATTCACAACTATCACAAAAGACAATATATAATATACTCAAGGAGGCAACACACACTGGGTGCGTAATTACAGTGAATTGCACAATAGCTTCTTAATACTTACTATAGACTTACATATTGGCAGCACTACATTCTTAAAAATAAAAGTGCTTTAAAAGGTTCTTCAAGCGATGCCATAGAAGAACCATTTTTGGTTCCACAAAGAATCATTCAGTCAAAGGTTATTTAAAGAACCATCTCTTTCTACCTTTTATAATCTGAAGAACCTTCTTTCACCACAAATAACCTTTTGTGAAACAAAGACTCTTCAGATGTTAAAGGTTCTTTATGGAACCATTTAGACAAAAAAAAGGTTCTTCTATGGAATCTTGAAGCATATTTATTTTTAAGAGAGTAGCTGGCTAGTAGTAGTGGCATTTCTCATTAAACGTATATACTGATATACAGTGCCTTGCAAAAGTATTCACACCCCTTCATTTTTTCACGTTTTGTTGCAGCATTATGTTAAACTGCTTTAAATTACTTTTTCCACATCAATCTACATCTCATACACCATAATGACAAAGCACAAAACAGGTTTGTAACAACTTTGCAAATTTATTAGAAATAAAAAACTGAAAAGATCCCATTGCATACGTATTTATAATGTATTTCTGGGACACTCGAAATTTATCTCAGGAGCATTCATATTGCTTCTAGATGTTACTACACTTGGAGTGGAGTTAAACTGTGGCAAATACATTTGAATGAGTATGATTTAGAAAGGCACACACCTCTCAGAAAAGGTCTACCAGCTGAAAATGCATATCAGAGCAAAAACCAAGTCCTGAGGTCAAGATAACTGCCTGTAGAGCTCAGTGACAGACTTGCGTTAAGGCAATGATCTAGGGAAGAGTTCAGGAAAAAATCTGCTGCATTGAAGGTTCACAGAAGCATGTAGCCTCCATTATCCATAATGGAAAACGATTGGAACAACTAGGACTCTAGAAAATGTCTGCCAGCAAATCTGGTTTTTGCTTGCTCATTATTATGGTGAATGGAGTGTAAATTGATGTGGGGAAAAACTAATTTAAAGCAGTTTAACATAATGCTGCAACAAAACAAAATACTTTTGCAAGACACTGTATATATATATATATATATATATATATATATATATATATATATAGAGAGAGAGAGAGAGAGATTCTACAAGTGGTACTTAAACCTATAAACAAATCTATATGAACACAAACCCTACCATTCAACTTTCTGAAGAGTTAAAGTTACAGTAGCAAATTTAATTTAAGGATTGAAATGGTGATAAAAAAATTAAATTACTTTATTTTGATATTTTTGAGTTTTTTTAAGATTTGATATGACCCCTTTAAAGTCTTTATTTATGGTATTTACATCCATAAACCATGAACCATCAAGGACTTGCAGCCCATATGACCTCCACCTGACCATTTAAATCAAAATGAACTAGACGTATTACATTAAAAATCTTAAACAGCAGCAATATGCATCTAAGCCATTCCAACGCTGTGGTTCACAGATGGGGTGCTAGTCTTCAGGTTATGAGTGATTCCTCTCTATCAGCCTGACACAGGTTAATCTGTCCAGCTAGTCTTTTTCTTGATGATAGATTGGACATATCCATACCACCAGCCTCCTGGAGAGTGTTCTTGAGCCATTCGACAGGCGAAAATGGGTTTTATTCACAACTAATAGGATTCTTCAAGAATTCATTACAGTGGTCTCTCTTGTCTAGCAGATCATTTAATGTTTCTGCATGACTTTTTGACGATTTAGGCTGCTGTTTTTTTAGCAAACGGCACACCTTAGCTGAATTTGATCTGGGTGCATATTAAAATATAATTTTCTGAAAAAAAAAAAAAAACGACTTGGGATGGAATAAAAAAAAAACTGTACACAGTGGGATATTAAACAGCTGGATATTAAAAGGACTGCACTTTCTAAATGGTTCTCGGATGTAAGTATGTATATTTAAAGATGAAAGTGCACTTTTATAAACATAATGTGCAGTAGCAAGAGCCAAATGTGTTACAGCATAAATATTATTTTTGTTTCCATAATTAGTGTGTGTGGTGTGAATCTTTTTGTTATAGCTTATGCATGGTGATATCTTTCACAAATTTACATGATTTTATATTACAAGCATGGAGATTTCTCAAATCAAATTAGCTAGTACAGCAGTATTGATGTTGGTAGGCTCTGTGTGGTTTTATGTTAAGTTTGTTTAACTATTTATATGTCGCCATCTTCCTGTAAAAGTGCCTTTCAGGGAGACCCCTTCGTATTCGTCTCGGCGGCGCGCGGTCTGCGTATCCCCACGTCGCTCTCTTATGCGATCGGCCAGTGATAACGCTCTAGATGAGAGTCTGCCAGCTCCCTCTCCGGCCCCCTCCCTTCGCAGCCTACCCCCGCTGGAGCCTGACGACACCACCCCGTCCCAGCGCAGCCCTCAGGCCGCTCACACTCACACGCGCAGCCTCAGGAGACACACCCGCTCAGGAGGACACCTCAGGTGCAGAGTCGTCCTTGATTTGTGATAAATATGATATTTAAGCAAAATTGGATATTTAGCAACATGCCCAGACTGCTCTTTTCCATCAAATTAAATTTAAAATATGCTTTAATTAATTGCAAGTATTTATTTTAAATTATATTTATTTACACCTCGGGTATTTGAGTCCAAACTTTTTTTTTTTTTTTGCTTTTCACAAAATTAGATATTTAAAAAACATGCACAGACTGCTCTTTTCCACAAAAGAAAAATTATTTTTGCTTTATTTTTATTTAAATTATTTGCATTTTATTTATTTATTTATTTGTTTGTTTTCTCCAAACATTTCTTCTTCTTTTTCTCAAAAATAGATATTTAGAAACATGCCCACCCTGATCTTTTCCACAAAAGATTTGCTTTATTTCAAATTTTAATTTAAATGATTTGAATTTTATGTTTTTAATTACACCTCAAATGTGAGTCACCCTTGCCTTCTCCTAAACGCTTATTGCTTTTTCATAAAATTAGATATTTACAAACATGCCCAGACTGCTCTTTTCCAATTTTTATTTTTTAATTTCATTTTTATTTAATTTTTGCTTTATTTAAAATGTTTATTTACATTTATTTTAGACTAGGTTTTACAAACATGCCCAGACGGCTCTTTTCCAAAAATAAACAAATAAATAAAAAATAATAAGAATTATTATTATTATTATTATTATTATTATTATTACTATTATTATTTTACTTCATTTTTGCTTTATTTATTTTTATTTTTAAATGTTTTAATTTTAGTTATTAAATTTATAATAAATAAAAATGTATTATAAATTTATTAAATTATTAATTTGATTTATTTACACCTCAGGTGTGAGACATCCTTGTTTTCTACACCCTTTTTTCTTTTTCACAAAATTAGATGTTTAGAGACATGCCCAAACTGCTCTTTTCAAAAAAAAAAAATGAAAATATAAAAATTTATTATTATTAAATTTTTGCTTTATTTCCATTTTTTTATTATGTAATTTATTTAATTATGTAATTATGTAATTTACTTTTATGCAATTTATTTAATTATTATTTGAATTTAATTTATTTATTTACACCTCCTCATTCTTGTTTTCTCCAAACTTTTTTTTTTTTTTTTTTACAAAATTTTATATTTAGAGACATGCCCAGACTGCTCTTTTCCAAAAAAAAAAAAAATAATAAATAGGATAAATAATAAATTTGAATTCATTTTTGAATTTTGAATTGTATTTATTTATTTACACCTCAGGTGCAAGTCATCCTTTTTTTTGTTATTTATTTATTATTATTATTTTTTTCCCTTTTTCTATTTGAATACAAAGTGAGTTATTTAGCAACATGCCCAGACTGGTCCTTTCCATAAAGTTAATTTTTTATTTTATTTTTATTTTATTTTTTATTTAATTATGTAATCATATTTATATGCAATTTTATTTATGAATAAATCTAAAAAGGACACTTTTTCCCCGTTCAACTAAAACGCATGGCGATTGAAGTATAGTTGCAACATTTATAATATGAGTAAACAGTGCTTATTTGCTCATTAATTATGTGAAATATGATTATTATACTTGATAGTTGCAATTATAATACTAAATATTTAAATAATTAAATAACAATAATTAATAAAGCATTGATTACCTGATATTTCTGCACACTGCAGCCCTGGCAGTCCTGTACAGAGAGAGCCGAGTCCTCCAGCCGTGTCTCGAGGGCCCAAGCGACGGCTGTACAGTGCGGTGCCCGGTCGAACCTTCATCGCTGTCAGCTCCCACACTCCACAGGGCGAGGGTGAGATCACACTCAACCGAGGAGAGAGGGTCAAAGGTCAGTCAGCCAGCCTCTCTGTGTAAGATGCAGCAAAAAAAAAATCACATTATTTTTATGCTGGAGGTTGCTACAATATGTGGCATTCTGAATATTTCTTCAGCTATGGCTCTGTGGACTTTATTAAACACCCTCTAGTCTATTGAAGCTATCTACTTATAGTGTACAGTAGTAAACATATATATATATATATATATATATATATATATATATGCATTGCAGAAATTAGAAATAAAATATCAGACTGTCATGCAAAAGCATGTATATTTGTAGCAATAGCCAACAATACATTATATGGTTCAAAATTATCGATTTTTCTTTTATGCCAAAAATCATTAGGATATTAAGTAAAGATCATGTTCCATGAAGATATTTTGTAAATTTCCTACTATAAATATATCAAAACTTAACTTTTGATTAGTAATATGCATTGCTAAGAACTTCATTTGAACAAGTTTAAAGGCGATTTTCTCAATATTTCGAATTATTTGCACCCTCAGGTTCCAAATAGATGTAGAGTTAATATCTGAGACAAGAAATGCCTGCAGTTGAATAAACATCCATAAATGAGGTAAATATACCAAATACAGCATATAACAGTTTATATGTGTCTCCACTAGTGCTAAGCATAGGTGAAGGTGGATTCTGGGAAGGCTCGGTTAAAGGACGAACTGGCTGGTTTCCTGCTCACTGTGTAGAGGAAGTCCAGATGAGACAATATGACCCACGACTCGGTTAGTGCACACAAACACACACCCACCAACGGCATTATTTTAAAGTATTCTGCAGTATAATGTTCAGATCATATTGTTATTGATGTGGCCACTCATCTGTTTCTCAGAGACAAGAGAGGATCGCACCAAGAGACTTTTTAGGCACTACACTGTTGGCTCCTACGACAACTATACCTCTTACAGGTATAAGCACACACAAACACACACACACATATATATATATAGAGAGAGAGAGAGAGAGAAACAGAGATCATCTGGATGTTCCATGCACTACAGTGCACAGTATACATATTGCAGAAATAATATGGTATTATGCTTCTCCAAACATTGCCTTTCTCTCTCCTTCATCCTGAATAAATAAAATATGGTGCCGGTGTAGGGGATTATGCATATAGCAGGGAGAATCTATGAAGACAGCAAGTTTTAGCAATGCAGCATATCTGACTATTGATTTCTATAAATTCACAGTGATTATGTTATAGAAGAAAAAAGTGCAACCCTGCAGAAGAGAGACAGCGAAGGATTCGGCTTCGTGCTTCGAGGAGCTAAAGGTTTGAAACACACATGCACATGAATGAAATTCACATACAAATGCATATAAAATAACTAAATGCTCTCTCTTGGCAGCTGAGACACCCATAGAAGAGTTCACACCTACTCCTGCTTTTCCTGCCCTGCAATACTTGGAGTCTGTGGACCTGGAAGGGGTGGCATGGAGGGCAGGGTTAAGGACGGGAGATTTCCTCATAGAGGTAAAAAAAAAAATGTTTGATTTATATATACACACAGTTTTAATATTTCAGAAAGACGGTTTTCTTGCTTAAGCAGGAATTTGAATTTTCAAACCTTACTTAATAACTAAATTAACATTTAAAGGGATAAATTCATTTTTCACCTAAAAATGAAAATTCTGTCATTAATTACTCACCCTCATGCCGTTCCAAACCCGTAAGACCTTTGTTGATCTTCGGAACACAAATTAAGATATTTTTGATGAAATCTGAGAGCTTTCTGACCCTGCATAAACAGCAATGCAACTGACACATTCAAGGCCCAGAGAGATAGCAAGGACATCGATAATATAGTCAATGTGACATCAGTGGTTCAACCGTAATGTTATGAAGCTACGAGAATACTTTTTGTGCACAAAGAAGATAAAAAAAAAAACATTGTTGAATAAAGTCACCTTTTGTCCTCAAAAAGTATTCTCGTAGCTTCATACAATTAGGGTTGAACCCCTGTCACATGGACTATTTTAACAATGTCCTTACTAAGTTTCCAGGCCTTGTACATGATAGTTCCCTTGCTGTCTACGCAGGGTCAGAAAGCTCTCAGAGTTCATCAAAAATTATTAATATGTGTTCCGAAAATTAATGAAGGTCTTATGGATTTAGAATGACATGAGGGTGAGTAATTAATGACAGAATTTTCATTTTTGGGTGAATCTTATTTTGACTAATCTGAGAAGTCTCATACATCACCAGAGAGAAGTCTCACATTTGATTAAAAGTTACAAGCTCAATTAAAAAAAAAAAAATGAAATGCATGCATGGATGAATCACTCACAATAAAATCTATAGCATGCATTTGGAAAATTGGGTGAATTTCAATTTCATGCTTATTTTTTTAAACTGAATAATGTCATCATGCATCATGTTTCATCTTTCTCTAATTCTCCCCACATTTGTCAGGTAAATGGGGTAAGCGTAGTAAAGGTGGGACATAGGCAGGTGGTATCGCTGATTCGGCAAGGTGGAAGTCGGCTAGTAATGAAGGTTGTGTCTGTCACACGCAAACCTGACACTGGAGACGTTGTCCGCAAGAAAGGTTTTTGTCCTCACTTTGTTAAAAGAGAAGTTCACTTCTAGAACAAAAATTACAGATAATTTTCACCTCTTTGTCATCCAAGACATTCATGTCTTTCTTTCTTCAGTTGTAAAGAAATTATGTTTTCCGAGGAAAAGATTTAAGTATTTCACTCCATATAGTGGACTTCTATGGTGCCCGCGAGTTTGAACTTCCAAAATGCAGTTTAAATGCAGCTTCAAAGGGCTCTAAGCGATCCCAGCCGAGGAAGAAGGGTCTAATCTAATCTTCTAAAAATTTTTACAATTTATATATTTTTAACCTCAAATGCTCATCTTGTCTAGCTCTGCGTGAACTCTGTGTATTACAGTTCATGACAGTTAGGGTATGTTGAAAAACATCCATCTCATTTTCTCCTCCGATTTCAAAATTGTCCAACATTGCTGCAGAAGTACTGTTTACAAAGTGAACATGCAAAGAAGATCAAACACCCTTTACAACAAAAGGTAAAACAGCGATGTAGGGCAATTTTGAAGTTGGAGGAGAAAATGAGATGGGAGTTTTTCAACATACCCTAGCTGTCTTGAACCGGAATATACAGAGTTCAGGCAGAGCTAGACAAGACGAGCATTTGAGGTAAAAAGTATATAAATTGTATTTTTATTTTAGAAAATGACTGATCGTTTTGCTAGATAAGACCCTTCTTCCTCGGAAAGGATTGTTTAGAGCAGTTTGAAGCTGCATTGAAACTGCATTTTGGAAGTTTAAACTCGCAGGCACCATTGAAGTCCATTATATGGAGAGACATATTGAAATGTTTTCCTCAAGAAACATAGTTTTTTTACGACTGAAGAAAGAAAGACATGAACATCTTGGAAGGGGTGAGTAA
This sequence comes from Garra rufa, assembly GCF_049309525.1. Classification (NCBI taxonomy): domain Eukaryota; kingdom Metazoa; phylum Chordata; class Actinopteri; order Cypriniformes; family Cyprinidae; genus Garra; species Garra rufa. The sequence goes on along the minus strand of NC_133364.1, from coordinate 10,703,527 downwards.
ATTATCTGTACATTTATGTTCTGGAAGTGAACTTCTCCTTTAATGCATGCACACCATGCATTTTACTTTTTATGTGATTTAGAGAATCCTGCAAAATTTAAATATTGCATTTCTTGTTCTTCCTGATAATCAATTAGCCCCACCACCTCCCAAGAGAGACCCAAGCACCAGCCTGACCCTGCGCTCAAAAAGCATGACTGCCGAACTGGAGGAGCTGGGTAAGACAAATGCTCATACAAACAAACACGGATGCACACACGTCTCAAATAAGTTTAGTTAAAACAGATGCCATCATTATCTTTGAGGGCACGGCACATGTCGGGTCTTTTTTTCCAGGAAAAATGCGTGGAAATAAATGTATTTTCTTTCTGCGAGAATGATACAGCAGTGAATGATTGTGCAGTGATAGCTTTGCTAATGAAAAGTGACTCAATCTATGAGCTAAATCAGGAACTATAGATTTGTCCTTCTTGTCCACAAGCGTCAAGGAGAAGGAGGGGAGGTAAGATATGAAACCAGTGTCATGTTAATGATGTCCTTCCCTGGTTCTATATGCTGGTTAGCATGTGATGTCATGGGTGGATTTATCTAACCTGTTTTTTTTTTTTAGCTTGTGTGTTGTTGCCTGTGACTGCAAAATTGTGAAGTCAATGTATATGTTGTTTTTTCTTTTTGTGGATTGTAGATGGCTAATATGTATGTGTTTTGTGATGTATTTGTGACTGTATATTTGTTTTAGTGTTCCTTCATACATTTGGGATCTGTGTACTTGTATTTTCTGGTGCATTTGGCGACTGTGTTTGGTCTTCTGTGATTTGATCTGAGGAAGGGCCGGTATATTGGTCAGGAATGTGTATTAAGTGTTTCTATATGTGTGTGCATCTGTGTGTATCCCTCACAGAGAAGTTGGATGAGATGTTGAGTTCGCCCAAAGAACCGGTTGTAGTGATGAGGCAACGTCCTGCAGATACGGACTCCAGAGCAGCCACTGTGAAACAGAGACCAACAAGCCGCCGTATCACACAGGCTGAGATCAATGTGAGTCTGATACACATAAACACACACCATTTTAAAGTGAACCTTGATTATTATAACATGTATGGATTAATATATCTAAAAATATATTATATCTCTTACTGAAATATGTGGTAGAAAACCCATGAAAGATTATACATATTTTGGACTATGGGGGGCGCCATTATGTGCTTGGTGGCTATTTGTACCGCAACACAATTCGGAAGACACAACTCTGAAAATAAAATACTAATACGATGACAACAACTACTGAAAGAGCTTACAGGTAGCAATGGAAGTGTAGGCTTAAACCAAATGCTGAACAATTGATTTCCCCCACAAAGAGTTTAAACGCCCTGGATATCGAGTGAAATCTGCACTGAGAAACACCTTCAGTGACTGTGGAATTATGACAAGCATTGGCATGATTACATCCTGCCAGGATGGCATCTAGCATTTCTTGTCTCTGCTGTTTGTAAGCCTTTTCAGTAGCTGTGGTCTACTAAAAGCCTCAAAGGCATCAGGGCTGAAGTGGAGAGAACAAAGACGCAGGTCTTTAGGATGTTTTTTTTGTCCACAGGCATCTTCCCATTCTCCCAGACTTACATTACTGATCTTGTTGCCATTCGACTGAAAATTAAAATCAGAAGACGCACAATGTGGCATTGTATCAGTATTTTCTTTTCCAAGTTGTGTTGCGGTAAATATAGCAACAGGAATCGGCAGTAGCCTACTGAGTGCAGCCATTTCATGTCATTGAAATAATGGCGTCCCATAGTCCAAAATATGTAGAAAACAATGTGGATTTTTTAAATAACGTAAGTCTTTCATGGCTTTTCTATTATATATTTCAGTAAGAAACACCATTTATGTTATACTAAGCCATACAAGTCTTAATATCCGGGGTTTCCTTTAAAAAATGGTGCACTTTCAAAGGTGTTTTTAATATGTTATAAAAAAGAAGTTATAATTATGTTTTCAATAAAACTAAATACAAGAGCCCTTGTTATATATGGCAATATGTAGCATACTATGCATTGTATGCAACAGATGGTGCATATCACCACTGTAGTACCGTAGCCAAATTGTGTTAGTAAAGATTTGGCCGCTGATCAGTTATTGTTTATAATGCATATTGTCTTTAGGTTTAAAAATTGAAATGTATTTCTTTGCGAGCTGATTAATCATAATCTGTGGTTTGTTTGTTGTTCTGGAAGTAACTGAATTCTGGCCAGTATTTGATTATGTATTGTTTTTGTTTGTGTGTAGTCTCTGTTAGAGAGGCAGGGTTTGCCAATAGGTTCAGGAGTGTCCTTGGCTGTGGACAAAAGTCACATGCAGCTGCCTCGGGGAATGTCAAGGACCAAGTCATTTGGTAATGTGCCACACACAAATTCTCGTTTTTCATAAACAAAACCAATGATATAAAAAGGGCTATTAAAACATAATGATCATCAGAGTTTGCTCAAAACAATACACCCACAGTCTCACCGAGAACTGTTTTATAGGTGCTCCTGAAGATGACAGAATCTCAGCCCTGATTGGAGAGCATCGCTTTCCGAGAAGCTCCTCAATGACTGACAGCTTTAGACAAGATAGTATTCCTCCCCCTCCACAGACAGCTCCTCCACCACCTCCAACGCCCTACTTCCTAGATTCAGGGCCACCACCATCCTTTCTTCCACCTCCGCCCCCTTCTCGCGCTGCCAACCAGAGCCGTTCGAGCTTCCGCCCAGGGGCAGAGCCCAAACTCCACGGCCCAGTCACAACAGACCGCCAGCGAAAAACACGCTCCATGATCATTCTTCAGGACACCACCCATTTGCCAGTGGAGCCTGCCCCTATTGCAAGACCACAAACGCCTACCTCCGGAGCTGTTCCTCCTGAACGTGGTCGAAGGCGTGGACCACCTGTGGAGAATCCCTATGCTAATGTAGGTCGTCTAAGTGCGGTCTATACTCCCACCAAGCCCCAGCGTAGAAAGAGTCCACTAGTCAAACAAGGACAAGTTGAGGAGGGAGCCGCTGCTCAGAGTAGTAGAGACCCCTCTCCTTTGGGAGGGTCACGGATTCCCCACAGTAGTCGAGCAGAGCAGTTCCAACAGCAGGTTCTCTCTGAGCGAGCTAGAATCACGCCGCCAGGGGCCCGACGCAGGCCAAGCGTTTTTCTATCTGTAGAAGGGGGTGCAACGGAGCCGCAGACAACCCCGTTACTTTCTCAGTCTCACTCAGTGGATGAGTTGGCCGAGTTGCCTCCGCCTGCACCAATGCTTTCTCCTGGCCCACCACCAGGGGGCACCACTTTCATACACCCTCTTACAGGTCGACCACTGGATCCTTCCTCACCTCTAGCGCTTGCACTGGCTGCACGAGAACGTGCCCTTAGTGGCCGGAATACACCCACTCCTACGCCATCGCCTACACCTTCGCCCACCCAAGGTCGAGCCGTGGAAAGGCCAGAGACAGAAGGAGGAGCCACACCACCTGCTCCTCTTGAGGCTCCTCCATCTAACTCCTGGAGAGATGAACCGGTCAGCATCACAGAAACGGCAAGCCAGGTGACTAGCGGTAGCCCTGGGTCTGGACGAAGCCTGGAAGAGGCACTTGTCCCACCCAGCGTGCAAGGTGTCCAACCTGCGCTGATGGATACAGAACATACCCCACCGGCAGTCCCGCCCACTCTACCTTCCCCTGCCCCTACCCTGTCAAATCTGACTGCTCGAAGTCTGACTATGAGCTCCGAGGAGGATGCAGAGCCTTACACAGTGACACTTCCCCCTGCGTTGCTCTCGTCTAGTGATGAGGAAACCAGAGAGGAGCTTCGGAAGATAGGTCTTGTGCCACCCCCTCAACCCTTTGCTAATGGCCTTCTAATTAAAGAAGCACCCAAAGCCACTTTAAGCATTTCACCTAGCGGATCACGCCCATCGATTGCAAAGACCTCCTCTGGGAAAGCAAGCGATTCTACGGCAGACTCTGGGGTTGAAGACCCACACATGGAGACCACCAGTACTGTTTCCACAGTCTCCAGCATGTCCACTTTGTCTTCAGAGAGCACAGACTCCGCTCATGCTAGCAAACCACGTTCTGGGGTGGGGCGTGGTCGCCCCGCCCATCTCAGGGACCCACTGCTTAAACAGTCATCGGACAGTGAGCTGCTTCCACACCCACCCAGCACAGGCCCCAGCCGTCCACGCTACCTATTCCAAAGACGTTCCAAACTCTGGGGGGAGGAGCCCCGGGCCCAAATGGGTGGGTCTGATGAAAGTCGGCCTGCTGCTATGGGGGCGGAGTTGCTAAGCAAAGACACTCATTCACTGGGGGAGGAGCCACCAATGGGAGCGCCTCTTGACCCTGGCAGGAGATCACCTGTGGGAGGTGCCAGGTAGGAAAGACCTGCTTTAAAAAGTTCTGAGCATATTTTGCACACCTGCATGAAACACAGCACAACTTTCAATATCGTTTAGCAATACACCCACTTGACTGTTGACACCCTTAGCCAAACACCTGGTTAAACTGCCTTACCATAACACACATGTGTGTGTGTCTGTATGTCCTTGCAGATGTGAGGAGAATGGAGGAGAGAGTAAATCGTAGGTTTTTAGCTCTGAGGGTAAAAACAACTCCTTGTCTAACTAACTTTCACTAAACCCTTTACTGCAGCCCTTAATTAAGCTGCAAATGCTACTGTGAGCTTGTTTTAGAGGCTTATGGTAGTTCATTATGCAGTAACTGAGGCATTTCAGCTTCTGTCTGTCTTTGCGCAACGAAACTGGAATTTTCAGTGTACCGCCGAGGGCCCATCAAATTGCTCTTTAACAAAAAGTTAACGAACGAATGTTGAATCTACATTTAGTTCACATTGCTGCATTGATTGTGGTAAGTTTATTGCAGCAAGTTTCGGATGCTTACAAAATGAAACCCGAAAGCATGCTGTGGTGGAAATACTGTGAAATGCTAATGCACCAATTCTTTATACCCTTTCTGAGGACTCCAGTTTTATATTAACTGCTCTAACTGTCATTTTATTGCATTAAGTTCTCACTGCATGCTCTGCACTATTTAAATTTTCACAAACCCCAATGTTTACAGCATTGGATCAGCATTCCTTTTCTCTCACATTAGCATCCCTGTAGTTTCCCAAACGTATTGCAATTAAAACTCTACCTTCCTCTTTTTGACTCGTCTTTTATGTTCTCTCTCTCTTAGACTCTTTAGTAGTTTAGGGGAGCTTCACACCATCTCTCAGCGGAGTTACGGCACCACCTTCACAATCCGGCCTGGCAGCCGATACCCAGTGACCCGCAGGACTCCGAGCCCTGGAGCCACCCCAGAACGGAGTGAACCGCTGGGGCCTGTCCGTACATTCGGCCCCCATCACCACCATCACACAATCCTCAAGTCTTCTAGCCTAAGTTTGCCCCAGGAACCCAAGGAGGTGCGTTTCGTCATGAGGAGTGCCAGCGCTCGAGCCCGCAGCCGTTCTCCATCCCCTTCTCCGTGTGCCTCCCCCTGCCCTTCACCGGTACTGGGAGCCCCTCTCCTGGCCCTGCGGCCTTTCAGACAGCGCCCCCTAGCACTGTGGAGTAAGTATGACGTTGGAGAGTGGCTAGAGAGTGTGGGACTTGGAGAACATCGTGCCCGCTTTTTGGAGCACGAGATTGAAGGCGCCCACCTGCCTGCACTGACCAAGGACGATCTGGCAGAGTTAGGGGTGACACGGGTGGGACACCGAATGAACATCGAGCGTGCACTGAAGCAGTTGCTGGATAGTTGAGGAGAGCCAAAATGCCGGATATAGTCCCATCACAAAATTAATTATTGCTAGTAAAATTTCAAGTCTAACACCATAGATTCCAACCCACTTTCTTAGCATTGCACAGCCCTTATATAATATAGATTTTACCCAAGCACCACCAATTTAACTCCCACAAAACCCACCACGTTTCTTATAGTTTTCCACCTACTTAAGAGTAAAAATAAACATGCTGGACAGGAGTGTGGACCTACTGCGCAATATTTACTATTTACAGCTACAGGTCTAAGAAAATCGAACTGGCCGTGTTTTAAACTGGGTCTTCTGCACAATAACAAATGATATAGCCAGCAAGCAGCCATTTCCTTCACATGCCATGTTTTACAATTAAATGATGATGGTGTGGCAAACATACAGACTTCTCTCAAGTTATCAGAGGAAGTTTAAGAATATCTTCACTGTCTGGATATGTGTGCATTTCCTGCTTCCAGGAGAGAGACTTCTGTGTTTTAGAAAGCAGCGTCAGCTGAAGTGCAAAGGAAAAGAGAAGCGCGTAAATCTCTCCTGTAAACAATGCCAATGCTTCCAAGTGCCCGGAATTTACAGTATGTTCACCGACCATCTTGCAACTCAACAGTAGATAGCCATGTTAATGGTGATTGTAAGATGCACTGCAGCAACTGGACTTGGCATGTGAACGCAACATGTCCAAGTAAGAAAGGATCTGACAATCTGCCCTAAACCAGGAGAATAAAACTTCTCCCAATACAATACAAGTGTGGCCTTGAGGTAATACTGCCGCCATCTAAAATTTGTTAAAGATAGATATTTTCAGTCACTACATTCAATTTTATATGTATATGATATATATGGAGTTATATATTCAAAAAAGACGAATGTATGCGAATAAGGTGAGATATACTTGTCTTATGCCCTGTGAGATTGTGTCATATTTGGTCTTACTTTATATTCGTTCTTTTATTTGTCAATTATCAACCAATACCCTAACATGAACGCAGTTACTCTTTTTTCCCCATGGTATAACTTGTGATTTGTGAGTTATAAACACATAATCTTTGGACTAGTTCATGGTCAGTTATTTAAGAATTTCATAATTACGGACAGACCTTTTTTGTCTATTATGAATAAATGCTCAGTAAGACTGTATGTAGAATAACTGTTTCGTTTACACAGAGGATTTGAAATACTATGGGTTGTAGGAATTTATTTGTTACCTTTTGTAAATGATAACTCGGCACTGGTCGAACATTTCATGCTGATCAATTTGTGAACTCAAGACGTAACGAAGTTTCTTTGCCATGATCTATTTGGTTATGTATTGTGCAATTACTCACTTTGGGATTTATTTCCTATCAAGTCTTTCAGTTTAGAACAATATGAGCAAAATATGCTCTCTAAGGGCTTTTAACATAAAGAAATTTAATTGTTATTAAAAATGTTTTAATGCAGACTGCTAAACTGGCAAGTCTACAACTTAAAGTAATAACGTGACACATATTTATGGGCCTTAAAAAGCAGTGTGTCCCTGACCCTAATGACCTGGGAATATTTTCTCTGTTTCAAAGTGTCCATTTTTATTCTAGTACAACCAAATCACTAAAAGTAATCTGATTACAATCATATCTACTGTGAATATAGTTATTTTTCCCCAAGATTGTCATATAATCAAGCAAATGTTGAGATTATATTGTGTCAAAAAAATATCTGGTAACTAGCTTGACTGGTTTGTGTTTGGTAAGCTGGAACAGTAGGCGTTGCTGTGGTTTACACGTTTAACTAACAGATGAACTTTGCCAACAGAGGAGAAAAATCCTCACACTTGTCACTCCTCCAGTTGGCCAATTTGCACAAAGATGTGGGTGCTACTGTTTATAAGCCATCTGCATAAAATATTAATGTACTTCCCTCATCTGTCCCTGTCCTTCTCCCTCTCTTCCGATCCTCACTCATTTACACTCTCAAACACAATTATGTAATTAATTACTGGTGTAAGAGAAGGGTGTGGCAGCCATGTTCTTTCAGTTTATCACTTTTAGGAGCCCTTTCTTCTGTTGTTGACTTCTTTTTTTGTATTCTTTGTTGGATGAAGTGATTTGAGGATCAAGCTTTTGGACATGTTTGCTTTACAATGAGAAAATGTACACAAAAATATTATTTGACTTGTCTGTTATTAAAGATCATCTCTCAGGCTGTGGGGATTAATCGAATAATACATCATCCTTCTGTGGAGAAAAAGAACAGGGTTGGGTTTGTTACTCTATTCATTTTAAGATGTGTGTGTGTGTGCGTGTACCTGGTATTCATCACGTTATAGTAATACCAGTAGATTTTGACCTTGTGGGGACATTTCTCAGGTCCCCATGAGGAAACAGGCTTATAAATCATACACAATGAGTATTTTTGAGGAAGTAAAAGTGTGCACAATCTCCTGTGAGGGCTAGGTTTAGGCGTAGGGTAGGTGTAGGGCGATAGAAAGTACGGTTTGTACAGTATGAAAACCATTACGCCTATGGAATGTCCCCATAAAACATGTAAACCCAACATGTGTGTGTGTGTGTGTGTGTGTGTGTGTACCTGGTATTCATCACGTTATGGGGACCAAATGTCCCCACAAGGATAGTAATACCAGTAGATTTTGACCTTGTGGGGACATTTCTTAGGTCCCCATGAGGAAACAGGCTTATAAATCATGCACAATGAGTTTTTTGAGGAAGTAAAAGTGTGCACAATCTCCTGTGAGGGCTAGGTTTAGGTGTAGGGTAGGTGTAGGGCCATAGAAAATACGGTTTGTACAGTATGAAAACCATTACGCCTATGGAATATCCCCATAAAACATGTAAACCCAACATGCATGTGTGTGTGTGTGTGTGCGTGTGCGTGTGTGTGTGTGTGTGTGTGTGTGTGTGTGTGTGTGTGTGTGTGAACAAAAATGAACATATGTCACCCTGGACCACAAAACCAGTCGTAAGTAGCATGGGTATATTTGTAGCAATAGTCAAAAATAGATTGTATGGGTCAAATTGTTTATTTTAAGCCAAATATCATTAGGATATTAAGTAAAGATCATGCTCCATTAAGGTATTTTGTAAATTTACTATTGTAAATGTAATGCATTGCAAGAACTTCATTTGGACAACTTTAAAGGCGATTTTCTCAGTATTTTGATTTTTTTGCACCCTCAGATTCCAGATTTTTAAATAGTTGTACCTTGAACAAACATTGTCCTATTCTAACAAACCACACATCAACGGAAATGTATGTATTCATCTTTCAAATTATGTATCAATCT
>NC_133364.1:10657694-10693948 GCF_049309525.1 Garra rufa | reverse complement strand
ATAACACTCATAAATATTTTATTTATTATGAGCTTTAATGACATCTTAGCATTTACCATATTATTCATTATAATATACAAAGAAAATATTTTGGTCAACAAAAACAGTAATTCAATTCAATTCAATTCAAGTTTATTTGTATAGCGCTTTTCAGGATACAAATCGTTGCAAGTACAGAAAATTTAGGTTTCTACAATATATTTAGTAGCTAAGTAATAAACTGTATTTATATTTAAAAAACGCAAAATGCAACTGGCAATTGCTATAAAACATCTTTCCCATGAAAGCACAATTCAACATTACACAAAAATGTATGCTTAGAGGATAGACTTCACAAAAAAGTCGTAATTTAGCAGGTTTGAAGACACCATTGTCAGTGCTATTGAAAACAAGCATTTAGGTAGTTGGACTTTTGCCTCCAAACCTTTGGCTACTTATTGCTCTTGTGACAACTATCCCATGCGACAACTGACCCTGGTCTCCATAAAATGCTTAACAGGCTAGTAACTCATATACAGTAAGTTATCTTATATTTTTCATTCATATAGTGCTAAAGTTACCTATTTAATGTCATGCATAACATGGACACGTTCCGAATATCAAGCTGTTTAAATAACATAATTGCGTTATTTTTATTTATAAAAGGTTTTTTGACGTGTTAAAAATGATTTATATTACGTAAGACATCATGTAATTATTAGACAAAAGGACTACTGGTATTCGTAGCAGTCGATGCTGTAAATTCACGTTATAGCCTCAGGTGTCCACTGATGTACTGTAAGCCATGTGGCTGTCCACTGACAGTGCATTCACATTTATTACAGAGTCAGATTGAGAAGAGGCTGGTTATGGTTAATGTGTCACTGGCATATGCTCTGAAAGAGTGCAGGGATTCGGACGCTATTTACTCTGCGGTAAAACAAGGTACGTGTTTGCTTTTACATTTGTTCACGTTTATTTGGGCAACCAGATGTTGGGGTTGAATATCAAGTAGACTTATGCTAATTTTATTAATTACGCACATTTTTAATTATCTACATGTAAACAGAGTTTAAAACAAAACGGCGAACTTCAGAAAAAAACGAACTTAAAGTAAATAGGAAATTGCGAATGCTGTTATTTAATGAGATCTCCATCACTTTCACTTTCAGTCTTGAATTTGCAAAAATGTTTTTTGTTATTTGCAATGTTCTGTTTGCAGTATTTGTAGATCATTTATTTCTTACAACTGTAGTGGAAGGTGATTGGCCGAGGTGCCAACTCCTCTATTCTCACATTTATTTATATAAATACAGCCAGGTAGTATTTCCATTAACATATCTATTGTTTTATAATTTAAAATCACTCTGATAAAATGCTTTTTCGTGGTTTTAACTTCTTTTTTTAATATAAATGCTATTTTTTTTTTCAAAAATAGTTATAAACATTCAAAATTGTTTAGCTTTAGATGCCTCTTGCATACAACTGTCAATTTTAGCCTGTGAATTACATTTATGAAAAATGCAATAGCTATTTAATTGGTAAAACTTTGCTGTTTGTTAACATTAACACACTGTAGATATTTCTACTTCAAAATATATTAAATATAACAGTACAAATGAAATTTTAACAGGTAAAAAAGTTAAATTATACCATGCAAATGGTTAACTTCAATAAACAGCAAGTTTTTTTTTTTTTTGAGCTGGACAGATGTCATTATGTAATTAAATCAACTGTAGCACAATTTGGATAAAATCTTACCCTTGACGTAACATTTCCTCTGTACAAAGTTCCTGTTTTATGCCTCCCACAGTTGTTGGCTGGAGACACACAATCTGATGTAAAGATGTCATCTAAAGACAACACTATTAGTTTCCCAGAGCTTATAAAGCTGAAGCGAGACGGTGGCCAACTCAGCGAAGCAGAGATAGGCACTTTTGTACTAGGAGTCACGTTGGGAGCCATCCAGAAGACTCAAATAGGTAAGAACATGATCACATAAATTGTGTTTGGGTGGAATTTTTCTAAAATAATTCTACTGAACCTTGCGTAGGTGCTATGCTAATGGCTATATGGCAGAAAGGCATGACTGAAGAAGAGACCCTGGCATTGACAAGAGAGATGATGAACTCTGGAGAGACCTTTAAATGGCCGGAGGAATGGCTTGTGGTTGACAAACACTCAACCGGTGGCGTCGGAGACAAAGTCAGCCTTCCGCTTGCTCCAGCTTTGGCTGCATGTGGCTGTAAGGTACAGGAAATTCCCTAGACTATATTTTAAACTATTGTACTCAAAATCAAAATTTTAAGAGATTTAAAAAAAAAAGCAATGTGATGATGTACAATCTTAAAAATAAAGGATCTAAAAGTTCCTAAAAGAACCATTTTTATGAACATTTTTCGAATATAAAGAACCTTTTCTGAATTTGAAAGGTTCCATGGATGTTTAAGGTTCTTTACAGAACCATTGATGCCAATAAAGAGTGTAAGATTAATTCAAATTTTGGCGATTCTGCACTATTTCTAGGGCACAATTTCTACTCAATTACATTTTCCACTGCCAACTTTTGAATTTATTTTAAAAGGAGCAGTTGAGGTATTTTAGACATGTAGGTTTTTTTCTAGGTGCCCATGATAAGTGGAAGAGGACTGGCACATACAGGTGGCACTTTGGACAAGCTGGAGTCTATACCTGGATTTAAAGTCAACCAGTCAGTTGAACAGGTAAAGTGGGATTTCTTTATCCTTAAAATGATGCTTTAACTGCTTTCTAATTGTGACAAAAATCAAGAGATTCAATATTGGCTTATTAACTGTCGGATTGAGGTAAATACAGTCCTCAGGTTGTATTATTAAAATAAAAATGAGTATTAAATAATACCTAAATTAAAATAAATAAATATTTTTAAATTCATTTTTACATTTGTGAAGACATTGTAAACTAAAGTATATTTCCAAGAATACACCACATAATCGTAATCATGTTGCAACATGCTGAAGAGGATTTTGTAAAATGGCAATTTCCAAGGTTTATAGGTCAAGGGTTTTTGAAATCTTGAAATCTGCCTCAAATGCAAATCTTCACAAATGCAAACGTAAATATAAAAAGGATGACAGCCATTTATTAAAGAAACAAAGAAGTTGTAGATTTTTATGACAGACTGTTAGATTATGAGTTTACTTCAATTCAGTTAAAAGTAATAAAGATTAAAAGTGATATAAATTAAATTATTATAAGTTAATTGGAGCTTGATACTGATTTTATCCTAAAATCTAACAGTTCTGACTGCTAAGGAAAAACTAAAAAACTGTTTGCAACAAAATTTTAAAAGCCTCATGAATCAATGAATCATGTTCCTTACTCTTCCTTAAAAGATCCAGTATGAAGTTCTGATTAACAGGTTGCATAAATATATTATATATATACTGAATCATCTGTTCAGGAGAACACGTATCTAAATGAGGAACTGACTGACTAATGCATACTGACATATCATAAAATCCTGCTAACCATGTCTTCCATGGTCTGTTCTAGCATTTATAATTAATGTTGATACTGAATATGAGCGTCATCAAATCAATTTTTACCAACTGAATGTAATCCTAATATAATGAAATCTATGTAAATGAATGTCGCCCATGTACTGATTCATCACAGCATGCTGCCTCTCCCAAAGCGAATGATTTAATATACGCCGTATTTCAGAAACACCCTTGTTACTGGCCAAAGTTAGAAGTAAGAACTCAATAAAAGGTTACTACTATTGTACTATTACTACATTACACAGTATATATATATATTATATAGAGTGACAAATAAATCAGACAGTAATTTAATTTATTAAATTAAATGTATGTGATTATGTGATTGGACTGCCATATGTAGCAATTTTTTTTTACACACACACAAAACTAAATATATTATTATTTTATATTATATGCTTCTAGGTGAAGCAGATCCTCAAGGATGTTGGCTGCTGCATTGTGGGACAGACAGAGAGTCTAGTTCCAGCGGATCGTGTTCTCTACGCCATCAGAGACGCCACATCGACTGTTGATAGTCTTCCTCTTATCATCAGTAAGATTAACCTGATAAACTTCTCATTGCAATATTAATCCCACTTCTCATGATTATTTTTGTCCATGTTCTGCACAGGCTCCATCATCTCTAAGAAAGGTGCTGAAGGTCTGAGTGCTCTTATGTTAGATGTGAAGTTTGGCAGTGCTGCTCTGTATAAAGATCTGGACAGCGCTCGCCAACTTGCTCAGTCACTGGTAAGAGAGCTTTTAGTCTTTACGTTATATTATCACTATTGCTGCTACATTATCATTCTACATAATCGAGTTGCTTCCAAAATTCCCTTGGTTGGAAATATGCTGTTTATGTGTCCATCAGTGTTTAGAACTGCATTCTAAACACTCTGTGAACAGCCAGCTTCTTTGGCAATGAATGTTTGTGGCTTACCCTCCTTGTGAAGGGTGTCAATGATTGTCTTCTGGACAACTGTCAGATCAGCAGTCTTCCCCATGATATGTATCCTAGTGAACCAAACTGAGAGACCATTTAGAAGGCTCAGGAAAACTTTGCAGGTGTTTTGAGTTGGTTAGCTGATTGGCATGTCACCATATTCTAATTTGTTGAGATAGCCAATTGGAGTTTTTTGTGAAATGTGAGCCAAATCATCACAATTAAAAGAACCAAAGACTTAAACTACTTCAGTCTGTGTGCATTAAATTGATTTAATACACAAGTTTCACAATTTGAGCTGAATTACTGAAATAAATGGAACTTTTCCATGACATTCTAATTTATTGAGATGCACCTGTATATCTTTTGAAAAGAAATGATCATTTGTCAGTGTGGTGAATAACAAAATAACAACTATTCTAGCAATAAAAGGTATAATAAATACAGGTAAAATCATAATAAAATAATAATAATACTAGTAGTCAGTCCGGCCAATGGAATTTTCTTTTATAAACCGACCCGGCCCCCCATTAAAGAAAAGAAAATTATGTGGCCCTCTCAGAAAAAAGTTTGGGGACCCCTGGTGTAATCCAAATCCATGCTGTTGTTTACATCCAAGTATCAAAAATATAGTTGGCATAGCATCTGGGTTACTGACCAAACCGTGACATAAGTCCTCTATAGGGTAGTGAAATTATTATATTTCTACTTACGTACTTACATTCAAATTGCACTGCGTTGTTTGCTAGACCTAAATAAGCATTGAAAAGGCATCGTTAATTCAACTCTGAATGACACACAATCCTGATGTCCATGTACTTGTAGGTCACTGCAGGCAACAAGCTGGGTGTGAAAACAGGGGCTGTTCTTAGCCGAATGAATGCACCTATTGGCCAGACTGTGGGAAATGCGGTCGAGGTGTGTGAAGCCCTTGAGTGTCTTAAAGGACGAGGGCCAGATGATCTCAAGGAACTGGTTATTGATTTAGGTAAGGAGAAGCACCAATTTTAAACATACATAAAGATAGCCGTCTGCAATAAGCAAGCATAAAAGTGTCCATTGTATTTAGGTGGCTATCTGTTGTGGATGTGTGGCCACTCCTGTACTCTAGAGGCTGGGAAATCTGAAATCACTCTGAAGTTGGAGAATGGGGAAGCCCTGAAAAAGTTTGAGGCGATGCTGAAGGCTCAGGGTGTGTTGGCAGATGTTGCACATTCCCTGTGCTCAAACGAGAGCGACTACTTTAAGCACATGAAGCGTGCAGCACACCAGACAGAGCTCGAGGTGCTAGATGATGGTAATTATGTTCCATGTTCTCGTTTGAAAATCAAATATGTTAATTATTTTTACATAACGCTAACAGCACAGGCATGATTATAAACAGATCGCACAGAGCGCGCTATTAATATTCACTGTTATTCATCTATATGCAATCATCACGTCCATTATCTCAGCGGCAGCCATTGTGTGTGTATGTGTGAACCGTTTGATTGACAGGAGCCGTTTTGGACATTGACGGTTTGGCCCTGGCTAAAGTGCTGCATAAACTAGGGGCAGGACGCACTAAATCGGGAGAGGAAATCGATTATAGTGTGGGAGCGGAGATCTTGGTTAAGATGGGACAGCAGGTACAGAAAGGTCAGTCTCAATTATCATCTCTGCTTGGAATTAAAAACTGATATCCAACTTTTTCTTTCATGTGAAGTAAGTCTATGGGTGAGACTTCCAGTTCATTAGCCGCTATACAGGCATAACGTGAATAACAACATGCAATAAACGGTAAAACTGTTTGCACTACAAACCACTGTGTTCATATTTAGACACGACATTAAAATTTGCAATATCAAAAAGCAAAACAAGCTGTTTTGTACAGCTAAAAATAACTGGATGTGGATGAGACGGGAAGCCAAACACATAAAATGTACTCCTATGGGAACAAAAAGGTGGATACATCTAAGTTCTAACTAAAAAAAGTACACTGAATATTAAAAAAATCGCATTGAAAAGTTTTTCAATATGCAAAAATCAGTGAACGTATATAAAAGTCAAAAACTTCACTGTAATGTATGTTTACTTCAGTAATTGGTTGTCTTAGAATAAAGTAATGTTATTAATAACTATTTATTTTTACATGTATAATCCAATTTTGCATACAAATTTAGCCAGTCCTATTAAATGATGAGTCAGGACTAATATTTATCACACTAGAAATGGGTCAAGTTGCACTTTGGGATATAGTGTGCTATATTGTCCCATAGTGTGCTATGGCTGTAATGTTAAAATTGAAATATGCACTCATGCTATGAGTAGTAGGTCATATTTCACCCAATAATCAACAAAACAAAAACAAAAATCAACAATTATCAATTTTTATCCGCTTTAAGTTCATTCATCACACTCAAAATGAGTCAAATTGCATATTTAATCAAAAATACAGAGGGAAAAAAAATTATATTTTGCAGTATTATTAACTTTAATGAATAGTATTGTAATTTAAAATAACAGTTTTATATTTTAATATACTTTAAAATATAATTTATTTCTGATGCAAAGCTGAATTTTCATCAGCCATTACTCCAGTCTTCAGTGTCGGATGATCCTTCAGAAGTCATTCTAATAAGCTGATTTATGATCAATAAAAATGAATAAAAAGTTAAAAAGTATTTATTTAAAATAGAGATCTTTTCTAACAATATAAGTCATTACTATCACTTTTTATCAATTTAACACATCCTTGCTGAATAAAAGTATTAATTTCTCACAAAGAAAGCAAGAAAAGATTTATGGTGAACAGTAGTGTATATTGTTAGAAATGATTTCTATTTTAGAAATACTTTTTAATGTTTAATTCATCAAAGAATCCTGAAAGAAAGTATCACAGGTTACAAAAAAATATTCAGTAGTGTTTCCAACACTATGAATAAATAAGCATATTAGAATGATTTCTGAAGAATCATGTGACACTGAAGACTGAGGTAATGATGCTGAAAATTCACCTTTGCATCACAGGAATAAATTCTATTTTAAAGTATATTAAAATAGAAATCCACTATTTTATATTGCAATAATATTTCACAATATTACAGTTTTTTCTGTATTTTTAAACAACTACACACAGCCTTGATGAGCAGAAAATACTACTTTAAAAAACCCACCATGTTTGCAAATGTGAAAATGTTAAATTCTGCAAAGGGTTTATTGTGACAAATCTATATTGACACCCTATTGACTCAATTTGGCAGGCGAATCATGGATCAGGATTCATCACAACTGCCCAGATCTGAGCACACACTATCCTGACCTGCAGAAAGCTTTGATCATTGGCAGCCGTGACAAATACAAGGCAGTATCGCGTGTGGCAGAATTCATCGACCCAGATAATCCCAGCATGTCTTAACACAGCCTCATTCAGGACTTATTTTGTCAAATATTTAAGTCTGAATGTACTGTTACCAAGAAACAGTTTTCTTTATATGAAGCACTAGAGAGTTTTTACAAGAACAAACAACAACACTGACCTTTGAGCTCTTGATCGGGAAAATTTTAAAGCATATTTGCTTACCAGTAGCTGAAATATGACTGTAGCCAGGGTCAGCTTGACCCAGTTCAGTTGCAGCTCTAAACAAAATCACCTAAACCAGATGATCAAGGCCTATGGCTTGAACTTGAAAATTGCAGCCAGGTGTGTTGGAGCAGGATTGAGTGCACTAGAATAGTTGATTAAATGCTGCCACCATTCACTCGCAGAGGCACTGCAGCATTACAGACCACAAATTTTTGAAGAGCTCCAGAGTCTGAGAAAACAGGGTCAACTCTTGTTCTTTTTGTATAAAAAGCATCCTTGATGATGCCTAACATACATAGATCTGGCAGAAGCCTTAAAATGCCTTTAAAGTGTAACACTGGTGCTTCATTTATAGTTTTCAATTAAGTCTTTCTCTGTGTATTTAATCAAATCAATTAATCAGTATAATTATTTTTTTCTTTTTATAATAAATGAAGGTTGGAGAAGAGAATAGAGTGATATTGCTGCCACATAGTGGTGCGAATCATGTCCAACATGGCAACAATGGTGAGCCCCTAATGTAATTTGCACATTTTCACATCCTTAAATTATAAACTATACTAATAAGATTTGTTTTTTGGCCATTGTAACAATTTTTACAATAAATTTTCAAAATATCAGCAGCCAATATTCTAATTAATGTGACTTCTTTTTTTGTTGTAAAACTAAATCAGAATTAGTTTTCATTATCGTAATGAGACGTTTTTGGAAAATATATATATATTTTTAATCAATGGCTCTCTAATGGGTTTTATTTTCTTTATGCAATAACAATTTGTAATTATTTTGACTTTGTTGATAAATATAACCTGGATATTTCTTTGAGAGATTCACTCAATCATATTTGACAGTTCATATTTATGGCAGTCTAAATTTTAGTCTAAAACTGACCAGGAACCAGTTACTTACATCAGTCGTCATCTCCTCTTTTTTGCCTCCGTCAAAAATAAAAATGCACTTTTAAATCAAATACTTTCCCAGTTTTTTTATTATTTCAACACACGTAAAAAAGGATATGCATTCAAGTCTATTTTCTCCAAGATTAAAAAAGCAAATAATATTGCTGCTTTACGTTGCCTAGAGTAAGTCTTCAAAGGGAGACGAGGAATTTCATCTAAAGGTGGATTTTTCTGTCCTGGTTTGGGAGGCATCAGTGCGCCACGGAATTGAGCGGTTCTGCTCTTATGTTTCCAAGATCCAGCGCGGAGTCTGTTTCTTCGTCGATTTCACCGATTACAGCCCTTAAACACAAACATACAAGATTTTAAAATTCAATAAAGTCTGCAGTGAATGTAAATGTGACCCTGAACCACAAAACCAGTCATAAGGGCCATTTTCTGAGATTTATACATAATCTGAAAGGTGGATAAAGGGACAATGTTTGGTTCAGATACAACTATTTGAAAATCTGCAATCTGAGGGTGCAAAAAAAACTAAATATTGAGAAAATCGCCTTTAAAGCTGTCTAAATTATGTTCTTAGCTATGCATATTACTAATCAAAAATTAAATTTAGATTTATAATAGGAAATTTACAAAATATCTTCATGAAACATGATCTTTACTTAATATCCTAAAGATTTTTTGCATAAAAATCGATCATTTCAACCTATATAATGTATTTTTGGCTATTGCCACTTAAGACTGGTTTTGTGTTCCAGGGTCACAAATAAGCAGGACTTATAAATACTAAAGAAGCATAATACATACACATTATCGCCTCTGACAATATACAGTCCCAGAACCACCTGCTCTACGCCCTGGGAAGAGCTGAACACCCGCTCGTGGCTTTCATCCAGGATGAGATTGATCGTCTGATCGAAGCCCTTTAGTGTCCCCTAAAGACAAAACAATAGAAGTCATAAACAGGCTCCTTTATTAATGCACATAAACTATGTTACTTAAAGGAGAAGTTCACTTCCAGAGTGAAATCGTTTCTTTCTTCAGTAGCAAAGAAATTAAGGTTTTTGAAGAGAACATTACAGGATTTTTCTCCATATAGTGGACTTCAATGGGGATCAAAAGGTTGAAGGTCCAAATTGCAGTTTCAATGCAGCTTTAAAGGGCTCTACATGATCCCAGTCAAGGAATAAGTGTTTTTTCTAGCAAAACGTTCGATCAATTTCTAAGAAAAATACTAATTTATATGCTTTTTAACCACAAATGCTCATCTTGCTCTAGTGTGACGTACTGACTCAGTGTTTACAAAGCGAATGAACCAAAGTACGCAGACAAAGAGGTACAATCAATTTTTCTTTTTTAAGAAAATGACAGATTTTGTCTTTAGATAATACCCTTATTCCTCGGCTGGGATCGTGTAAAGCCCTTTGAAGCTTCATTAAAACTGCAATTTGGACTTTCAACCCATTGGCCACCATTGAAGTCCACAATATGGAGAAAAATTGTGGAATATTTTCCACAAAAACCTTCATTTCTTTGCGACTGAAGACAGAAAGAAAGAAAGATGACATGAAGGTGAGCAAATCAGGAAATGCTCTTTCTGGAAGTGAACTAATTCTTTAAGGAGATGATAAACACTCACCACAATCATTCTGCCATCTGAAGTGACGATGGCAACCGTCCCTTGAATAATGTTGGTTAGGGAAATATCAGATTAATGAAGACTTACATGTTACATACACATAACACATTGCATAATAGCATAATTCTATTAAACAGATATAATTAGATGAATAGTATGTACGTAGTACATACTATACACATTTATCATGTATATTTACTGTATATATGTAGAGTACATATAATAACTGATACATTACGTTCATAAATGCATACTAAAACGCTAAAATGATTTTATCATAAGCTAAATTGCTTGCGCGCCACATCTCGCGTCTATTAAAACACATAAACACTGTCATGAAAACAACACAACGCCTTTAGCCAATGATCTATGATATCTCCATCAGGAAGACAATCAAAGGATACGGTTGATGTAACTCTCAAGAGCGGTAGACATGTCTGCTGGAGCGTGTTTAAATCCACCGGTTCCCGAGGATAACTACAACGAAACACATTCGTTCAGCTGAGCCGGAAATGAGAACGGAGAGACTCGAGTAGCCGATGACCGATCGCGGCAGTACTAGTCGAGTAGGAGCAATAGAACCCGCGGCGATGTATTTATCCAGAAGATGGCGCACTCGATAGGTTTACAACATATAATACGGTTACAAACGAGCAACCTATGAGATTAGGATCAGTTCTTGGTGAAAAGGCAAATTGTTTCAAGGTCACAGTGGGGGCTGATGGAAATACTGATGGTGATGGATGATGACGATGAAACTGACACAAAAGTATTGTGGTGGTACAATGGTACCGTGTTGATGAGATGGTACTTTGATTTCCCTGCTGAAAAAAAACAAAACAATAGACACCATCACAAAATTGATAATGGCTTTATTGGATTTAATGGGACATGTATTGGTTTTAATGGAAACTGTAATGGACCCTTCTATTGGTGGCTTGTTAAAACCAATAAATTCTAATGAACACACCACAGATAACATTTTTAATGTTTTTAAATTAAAGGTTAAAAGTTGATGGTTTGTAGTGTTTGTAATGGTAGGCTATTTGTAGTAGAAACCCTTAGAATTTGTGACTCTGGACCACAAAACCAGTCATACCAGTCAAACCAGAGATCATCTGAATTATTCGAAAATCTGGAATCTGAGGGTGCAAAAAAAAAAAAAAAATCGCCTTTAAAGTTGTCCAAATTAAGTTCTTAGCTATCAAAAATTAAGTTCTGATATATTTACAGTAGGAAATTTATGGGACATGATCTTTACTTAATATAATGATTTTTGGTATAAAATATATATATATTTGTGGCTATTGTTGGCTATTGCTACACATATCTGTGCTACTAAAGACTGGTTTTGTGTTCCAGGCTCACATTTCTGAGATGGTTTCTATTGTTTGTTTTTGTTTTTCAGCAGGGGTTGTAGAGTATCATATTGATGGTATTTATGTGGCATTTCGAAGTATTCAAACTATTATTTTGGTTTTATTTTCCAATTATTAGCAATATTTAAATGTTTAACCCAACCTTCTGACTATATTTCTTGCTTAAAATGAACCCAAAGTAGGTTGAAGATTAACATTTATTAAAATATTTAAAAATATTTTTTTTACGTTTCTTATTAAAAATGCTGGGTAAAATATGGACAAACCCAGCAACTGGGTTGTTTTGAACCATCAGTTAGGTTAAATGTTTATTTAACTCAACTATTGCTTAAAAATGACTATATGTCTTGCTTAAAATGAACCCAAAGTTTAATAAATAATAATTAAATAACAAAAAATGCTGGGTTAAAAACAACCCAGCGCTGGATGAAATATGGACAAACCCACACCAGTTGGGTTAAATGTTTCTTTAACTCAACTATTGTTTAAAAATGACTATATTTCTTGCTTAAAATGAACCCAAAGTAGGTTAAAAAAAACATTTATTAATATGTTTAAAAGTTTAAAAAAGAATAATTAAATAATAAACTTTTTTATATTTCTTATTAAAAATGTTGGGTGAAATATGGACAAACCCAGCAACTGGGTTGTTTTGACTCATAAACAGTTGGGTTGAATGTTGATTTCACTCAACTACTGCTTAAAGATTACTATATTTCTTGCTTAAAATAGACCCAAATTTTCTTATTAAAAATGCTGGGTTAAAAACAACCCAGCGCTGGGTGAAATATGGACAAACCCACAGCAGCTGGGTTAACTGCTTTTTTTTTTAACTCAACTATTGCTTAAAATGACTATATTTATTGCTTACAATGAACCTAAAGTAGGTTGAAAATTAACATTTATTAATATGTTCAATAAATGAACATTTATTAATAATTTGAAAAAATAATAATTTTAAAAATTAACTTTTTTTAAGTTTCTTATTAAAAATGCTGGGTTAAAAACAACCCAGTGCTGGATGAAATATGGACAAACCCACAGCAGTTGGGTTAAATGTTTTAATAACTCAACTATTGCTTAAAAATGACTATATTTATTGCTAATGAACCCAAAGTAGGTTGTAAATTCACATTTATTAATATGTTCAATAAATGAACATGTATTAATTAGTTGAATAAATAATAATTTAATAATAAACGTTGTTTCTTATTTAAAATGCTGGATTAAAAAGTTGAAAAAATAATAATTTTAAAAATTTACTTTTTAAAGTTTCTCATTAAAAATGCTGGGTGAAATATGGACAAACCCACAGCGGTTGGGTTAAATGTTTCTTTAACTCAACTATTGCTTAAAAATTACTATATTTATTGCTTAAAATGAACCCGAAGTAGATTGTAAATTAACATTTATTAATATGTTCAATAAATGAACATGTATTTATAAGTTGAATAAATAATAAACATTTTTAAGTTTCCTATTAAAAATGCTGGGTTAAAAACAACCCAGCGCCGGTGAAATATGGACAAACCCAGCGACTGGGTAGTTTTGACCCACAGCAGTTGGGTTAAATTTTTTTTTTTTTTTTTTACTCAATTATTGCTTAAAAATTACTATATTTCTTGCTTAAAATGAACCTAAAGGTTGGAAATTAACATTATTAATAAGTTAAATAAATATTTATTAAAAAGAAAAAAATGCTGGGTTAAAAACAACCCAGTGCTGGGTAAAATATGGACAAACCCAGTGACTGGGTAGTTTTGACCCACAGCAGTTGGGTTAAATTATTATTTATTTTACTCAACTATTGCTTAAATGAAAATATGGACAAACCCACAGCGGTTGGGTTAAATGTTTTTTTTTTTTTTAACTCAACTATTGCTTAAAAATTACTATATTTCTTGCTTAAAATTAACCTAAAGTAGGTTGAAAATGAACATTTATTAATATGTTCAATAAATGAACATTTATTAATTAGTTGAATAAATACTAAGTAATAAATCTTTTTTAAATTTCTTATTAAAAATGCTGGGTTAAAAACAACCCAGCGCTTGATGAAATATGGACAAACCCACAGCGGTTGGGTTAAATGTTTCATTAACTCAACTATTGCTTAAAATGAGCCCAAAGTAGGTTGTAAATTAACATTTATTAATATGTAAAAAAAAAAAAAAAAAAAAAACGTTTTTTTTTTTTATTTCTTATTAAAATGCTGGGTTAAAAACAACCCAGTGAAATATGGACAAACTCAGCGACTGGGTTATTTTAACCCACAGCGATTGGGTTAAATGTTTTTTTTTAACTCAACTATTGCTTAAAAATGACTATATTTCTTGCTTAAAATAAACCCAAAGTAGGTTGTAAATTAACATTTATTAATAAGTTGAATAAATAATAAAGTTTCTTATTAAAAATGCAGGGTTAAACACAACCCAGTGCTGGATGAAATACGGTCAAACTTTTTTTTTTTTAACTCAACTATTGCTTAAAAATGACTATATTTCTTGCTTTAAATGAACCCAAAGTAGGTTAGAAATTAACATTTATTAATATGTTTAATAAATTAAGATTTATTAATAAGTTGAATAAATAATATTAAAGTTTCTTATTAAAAATGCTTGGTTAAAAACTACCCAGCGCTGGGTGAAATATGGACAAACCCAGCACTGGGTTATTTTGACCGACAGCGGGGGTTTTTTAACTCAGCTATTGCAAAGTAGGTTGGAAATGAACATTTATTAATAAGTTTAATAAGTTAAATAATAAACATTTTTTTAGGTTTCTTATTAATGCACTTTAAAAAATGCTGGGTAAAAAACAAACCCAGCAAATGGGTTGCTTTGACCTTGCGGTTGGGTTAAAAGTTATACAAGATTTTTACAAGAAAATTGTGTCTGATTTTTAATTCACAACATATTTTGGCTTCATTTTAAGCCAGCCATACAGTAATGTTTAAACAATAATTGAGTTAAATACAACTACCAAGATCAAAGCAACCCAATTGCTGAGTGTGTCCATATTTCTCCCAGCTTTTTGTAGAGCACACATTTATGAAGCCGGAGAAACAATAATTACCTAAACAATCCATTGCACAATCATAGCAAAAGGAAATAAAGCAGATGATCCTTTTTCACATTCTGAACTCTGTCCAAACCCCTCATTAAAAGACAAAACACTGGGTGCATGCTGTTGTAAGGCACAACACAAGTGATTGTTAAAGTTAATCATTTATGTTGTTATGAGGAAGTGAACTTTAAGCCTGAGATGCATTAGAAGGATCTCCAGGAAACCATTAGTGTATGTTGATAAACGATATATGAAACACACATACTTGGAACCAGGGAAGAAATACGGATGCATAAAATAAAAAGTTAAAACCATAACGAACTGGACAAATAACAAGCGAAACTGGTTTAGCAATACAGGTAATTCAAACCCTCATCTTTCATCTTAGAAATAGCTTTGTGACAGTTTGACAATTTGTATTTAATATCTTTGTGAAACTATTCAAGTAATATGATCTCCTTGTGTCTTATATTTGTTTTATAGAGGTGTACTTGTGAAATTTCCTAAAGGCAAGATGAAAGCAGACGACAAACTTGAGATCCTGAAATTCTTTCTGATGCTTGTCAATTCCTTATTTGTGGTAAGATGAAATAACTATAGATCTGTATGCTACTGTCAAGGATTTCTTGGTTTAAAGAAACTTCCTGGACCGCAGTCAAATGTATTAATCATTCTTTGGACATTGACACACAGCCTGTAATATGATTAAGTAGCCTATGTGCTTGTTTTCTGCCAGCAGTGTGCGAAGAGCAACTTCTGCACCCGTCAAATAAAACATCTTAATTCATGCATGCTACATGTACAAACAAGTAACAATTTGCATGATCTTGACAGATTCTTGGCATCAGCATTTTTGCGTGTTCGGCTTGGATTTTATTCGATAAGGACAGCTTTGTTAGCGTTCTCAGCTCTGGTAAGCGTTCCTGTTTGTCCTGGTCTATCATTATTTAAATTAGGAGTTGCACCTCACACAATGCGTGTTATTGCAATTTGCGTCAGATTACCTATAATAACGTTTTAGGACATGATGTTTTCTCTATAAAGTATGCTACGCCGGTTTTTAGTGAACGTTTGTCCTTCAACATGATTTCGGTGTGGTCTTTCAGGAGAGGAGATGAAGCTGGTGGCTGGGGGGCTCTTTTTCATCGGCCTTGTTGTGGTCGCTGTGTCCTTGCTGGGTTGCGCTGGAGCCTATTTCGAGAACAGATGTTTCATCATATTTGTAAGCATAACTCATGAACCGTGCAAAAAGACACTGTTTTCTGAGCTTGCTGTTATAGTTCACTTCCAGAACATTTCCAGATAGTTTACTCACCCCCTTGTCATCCAAGATGTTCGTGTCTTTCTTTCTTCAGTCGATAAGAAATTGTTTCTCGAGGAAAACGTTTCAGGATTTCTCTCCATATGGTTAAATATTAAATGCATTTTCAAAGGGCTCTTAACGATCTCAGCCGAGGAAGAAGGAACTTATCTAGCAAAACGATCAGTCATTTTCGAAACAAACTGACAATTTATATACTTTATAACCCTTAAACGCTTGTCTTGTCTTGTCTATTGCTGCAATCAAGTGCTCCTGGGACTTTTCGCACTAACAAGCCATCATTACGACGTCAGGTGCGTTGAAGTCCCCATGAAATCAAAACTAAAGTTTTTTTTTTATCAGTTATTAATATGTTAGCCTTAAGGTTATCTATAAGCTAGTGTGCTCCAAAACAATGACAAAATTTGTATTTACTACATATATGAGCATTCAGTCTACTCCGGACTTTGGCTCCATTCCAGAGACGCAATAGCGTTGAGCGGATCATATGCGTATTAAACTACACAGCCTCAGCATGATTATAATCAATATTTTGTTTTAATAAGAGTTTCATCTTGAACCTAGGGGGTAATCTATTAGACTGTGGCTGTTATAAGCTGTCAAATGCAGCTTTACCGAGCTCAACGGCTCTGGCCCGAGCAGATTTGAATGGAACGCTATTGGCTATTCAAAAATAAATGGGCGGGGCTGCTCGATATGTCCCGCCCTGTTTTCCTGTTTCAGTTGGAATAGGCTATATGTCGAACGTCACCTGACCAACCCCGGAAAACAGGTCTCATTGCTTCCGCTTGTCGGAGAACGTGTTAATAGCCGTAATAAATAATGGCGATATCGACGGACTTTTAAGGTAATCAGTTAAACAAGCCAGCTGTTTATTGTGGACGTTTCATTCGATATTTATATATAAATGTTAGTGAAAAGAATAAAAATTAAAAACTTTTATATATCAATCCACATATGTGATGGACATGGTTATGATCATTTTTAGTGTCTACTTTGAAGGAATCTTGAGTAAATCATGTTCATATTTAAAGAGCCATATGCAAAACGCGTGAACCGGAAGCAACGAGACCTGTTTAGCAGAAAACGGAAGCCTGTTGCGCATAACCCCTATTGCGTCACCAGATAGAATAATCCTGCCTGTTTCAAGGCACTTCAGTGGACCTTTAAGACCCCATGAAATCAAAATTAATGTTTTTTGACTTTTAGTATGAATATGTTAGCCTTAAGGTTATCTATAAGCTAGTGTATTTCAAAACAACTAAAAAAAAATGCGTTTATAAGATATGAGCATTCAAAACTTAGTCTCCTCACTTCCGACAATATTAATCAACGATTTTGATGACATCACCCTGCACTTCACCTTCTCATCAAACCTTCTGTCCAATCAAATACTCTCTAGAGACCGTAGTGACCCGCCCACTACACTATAAATAGACGCTGAAGCTGCAGCTTAGATCAGTTACTTGTTCACAGTGTTAGTGTTTTCTTTATGATGGGCATGTAGTGCGCAATGAAGGCGATAGAGAATGATTCAGACAGTGCAAATTTGCTTTCCATTGGCGCAAATGAGGTCTGGTTTCATGTTGTGTCATCTTTAAGTCACTTTGGTCGTAACAAGATTCTGCATGAAATTCAATATTTAGTGCGTCATTGCACTTTTTTCTGCTTTTATTCAGTTTATGAAGGTGATGCAAACTGCATCATTATATATTCTATGGTAATTATACAATAATATATTTTGTGTATTTACTGTCAATACAGACGTGGCATATCTAATGTCTTTGGCTGCGTCCGTTGCTTCCAACACTTTTTTTCACTGACACGCATGCACCCAACTCGGAAACTCTGGGCTTAAAGAAAATTTCAAGTTTCCCACTCGTAAGTGGTGGCATTCATGTGCATTCAACTCGTCAATACGATCTATCCGACATGACTTGAATGCACCATATGTCTGCGTGAACTTTGTATCCCGGTTCAATACAGTTAGGGGATGTCAAAACTCATTCAAAACATATTTTTTCCTTCCCCAACTTCAAAATCATCCTACATCGCTACTGAAGTACCGACCCAGTATTTACAAAGTGCATATGTGAAGAAAATCAAACAAACAAAAAAAGATAAAACAGCGATGTAGGGCGATTTTAAAGTTGTAGAAAGAAAACCAGATGGGAGTTTTTTCGACACTGACCCGGATTACACAAACTACGTAAAACTACTAAGCGTTTGAGGTTAAAAAGTATATAAACTGTCAATCGTTTCACTAAATAAGACCCTTCTTTCTCAGATGGGATTGTTTAGAGCCCTTTAAAGCTGCATTTAAACTGCATTTTGGAAGTTCAAACTTGGGGGCACCATTGAAGTCCACTATATGGAGAGAAATCCTGAAATGTTTTCCTCAAGAAACAATTTCTTTACGACTGAAGAAAGAAAGACATCTTGGATGACAAAGGGGTGAGTAAATTATCTGTAAATTTTAACATTGTAACATTTGCTCTTCTCTGTTTTTTCAGTATCTGTGCATCTTAGTCGTCATCATACTGGGTCAAGTTTTCATCACTTTTGTGCTGTTAATACAAAGAAACAAGGCAAGTCTTTGCATAAATGATTAATACTGTAAGGAAAAACACAGCTGGCTTTAACTTCACACGCAAGATAAACAAATCGTCTAATGCACATTTTGAATGTTACCAGATTGAGGAGTTTTTGAAGGAGAATGTGGACGAGATCATTAGTGAGTACGGAGGAAATGGAAGCCAAACATCTTGGAAACTTCTAGACAGCGTGCAGATTTCTGTACGTGGCGAAATGACTGTATGATAATAATTATAACTATTTTAGCTGCTATAGGAACGTGTGCATTTTTTTTTTTTTTTGCTGTAGGCAGAATGCTGTGGTAGGCTGACCTCAAATGAATGGAGGAATAACACAGTTATTGAGTTCCTGGGGGAGACTGACATCTTTCCTTGCTCCTGTTTTAACGGTACCTGCCCTGTAATTCTGGCTGGAACACACAGCTTTGGAAAAGGATCAGACATTTATGAAACGGTAACACATGTTGCCTTTTTTCCATCATTACAACCTTTTGACTTATCCTTCCTGTTTTAATTTGCACACTAAAGCAGTTTTTTTGGTGATAGGGCTGTGAAAAGGATCTAGTGGACTGGCTAGAGATGAATATAATCGTGATATTCGGAATGGATGTTGGGCTTCTTTTGATTCAGGTAAGGAGAGAATGAAAAATACATTTTTCACACAATATGTAACCAATTAATAAACATATTCTGGGTCAAATAAAAGTTAAGCACATTGGACTTAAATGATAAAATAAAATAAATTAATTTTAATGATTAAGTTTTACTTGTATTTACCCTGGAATAAGATAAAAAAAAAATATATATATATATATACATATATATATATGAGTTAAGCATTTTTGACTCAAACAGCAAAAAAAAAAAAAAAAAACAACAACAACGAATAAACAAATAAATAAAACTTAATTAAATAAATAATTAAAATAAATATATTAGAAAACATATAAAACATAAAATACAATTGTTTTATATTATTCTTTTGAAGTGCATAATGCAATACAAGTTAAGCATTTTTAACTTATAAAGAAAAAAATCCAATTCATTTTAATGACTATTGTATTTACCTGAAATAAAATAATAAAACAAATATAAATATAAAATGAAATAAAGTAAAATAAAATAAAACTATATATATATATAAAAATTTCTTCCTTGGAAGTGCATAACACAATACAAGTTAAACAGTTTTCACATTCTGACAGCAAAACAACAACAACACGAATGAATGAATAAATGAAGGAATTAAACTTAATTAAATACATGAATAAATAAATAAATGAATTAAAATAAAAATATAAAAAATATATAAAACATAAATAATTGTTTTATATTCTCCATTGGAAGTGCATAATGCAATACAAGTTAAGCATCTTTGGCTTATACAGAAAAAATAATCTAATTCATTATAATGACCGTGCTATTCTTCTATTTAACCTGAAAAAAAAAAAATTAAAAAAAAATACAAATAAATTAAATTAAAAATTAAAAATGTTAAAATATATTAAATAAATAATATTTAAAAGATAACATTAAAAAAATTAAATAAAATAATTGTTGCTTGGACAGCAAATTAAAAGAAGAAGGGAAATTTTTTGTTTTGTTTTGTGCTGTCAAAAAGTCAAATCAGCCAAAAAAAAATAAAATAATAATATATATATAATAATACACACATATATATATATAATACACACACACGCACATATACATATATATAAACATATAAACAAAGTCAAATATGCATTTGTGTTAGAGCTTAACGTATATTTAACTTGAAATAAAATAAATATAAAATAAAGTAAAAAATAAATAAATAAATAAATATATATATAACAAATAAAAAAAAATTAAATAATAAAAATGGAATGCATTTTAATTATATATATATATATATATATATATATATATATGTGTGTGTGTGTGTGTGTGTGTGTGTTTAAATGTACGTAATAAATATGAATTTAAATGATTTTGGATCATTTTGTTTTGTAATGCTCAGATTCTCCAGTTTATCTTTGGCATCCAAACCTACAAATGCATCAGCCGTAAGATGAGGAAACTACATCCCAGTAATCTACTGAACTCCATAGAGGAGGACAATCCTGCAGCGCAACCTGAACCCCAGCAGTACAGTATGGAAATCCAGCAGTTTGATCCTCAAACCTATGACCCTCAAATGGACGACGGCTACTATCATCACGAAGGACACGATGACAGGAATTACGGCCAATATAACAATCCAGAATTTTATGAACCAGATAACAATCGAATGTACAACAACCATCATAATTTGCAATACCAACAGAGCTACAATGGCAGCTATGACCAGGGATACAAACAGAACCAAAATTACAATCACAGCTACAATCCTGATGATTACTAAAGGCAGATTTCTTCTCTCATGTAACGTGATCAGATTGGGATGGGCTAATTTGCTGTTTTAGATATAGCATTTGGTCTGTGCCTGACCAAAGACATCTAAAACCTTCTCGTAAGACCATTGTTTTGTTGACAGAGTTCAGGTTAGTGCCTGTTCCCAGGAGTATCGTTTGTCATTTTAAAGACAACCAGCATCTTTTTTCTCAAACAATTCATTCCAGACCTTGACATTTTTCTGCAGAAGTCAAAGTTCAGCATTTGATGACAGATTTTTACCATGGTTCAGTTTTATTTTAATGCCCCATGACAAATGTACAAGTATGCGTAGTAGTGTAATTATATAAAAATACTGACCTGAAATTACAACCAATATAATATGAGACAATCCACACAATATTTCAACACTGTTATATGGCAAAAAAAATATTTTAAATAAAGAATAAAAAAAATCGGTGTTTTCTACTTGAAACCAGTTTTATATACAAACACTATATTTACATTATTTCGAATATTACTAAACAAGAAGCACACAAGCTGTATTTAAAATGCGTGTAAACCATTACTCATCCTTTGCTTTCCGTGCCACGAAGATTCTTCGTTCTCACTTGTCATTTTCGGATGATTCGAGAGGTTGTTTTGTAAATCACTGCACACTCAGACCTGCTTTATGAGTCAAGGGTTGATGTTAATGACACTGGGGGCCGTTTAAGTGTGTGAATGTGTCAGTGTGTGTGTGTGTGTGTGTGTGTGTCGGAAGCTGAGTCGGCGAGTCAAGAGTGGGCTTTGACTGAAGTTTAATGGACGACACTCTCTATGGGCCATAAAGAGCGGCGTGTCTGTCCGCATGAGAGGGCCCTTTGTTATGGTCGCTCTGCGGTTGATGATAGCCAGGCTGACATTACCGACCTCGTGCGGTTATGAGTTGGCAGTCATGCTTTACGACAACAGTTGACAGCGCACGCATTGATGGGGACACAGAGAAAGTTACATGGAGAGGAGCTGGAGATTTCCACTGCCAGTACCTGACTCTGCTCTGGACAGAGTGATGCATAGTGAGTCAATTGGGGAATTACAGGACTGTCTGGGATGCGGTGGGACGTGACACCGAAAATTATTCGAAAATGGCATAGAAGGGTCTTTTAGGTTGCATTTTGAAGGGATAGTTTATCTAAAAATGAAAACTGTGTCACTTTTGTGTTATTCATGACTCTTATAGTGTGACACTGACCTGTCAAGCTCCAAAAATAACAAGAAAGCCTAAAGAAAGAAACCCTAAAAACTGTTAATGTAGTCCTTATGACTCATTGACAATATTCTAAAGCTTTGTGCAAAACAGATCGAAATGAAAGTTAATATTCGCTGAAATTTCTCTCAAGTCTCATTTGTTCTGCTCTTATATTATGTATATCATGCTGAATTGTCTATCAAAGTCTATAATTGTGTATCAAAGTCTAGAACTGTATATCAAAGTCAAAATTACGAGATATAAACTAAAATTTGAGAGAGGAAAAAATCTGAATTATCCTACAGTTCTCGAAATTCGGACTATTTCTCGCTATTGTGAACTTATAAAACAATTTTGAGAAAAAAGTCAGAGTTGTGAGTTTATATCATGCAAAACTGACTTTATAACTCGCAATTGTGAGTTTATATTTTACATTTCTGAGAAAAAGTTAACATTGAGAGATATAAACTATATAAAGCTTTGTCAAAAACGATATATGCTGACTCTATTTTTCTCAACTGTAAATTTATATTACACAATTCTAAGAAAAAAGTCAGAATTGTCTTTATTTCATGCAATTCTGACTTCCTAACTTGCAATTGTCAGTTTATATCTCACAATTCTGAGAAAAAGAGGCCAGAATTGCTCTTATATTATGTATATCAAGCTGACCTAAAAAACACCTAAATATGTAGTCCATATGACTCATGGGAAATTTTCTTATGCCAAAAGGCAGCTTTGTGCAGAAGCTGATTTTTGCTGAAATTTTGAATTTGCATTTTTAAAAATCTAATTGGCATAAGTATATATAATGTATGAATTTAATTGCATTGCATACCATATATCAAACCAAGTGTCATCACAAAACCAAATGCAAAAACAACAAAACTAATTTTTTGCACTGGTATAAAGTAATTTCACACAGGTGTAGTTCATCACATTTAATATAAACATGTTCAGTAGTTGTCTCAAAACTATGGAAGCCCATTTCTGTTACTGAATAAAAAAAATGTAAAAGGTAATTGCGACTTATCTCATAATTCTGATTTTTTTCTCTCGCAATTGTGAGTTTACATCTCGCAATTCTGACTTTATTTCTCAGAATTGTGTGATACAAACTCACAATTCTGACTTTATAACTCGCAATTGTTAGTTTATATCTTACAATTCTGAGAAAAAAAGTCAGAATTGCGAGATGTAAACTCGCATTCACAAGAAAAGTTGGAATTTTATGTTTTTATCTCACAATTCTGACTTTATGGCAATTCTGAGAAAAAAAATAGCAAGAAAATTACAGAGTTTTTATCTCACAGTTCCCAAAATCCTGACTTCATTTCTCAAAATGGTGAATTTATATAACAATTCTGAGAAAAAAGTCACAATTGTGAGAAATAAACTCAAATTAGCAAGAAAAAAGTCAGAATTTTGAGTTTTTACCACAAGATTCTGACTTTTTTCTCGCAATTGAGAGTTTATCACAAAATTCTGAGAAAACGTCAGAATTGCGAGATATAAACTCAAATTTTTGAGAAAAAGTCTGAATTTTGAGGTTTTTTCCGCAATTCTGACTTTATAACTCGCAATTCCAAGTTTATCTCATAATTCTGAGAAAAAAAGTTAGAATTGCGAGATATAAACTAGAATTTGTGAATTAATTAAAAAATCTGAATAGCAAGAATCTAATTTCTGACTTTATTTCTTGCAATTGTGAATTTATATTACACAATTCTGAGAAAAAAAAAGTCAGAATTGTGTTTATTTCATGCAATTCTGACTTTATAACTTGCAATTGCCAGTTTATATCTCACAATCCTGAGTAAAAGAGGTCAGAATTGTAAGATTAAGCTTGCATCTGAGAGAAAAAAGTCAGAATTGTGAGTTTATTTCATGCAATTCTGACTTTATAACTTGGAATTGCCAGTTTATATCACAATTTTGAGAAAAAAAAACCTGAATTGCAAAATAAAGTCGCTATAAATGTAAATTTTTTATTCAGTGGTGGAAACAGGCTTCCATACAAACCCCATTGTTTTATTATGTACAATATATCTATTATTTTATACTTATTTTTCTAAAACGTTTTGCTTGAAAAGTGTGTTTGTGCTTAGTTTCTTCAAAACAAGATAACTTTGTTTGATATTTTGTTATAGAATGCTTAAAAAATCCTACATAAAAGTGCAGCTCAAGTGTTCAAACACTTCTTGGGCCTTTTGTTGTGCGGAAAGCAGCAGCACAAACATTGACAAATCTATCTAATCTGAACACTGAAAGATCGATTCTAATCTACTCAGTTTGTCTTAATCTCCTGACAATGTTATTTAGTTACAGCGAGGAAAGAAAACAGACACCGGAATGGAGCGAGCGAGATATGCTATAGCAAGTGAGATTGAATTATGGGACATGACTCATGTTGATGTTACATCTTTATCATGTGAGCTCTTTTCTCATGCTTACTGCCTGGGTTTCCCCATGTTGTCGCGAAAACAATCAGCTCTTGTTGCGCCGCTGGAGTGCGCAAGGCCAAACTAATTAATGACCCGGATTGCAGACCCTCTCAAGATGGACAGAGATGTTCAGCCAAAGTGTGTTTGAGAGTTTGATAAAGCCAAAGTGGATGAAACGAGAGACACGTCTTCAGAAGAACCGGTTCTTGTGAGGATCCCGTCAGGTTCAGTATTGGCTAAATGAGTAGTAAAACGGCAAATGTCTTAGCACTGTTGTCCACGCTCTAAATCAAACGTGTTTCCAGACAAGCCCGTGCTCTGTTCCAAAGATGTTTTCTGGTGCAAAATAAACCACCGTCCTCATGCAATGGGGCGCAGGCACAAAAAAGCCATTTATCCTACTTGAAGAGGCCTGCAGGACCAGCAGCGTTCCTCAAAGCCAACAAGCCGCCGCGGGCATCGCAGCAAACCAGCCAATGTGCTCATCAAAGAGCCACACTTCCTGCCGGATGAAATCATTACGGTTTCCCCATGGCTTTAAAGATGGCATAACGGACTCATTGATTGGTTATGCTCAACACAAGTTGCGATTCGCCTCTTCAGCGTAATGTTTTTTTGTGGTGAGCAGGTACGGCTTGATGAGTAAGTCTAGAAACATCTCATGCATCCCTCCTGGAACAGGCCAAATATTCCCTTCATTGTCTGCTTCATAAACCCGGAGATTTCCACCACAAATACTGCCATTTCCAATGAGTTTCCTCATGCATTTTTAATTTAAACCTCCGTGTCTGCACACCCTAAAGAATCCAGCCACGCCCTGTGAGGATGCCACATGTTGATGGAAAAATAGGCTTTGTTAGGTCTTGTTTACTAACTAATAAACAGACAAAGACTAACAGACTGCTACCTGTCATGTGGCCTACTAGAGCTGGAATCAGGGTCCCCTTGCGCAGCTCCGTCGTGGGGCCCAGGTCTGCTTTCTTCAGCTCCGTCGTGGGGCTCATTCAAGTTGACTTCATGCATTCTTTGCGCACAACAGTTGCTTCTTCTGAATACCTGTTGATAGGTATAGATTGAGATAAATTTGATGGATGACAAGCTATTTTATCCTTTCTATCATAATTGACCTCACTGCACTGAGACGTGCAAAATGCGGGTGTTTTTAAAAGCAGAGTGCTGTCAGTGCAAAAATGCCAAAAATTTCATTGAACGCCTTCAGGGCGTCCTCAAAATTGTGACGCAAGCTGCCGCTGCCGGTAAACACGGCTATGTTGTGAAATGGTATATAAGGGTAATTTACCATCTTGACAGTGAGGACCAGAAGTGCAATGCTGGGGATGATGAGCAGGGCCAAGAGGCCGTGAATTGCCCCGTTCATACCGTTCTGCTGTCTGCTTTGGCCTGCCAGAACATAAAAGCACATTCCCTTTTTAGTTCTTAGGTGCACTGTATACTATATAGCATCAAGGCAACTAGAATACCACACCCATATGTGTTTGTTGAGCATTTACTGTCATTTCAAAAGCACTGGCATTAATGAGGTGTTTAATCTTTGTTTTTCTTTGAAGGCTTTCCACTAGATGTTGGGACATTGCTTTGGGGATTCACTTTTTTTATTCAGACAGATTCAGAGAAAGTCAGTGTTAGTCTCCTTGATTTCGATAACGAAGTGCTTTTTTTGTTTTAAATTGTCATAATGACAATAATTAATTTAAGCTATAATGACGATAATAACCATTTTAATTGCGATTTTACTGTTGGCCATGAGAATATTAAATGAAAAAAAATTATACTTCAAGATATTAACAATGGACTAAAAGTGTAGATTTTTTTTCTTCAAATAATCCAGTCATAGTTTATATTTTACATCAGGTGTTCCAAAATATTTGGACACAAAGTATTCTCTGACATTTTAAGTTAATATTTTAATCATTTATTTACAGTCAATGGTCTTATCGCATGCAGGTAAACAAATAAAATATTTGAATATTTTATTATGATTTTAATGTTTAATTTTAAACATTTTTAGTTTTAATTGGACATTATTATTATTTATTAATTATTTAACCTTCTGCAGTTCCCTCACAAACCTCCTGGGTTTTACAAGCCCCAATTTAAGAAGCCATGTATATTTTAATATAATAAGAGGTTTATCCACTAAAGTGGTGCAAGCTGAAACCTAATCACGGGTATATTGGTAGCAATAACCAACAATACATTATATGGGTCAAAATTATCGCTTTTTCTTTTGTGCCAAAAATCATTAGGATATTAAGTAAAGATCTACCATAAGTAAAGATCTAGTTCCTACCATAAATATATCAAAACTTAATTTTTTATTAGTAATATGCATTGCTAAGAACTTCATTTGGACAAATTTAAAGGTGATTTTCTCTCTTTTTGTTTTTTTGCACCATAAGATTCTAGATTTTCAAATAGTTGTATCTCGGCCAAATATTGTCCTATCCTAACAAACCAAAGCATCAATGGAAAGATGTTCAGATGATGTATAAATCTAAACTCTTATGACTGGTTTTGTGGTCCAGGGTTAGAACTGTGAATGAAAACTGGTCAAATTAAGCACTGTTAATAATGTTACTGGAATACATCCTATATATATATATGAGATTAACCATGTGTTACACACACAATATAAATGTATTATTACAACTCGACACGAATGCACACGAAAACCTGAACTAAGTCACATGGCAAATAGGGTCTTTCTGTAGTTAAAGCACAATGCATTAAATAAACACGCACAGTGAATAAATAAAGCATAAATAATTAATAATGCTGTACTGCAATCATTATAATGTTATTATTTCATGAGCTCAGGCTCTTACAACAAGGACAGTTTTTACATATTTTGTTAAATGTTGAGACAGGATTAAATTCATGATATATTAAAAATATTAGAATGTTTAATTTACCCCTTTATCTCTCTCTCTATATATATATACAGTTGAAGTCAAAACATTTTTAACGAAATAAGAGGGATCATACAAAATGCATGTCATTTTTTATTTAGTACTGACCTAAATAAGATAGTTCGCATAAAAGGCATTTACATATAGTCCACAAGAGAAAACAACAGCTGAATTTATGATCCACAGCTGCTTTTTTTTATTTAGTGATAGTTGTTCATGAGTCCCTTAGTTTGTCCTGAACAGTTAAACTGCCCACTGTTCTTCAGAAAAATCATTCAGGTCCCACAAATACAGTCATTATTGGAAAGGGTTCAAATACATAAAAATGCTGAAAAACCAAAGTTGTTGTGGGACCTGAAGGATTTTTCTGAAGAACAGCATGCAGTTTAACTGTTTAGGACAAACGGGGGACTCATTAAAAAAAAGCTGCGGATCGTTCGGGTAACAACACAGTATTAAGAATCAAGTGTATGTAAACTTTTGAACGGGGTCATTTTTATAAATTCAACTATTATTTTCTCTTGTGGACTATTTGTAAACGTCTTTTATGTGAAATACCTTATTCAGTACTATACTAAATAAAAAATAACATGCATTTTGCATGATCCCTCTTATTTTGCTAAAATAATTAACATTTAGCAGATTCTGACAGGGGGATGTAAATGTGTACTAAAACTAAAAAATGAACACAGTAAGGGGTTCAGGTCTGGGCTTTGTGAAGGCTTTGTCTCACAATTCTCTAGAATTTTATTGCATGCTTGGTTAGTGCTACCCTCCTGTTTTACAAACAGCATATCTACTGATTTACCTACTATAGTGTATGTTTTGCACACATGTGCTCAAGTTTTCACAAATTCATGTGCGGCCCAGATGGAATCTGCCTCCTTGGAAGAAAGCAGCAGTTTTCTGGAGAATTGGTTTTACATATCCGCCGCTATTTCCGTTATCACCTTTACATTTGTTCTGCAGAATTCCTATCTTTTCTTTTCAAAACGATTCCATCTAGGTCTCATGCATCATATATATTTAACAAAACACGGTATCTTGCACAGTCACCTGGTGTGAAAGGAGGAGCTGGGGGGGTCTGGCAAGGAGGAGGTGTGCAGTCATGAAGCTTTCCCAGCGTGGATCCAGCCGCTGTAAGAACCTCTTTAACATGGTTAAAGTAACGTCTAGTTGGCCACTTTCCCCTTCTGTAGTGGCACTCGAATGTTTGCATTGTCACCTCCTAGGGAAGACAAACAAGCGAGAGTGAACCGACAGCCACGACAACGTTTCAAAGAATGCGAGTGCAAGCACAAAGAAAATTACCAGCTCCTCATTGTCCAGAGTGAAACGAAAACCCTCCAGCATTGTTATAAAAATAGTGATGTTCGCTTTATTGCTGGACAGGTTGCCAAACTTGAGGGCCAATGTTTTTAAAC
Organism: Garra rufa; assembly: GCF_049309525.1. NCBI lineage: Eukaryota > Metazoa > Chordata > Actinopteri > Cypriniformes > Cyprinidae > Garra > Garra rufa. The sequence goes on along the minus strand of NC_133364.1, from coordinate 10,664,634 downwards.
TGCTTTCGACGTGATAGAGGTTCACATACAGCCAGCAAGCTCCACCCTTAGATATTAGAGAAGGAAAATGCTTATAGGAGTCACTTCTGGAACTGTCACAAACCACAACAACTTTCTAATACAAAATGTTTCTGATTATCTGATAATGCCTCGAAATGTATTTGGACACTTAAGCCACACTTTAAAATGCAATCATGCAATTGCATGATATTGAAGCACAGCAGAATTTATTTTCAAAGAAACATGCATGAGTACATTGTAATGTAAAACACTTCAAAATATAATGCTTGTTAGGTTTAAATCAACATATTAATTGTTAAAACAACAGATATATTGTTTAAACCTAATAATATATTATGAAATATGTGACCCTGGACCACAAAACCAGCTTTCCATTGATGTATGTTTATTAGGATATGACAATATTTCTAGCTGAGATAAAACCATTTGAAAATCTGAGGGTGCAAAAAAATCAAAATCACCTTCAAAGTTGTCCAAATGAAGTTCTTAGCGATGCATTTTACTAATCAAAAATTAAGTTTTGATATATAGGCAGTTGGAGGTTATCTTATGTAAAAATATATTCATGGAACATGATCTTTACTTAATTTCCTAAAGCTTTTTGGCATAAAAGAAAAATCAACAATTTTGACCCATGCAATGTATTTTTGGCTATTGCAACAAATATATCTTTGCTACTTAAGACTGGTTTTGTGGTCCAGGGTCTATGTGAACTACACCTGCTAGGAGAACCATTTTTTATACATTCAGTAAAATTCACTTTGACACCAGTTGGTTAAGTGTCATTGCAAAAACTCTTACAAATAAAGGCTATTTATTGGCATTGATGGTTCCATGAAGAACCTTGAACATCCATGGAATTTTTCAAATGCAGAAAAGGTTCTTTATGTTTGAAAAAGGTTCTTTAGATTTTTCAGAATGGTTCTTTTTTAGAACTGTTCACTGAAAGGCTCTCCAGGGAATTAAAAATGGTTCTTCTATGGCATCATACGCTTTAGCATGCTTTGTTATCTAATAGAAAAACATTTCATACATTAAATGTGGCTCAAAGTGTGCAAATATGAGTTTGGGCAACTGTAAGTGTATCCATATCATGAATAGAGCAAACCTAGTCAACCGTGACATCAAATATTAGCATTTATCACGCTTACCACATCCTTGGTGATGAAGCGGATAGGTATTCTGTAATCACTGGGAATGTTTTCACTCTGATGAATTAAAAAACAAAAACAAAAAAAAATCTTTAGTTGTACACCAGAAAAAAAAAACTCCTGTCTAGCAGGCAAATGAAAATGTCAGTGATTTCCCTGCTGGGGAAAAAACAGCTAAAACTAGGTTTGTTGATCTTAGCTGTTGATGATCTTCCAGCCTGACTAGATGGAAAACATGCTTAATTTCTCTCTGTAAACAGCTTTTAAAACATCTTGAGAGTCCAACAAACCATCTCAAGCTGGTTTTGAACTTTTTGTCCAGAAGGGCTCCACAAAGTAAGAACATACAAAGTCAGAAAACAATTAATAAAACTCCTTACCAGTGTATCCAACGTGGCGACATCATCTGTCAAAGGGCTTCCGAAAACACCTGAGCAGGTCACAAGCCCAGAAAAAAGCAAAACTAATACACAAATGCTTTCTCCAATCTAGAACGGAAAAGTCTCAATGTGGTCACAGTAATTTAGACGCGCGTCTAGTCTGAACATGATCGCAGGTTACATCCTAATAGTTTGGCTAAACTACCCCTTATAAGTCATGAAAAGTAATCAACGATTGCATAATTTGAGTTAGAAAGTGAGTTGAGGAACCGCGCATTTGATTACGCTGTGGGTGTGCGTGCGCGTCCCCAAAAGTTCGTGTACTCACCTTAACCTCCCTCATGTGGAACATGGGAATATTAAAAACAATTCAGCCGTGACTCCTTACTTTAGTCGCTTTCCCTGACAACGGAATGCAGGCATGTTTCCGCCTGTACATTTGACTGGAGATAATCACAGGACGGGCTCGGGATCAGTGGTTTTGGCGTGTCTTTCTCCTCCGGTCCCGATGGAGAGCATGGCGTGCTCAGTGCGCGACGCCTGTGCGCAATTTCGCCCTGCAGCGCTTCTGTGAATTGAATGGGGGCGGATGGACTTGTCCTCTGTGTTTAAGAGGTAGGGCGCTTTGACTCACTGATAATGTGTAAAATAGAGAAAACTATTCAAGGGAACTCGGCTGACTCATCCAGACCTCAAATCACAAGTGACACATGGGAGTTTCGTATAAAAAAAAAAAACGAAAATAAAAGGTTTTAAACCAGCCTAAAACTGTTTGCTGGTCTTGGCTGATCTGAGCTGGCCCCCTAGTGCTCCTAAGTTTAAAACCAATTAGACAAAATTAAACGAAAAGTGCCCCAAACACCCTAAAAACAACCTGTAAAAGCTAGAAAGTGGACAAAACCCTTTTAAACTAGACAACAGACCAGACTGACCCACTGTAAAGTACCTTACTTCTCAAACTTATCTAAAAGCAAATCAGCAAGCTGAAAAGTACCTAAAACCCCTGACCAGAAGCAATTTAGGCTAGTTCAAATAATTTTTGGATGGTTTACACGCATGTGACCCTGGAAAAATACACTGTATGGGTCAAAATGATTGATTTTTCTTTAATGGCAAAAATCATTAGGATATTAAGTAAAGATCATGTTTCAGAGATATTTTGTAAATTTCCTACCGTAAATGTATCAAAAATTAATTTTGATGGTGAATGGACAACTCTAAAGGTGATTTTCGCAATATTTAGATTTGTTTGCACCCTCAGATTCCAGATTTTTAATTTATTGCATCTCGGCCAAATACATCAATGGAAAGCTTATTTATTCAGTTTTCAGCTGTCAAAAATTGACATTTATGACTGATTTTGTGGTCCAGGGTGACATATAAATATCGGCTAAATATCTGACTAAACCTAAATACTGTAGTACTGATAAAACACAAACAAGTTTGCTGGTCTCTCAGCCTGAACTTTAGAACCAGTTTAAGATGTTTTCAGTTTAACAAGGTAATAACGGACTGTTATTACAAGATGATCCACCAAATAATTGCACAAAAGTACATGTAGTCCATTATTAATACTGAATAATTACCTGTATTAATACAAAATTACCATTAAAGCACAAAATATACGTTAGTGTGCAGCCCAAAAATTGATAAACACTTCTTTATCTATTTATCTACCTTCCTACACACACACACACACTCACTTATACATGTATTATTATAAATTATAATTTAAATATATCGTTTAATAATTGAATTTAAACTGTTCATAGAACATTAATGCAAAAGGTTTAATGAAATTACAAAAATATATATGACCCTGGACCGTAAAACCAGTCATAAGTGTCAATTATTTGATGTATGGTTTGTAGGATAGGACAATATTTGGCCAAACTATTTAAAAAATCTGCAATTTGAGGGTGCAAAAAATCTCAATATTAAGAAAATCGCCTTTGTTGTCCAAATGAAGTTCTTAGCAATGCATATTACTAATCAAAAATTAAGTTTGATATTTACAGTAGGGAACATACTAAATATCTTCATAAATCATTATCTTTAATGAATAGATAATTTTGATGCACACAATGTATTTTAAGACTGGTTTTGTGGTTCAGGGTCAGGTATAATAGTAATTGTTCATTAATTCATAATTACTGTCAACAATATATCAAACTATTCCATTTGTTTTCACAATTAAACATCAATTTGATATAACCCGTTTTAAGTGCAGCGTAATTAAATCCCACCTAGGTTGTAAAATCTTGCTCAAATTAAACTTAAAGTGCCCCTATTATGCCTTTTCAAATATGATATTTCATGTAGTGTGTCATGTAGCTGTATGTGAACATAAACTATCTGCAAAGTTGTGACGCCGACAGTGCACTATAAATAAAGTTTTTGTCTATCAAAAAAAAGAGTCGGCTCACATTCGCCTAAACGAGTCGTCAGCAATTCGAATCTTTTTTCTGTAACGGCCACACGTCACGAGCTACACATTTGCGTAATGTCCGCCCACGTTCTATGTCGCGAACAACTTGCCCGCCCACAAACAGTAGGCCTACCATTTTCACGTGGATTACATCATGTCAAGAAGACGTCCTGCGCTGTGACAGCCTGTGAGAGTGAATTTGTTTTATATGCCCTTCCAAAAGATGAAACTATCAGTGGTTAACATTAATTTTTTCAACACCTCAGCAGTCCAATGCCAATCTTGTGTTGTGTTCGCGTCATTTTACTGATGACTGCTTTTCTAATCTTGGGGAGTAACGTTACAACGCGAGATTCACCAAACACTTGGTTTTAAAACATGGATCAGTGCCCAGTTTATTTGGACCGGCTTGCTCCTCTGAACTTCTACCTGTAAGTATGATTAATAATTGTATTTTCTAGCGATCGTTCAAAATACGTCTTTGTGTACGTTATGGTGTGTAACAACCCCGCACATGTCTTGGTAAGCGGCTAACTTGCGTTTCTGTAGTTCTGTTGTTCAGCTGTGAGTGCAATGTAGTCTAAAAAGTCTTGTGATTGATGCAGCTTGACTGTCTGTCTGCCTTATTAGTTTAAGTAATGATAATGATAAACGATGGCTTAACGCAGTGTTATGGATTGTACAGTGTTGAAGTTCACAACGTAGAGGTGTGCCCGGTTCGCTTACAAAAGCAAATTGCAAACACTGTCCACAGTTAACATTTGACACCCACTGAGAAACGTCCTGCTCCGGTCGTGCTTGTTAACATTTGACACTTCAACCGTTTCATCGTCAGACTCCGGCTCGAATTGATAGGGTAAAATCGAGGCTATCTTTTCTATGCATTAACAGGTCTCCGCAGCTGTCATTCAGTTATGCCAATGGGCGTTTCGTTTTGCGCTGTAGCGGTAGACCAATCCAAAAGGACTGCACTATCTGACCAATCACAGCAGTGAGGGCTCACGGAAAGGAGGGGTTTAGAGAGACTGATTCTTCGAACTGCTTCACACGAGTCGTTTACGAATCATTTAGAAACGGGGTAAAAATAAATCTAATTTTGGAGAAAACTAAAGTGTTTTTTGAACTTGCATACATGTAAACCTGTTTTAAGAGACTATTACAACAATATTAACTACCTTTAAAATGGCATAATAGGGGCACTTTAAGTCATGTTTCAACAAACCCAAGCGTGCAGTCATGTGTGTGCACTGCCTCCTTGTGGCGACTAACAACTGGTTTTCAACTTTCATTTACAAAATGCATGAATGACAGGTGGATTAAGTTTTGAAGGAACGGGTGTATCCCATAGTTATTGAGAGACAATATAGGGTGAAGTTAAAATTAATAATATATATCCCATCCAAAAAGACATTCCACCCTTTCACATTATTACAAAATAGTCACCAACTTAAAATTTCAAAGGTTTGAATTAGATTTGAGTACCTCGGTATAAAAAAGATAAAAAAAGCATGAGTTGCATGATTAGAAAAACAACTGAGGAATAAAATAATTATGAACAACCGTTTAATGAGTTAAATAGCATGAAAAAGTTGCATTTGTGCTTTCGCATTTGTGTAATCTTTGGGACGTCCACTTGTGTATGAAGAAGGGTGTAGCAGGTGACAGCTTAAAAACGGACTCGGTTAACGTTTAAAGCCAATTACATCAAGTACTGTGTTTGACTGAGTGGTTTTGACACAAAGAGATAAAACGGTGTAGTGGTAACACGCAAATATGAGGTGTGTGACAGGCAGGAAATCAAAGACTCGATCTTAAGAAAAAACAAAACAAAAAATACACCTGAGAGAGAATCATTTGTCATTGCATATGGCCAAAGAGAAAGGCACAAAGTGACAGTTCATTTTCTCTTGCGGGGGCTCCTGTCCGAGTCCTTTTTTTCGTTCGCTTCCTTTTTGCTGGCTCGGTTGGACGTAGCTGCTGCTTGGCTTTTCTCAGCCGTCTCAGAGGGCTCTTTGGGTTTCCGAGTCTTGTGATCAACTGAAGCTGGTTTAGGTTTTCGGCCACCTAAGAGCCAGGAGAAGACGGTTTTGATGAGGAAGATGCCGACTAAAGTAGCTAACAGTGTTGTAAGCACGAGGGGCCCCGAGAGGCCTTTGACCTGGCCCCGGATGAGGCTCAGAACTTGGGACACAGGCGTGTCAGAGCTGGGTTGAACTGGGAACTTCTCCTGCAGGCAAACAGATTTCAAATCAATCAATCTATTAACCTTTCTTATGGCATATTGCTGATTTTATTATGAACAGTGCATGGTTGCTTTTTCTGTTTTACCTTCAGTCCACCCTCTTCTAATAGTTTCTGAAGCGCTGGGTCATCCAGGTTCACGACGGGAAAAAACTCCCTTTTGTACTGCCGCCTCCACCAAGCCTGCAGATGGGTTCTTCCAAAATGACAAACAAGGGTACACTAAATTTAAGAGCAGGTTTAGACTGTTTCTCTTCTGTCAGTAAGTTTCAGTAACTAACAGGTTGACATAGAAAACAGGCTTTTCTATTTTTGTGTGGGCTTTCACATGATGACCTCACTTCTGTCTCTAAATAACTGTAGCAGATACATTTATATAAGGAGTTTTTTTTTTGTCTTATGAACCACCACAGAACCATCTGTATGCTTACATATCCCTTCATTAAAAGCAAACCTGAAATGTATTTCTATCAAGTCATGCATATTAATAAAATTACTATAAAAGAAAAAGGAAGTGAAAAAGTGTTTATTTTACTCTGTTGATTACGGATTTAGTGGCGTATCATTTAGCGTTATTAAAGTGACTAATAAAATAATCAGATGTTTATAAATAGTTTTTAATTGTATTTAGTATTATTTATTTTTAGTGGCATATCAGCATCTATAATCAATTTATTTTAAATAAGACAAATATGAGCTACATGGTAGTAATGAAAAAC
>NC_133364.1:10591950-10657194 GCF_049309525.1 Garra rufa | reverse complement strand
CATGGGATATTTATAAATAGAAATTATATAATTATATAATAATAATAATAATAATAATAATAATTAATTAGAATACATTTTTTAATGTATTAATTATACAAATTGTACATTTCCCTATATAATTTAGCATTTGCATTAAAATTAGAAGAAATTACTAAAAATGCTAACAAATGGGATATTTAAAAATAAGAATTATATAGTTATTAATTATATAAATAATATAATTAGATTATAATTATTATATAGTTTTATTATTTACTAAGAATATAAATTCAGATGAGTTATTTTAATGTAACTCATCTAATGTAATTATAAAAAGAACTTACTAAGAATGCAAGCAAATGGGATATTTATAAATAAAAATTCTAGAATTATTACTGATATAGTAATAATAATAATACAATTATTACATAACTGTATTATATTTAATATTAATATGAATTCAGATTAGAGATTGGAGTCAATAATTAATAATTAATCTCTCCATTTACAAGAAATATAATGCAGTTTTCACAAAACACAGTTCTAATCTAAAAACCACAAAATGATGTGCAATATATAAATGTGAGCGAGTGTTAACTAGAGTGATACGGCGCTCACTTGTCTTTTGCAGGATCTGTGAAGTGGTAGTTATAAAGCTTGGCTTTGATAAAGACTGGTGGTTTCTGACTGAAGGGGTACTGCGCTTCATCCACCTGAAGCAGACTAACCACTGCAGAAAAGAAAAAAAACAAAAATTAGAGGCATAATTCAACATCATCTAAATAAGTATATGCAATCTGACAAGTGGTCGCTCACCCTCTGGTTTGCCCTGTAGGAGGCGCTGTAAGAGGCCTGTAAACCAGGGGCTTGTCTCATCCCCCTCTTGAGCTGCCTGCCACATCAGCCGCTCCAGCCGGGGCTGGTGAGGTCCTACGATGGGTGGGACTGCATCCACGTTTCCTGGTTTATACATATGGTTCATTTCCTGCAACAGGATAAGAATACACCAGTCCACTGAGAACAAACCTTTTCTTTGAAAGAAGACTGTGGAAACAATAGGCACTTTAGAGGAAACAACTGTTGCATTATGAAGCGAGTAAAAAACAAAGTCATTTGGATTGTTGTAGCAGGAGAAACCTTTTCCACATTCTTCTTCTCACCTTCCATGTCAGCCCATCATAGCTGCCCTCTAAAACGATCTCAGGCCTGCCCTCAGCAGAGATCATCCTGTGCTGGATGCCGTATGCCCCGACCAGCTGGAACCTCTCTAAAGCGCTGTATGCATCTCGCACTGCAGGTAACACTTTACTGACTGCCATGCCAGCCATGGAGGTGTATGGAACCTGAGGGGAAACACCAAACACCTTGTACTTGAATACAAAGGCAGGTAAAAATGCCTACCAGTGCAGTGCATAAAGATCATGTTTTATGCTTATGGACAGCAGAGGGCACTGTACTGCTAGTGTGTAATAAATGAAGGAAAGAGAAAGTCACCAACACAATTATGTAACACTTGAGACTCAAAACAGCTATGCATTATTATATAAGCTGCCCAAAGTAAATAAATGCAAATCAATTTTTGACAATTGCAACCATATTCAAGACGTGTAACTCACCACACTAAGGGCAAAGACGGCCACAGCAGCCGCTGTGATGAGCGCCCACTGAACGAGAGACCAGAGCTTGCTGACAATCCCTCGTGTGCACAAACAACTGAAAGAGGAAACAGATTGGAGATTTCTTGGTTTGTCTCTTGCAACAATGGAAAATTATGGGTTAAATTCAAAAGATTTAGTTTTTGTACACTGCCGTTCAAAAATGTTTTTAAGATGTGTTTTTTTTGGCTCATCAAGGCTGTTTATTTGATTAAAAATACAGAAAAAAAATGGAATATTGTGAAATATTATTACAGTTTCAAATAACTGCTTTCTATTTTAATATACTTTAAAATAGAATTTATTCCTGTGATGCAAAGCTGAATTTTCAGCATCATTACACCAGTCTTCTGATGCACATTTATTATCAATGTTGAAAAGAAATGTTAATTTTATTAATTTTTTTTGGAACCTGTGATAATTTTTAGGATTCTTTGGTAAATAAAATGTTAAAAAAGAACAGCATTTATTTACAAATGTAACGTTCTTCTATGTTAATGTCTTTTCTGCTCTTCAATGCATCTATGTGATTAAACATGCAGAAAAAAAAAAAAACATCAATATTCAGAGACATTATTGCAGTTTAAAATACTGGTTTTATATTTTAATACACTTTAAACTAGAATTTATTCCTGTGATGCAAAACTGAATTTTCAGCATCATTACTCCAGTCTTCTGATGATCAAATGATCATTTATTATAAATATTATTATCAATATTGAAAACAGTTATGCAGCTAAATATTTGTTTTGGAACCTGTGATTTGTTTAGGGTTCTTTAATAAATAAAACATTAAAAAGAACAGCATTTATTTAAAATATAAATCTTTTGATCAGTAAAATTTTGTTTTTTAAAGAAATCCTTTCTCATCAAGGCTGTTTATTTGATTAAAAAAACAGACAAAAAAACTGTAATATTGTGAAATATTAGTGCAATTTAAAATACTGGTTTTCTATTTTAATATGTTTCAAAATGTAATTTACTCTGATGCAAAGCTGAATTTTCAGCATCATTACTCCAGTCCTCAGTGTCAAATTGATCCTTCAGAAATCAATTTTTTTTTTTTATAAAAAAAGATTTTTACACTAGCATTAAAAAGTTTGGGGTCAGTAAGATTTTTAATGTTTTTTTAAAGAAGATTTTTCTGCTCATCAAGGTTGCGTTTATTTGAATAAAAATACAGAAAAAAAGGTAATATTGTGAAATATTATTGTAATTTAAGCATTTAGATTAATAAAATGTAGAAATGCATTTATTTAAAATAGAAATCTTTAGTGACAATATATACAACCATTCAAAGTTTGGGATCAGTACATTTTTTCTTTATTTCTTCTTTCAGCAAGGATGTGTTACATTGATAAAATGTCATAGTAAAGACTAGATTTCTAAAAAATATTTCTGTTTTAAATAAATGCTATTTTTACTTTTAATTAATCAAAGAATGTTGAAAAAAAAAAAAGTATCACAGGTTCCAAAACAAATATAAAGCAGCACTGTTTCCAACATTGATAATAAATCAGCATATTAGAATGATTATATAGAATGATTTTTGAAGGATCATGTGACACTGAAGACTGGAGTAATGATGCTGAAAATTCAGCTTTTAATCACTGAAATAAATTATATTTTAAAATATATTAAAATAGAAAACTGATATTTTAAATTCCAATAATTTTTTCGTAATTTTTACTCTGTATTTTTTATTTTAAAAAAAAGGAACTTTTGAGTATAAGACTTCTTTAAAAAAAAAAAAAAAAACATTAAAAATCTTATTGATCTCAAACTTGATTGATTTGAAATTGATTCTCATAACCATTCCTGATATTTAGCATTCCTTACTTTAGCATGGCAGAAACCGCTTCCCAGGTGAACGACAGGACGCCAACCCAGATAGTGAGCTCCTGAAAAACCTCCAGATACGCATCAAATTTCTTTTGAGTGAAATCTGAAAGAAAGTTCATAAATAAATGAGACTAATGAATGAACTAATAAATAAGCTAACTGATGTATTTGCCGGCCATATTTTGATTTGAGAAAGAACACATCGATAAAAAAAGAATAAGTTTTATATCACAAAACATCTTTAATAACACCACTACATCAGCTCTCTTGCCAATCAGTTTTATTTTTTAATTTATAGACTGACTCACTTGTTTCAGATGACAGAGTTTTTTCTTCCCAGTTAATCTGTATCTTAAAGAGAGCAATAAAACAGTACAGGATGAACAGATAAACAGCCAACTCCACCAGCAGCGTCAGACAATAGACCAAAGTCTGTCCCCAACCTGAAAAGACACAGACATACACTAAATAATGATTTGGACGTGTGAAAACTGGTGTGGTACTGGTAGAAAAGATTCCATTAACATCTACTCAAACTCAATTTTTTTTTTTTACTGGGATCTAATAATGAGTCAGATCATTAGTGAAAGTTTGGGATGATTCCACCAGAAATGACAAAACAGAAGTTAGATATGTGGTAATACTTCTAGGCTTTTTCTCCTGGCCCTTCTTCTTCTTTGGGCCAGTATTGGAGTCATGGAAATGATCATCATCCAGTAACGAGAAGCTCAGGGCGATGCTCAGCAGGTTCAGAAGGCTGCAGTTACCCGTGAGGATGTAGAAGAGCTGGAGAAAAAGCTGGAAAAAAAAAGGATATAAAAAGAGGTATAAGTGGAAAAAAGTTTTGCAGAACAGACACACATTAAAATATTTTTCCAGAAAACGGATAATATAACAGGATATTAAAGGAATATTCTTTGAAAGTTACACACCCACACACATATATACGTAGCAATAATAATAATAATAAATGAATTAATTTTTTTAATAATAAAAATCATTTATTGATTTAAAAGAGGCGTTTATAACCATAAAAACATTATAACAACTGATGCACAAACCGTATACTATATACATATACACCGTGCATATAAGATCATGTTTGTAATAAATTATCAATAAAATGTTACGATTAAAAACAACATTACACCTAATGCACAAACCATACATCATATAAAAGTATATAATTTTGTATTAATATTTATTTACTTATTTAATATACGTCGGATTATTTTAATAAATTGCCTTATTAGAAATTAATAAAAAAACATTACAACTACATAAAATATGTACATATAAACTGATTTTGTTTTTTTTTATAATAATAATAATTATATTTAAATATAAATATATGAGATGATTGTAACAAATTACCCCCTTAAAAAGGTATAATAAATTACAAAACAACATTACAACTAATGCATCTCATATATACACACTCAGTATACAATTTTGTATCATTACTTATTTACTTAATATATCTCTGATTATTTTAATAAATTACCCTATTAAAAACTAATAATATATTACAACAAAATACAACTTCGACACAACTATGTACATAAATTAATTCATTTTTTGCATTAACAATTAAATCTTTTTATTTAAATGATAATAAAAAAATTCACTTAATTTTATAATAAAATACAATATTGATAAATTATGATTTATAATAAAATATTACAAACATTATAACCAATGCACAAACTGTACATCATATATATGCACACTATGTATTGTATTATTTATTTATCTCTGATTATTTTAATAAATTACCTTATTAAAATTAATAATTACAATAAACACTACAAATACATAAAATCTGTACATAATACATACATTATTTGTATTTTATAATAATAATAATAATATTTAAATATACGAGATGATTGTAACAAATGAAATAAAAGGTATAATAAATTACAAAACATTACAACTAATGCATCCCATATATATATATATATATATATATAAAATATATTATATAGTATACAATTTTGTATCATTTACTTATGTAATATATAACTGATTATTTTAACAAATTACCTTATTAAAAACTAATAATATTTTATAACAAAAATACAACTTCTACACAACTATGTACATAATAAATAAATGATTATTGTTAATGTAAAAAAAAAAAAATTTAAATATGACAATTGTAAAAAATTCCACTTAGTTTTATAATAAAATATTGCAATATTTAGAAAAAAATTAAAAAATTAAAGTAATTTATGATAAAATATTACAAACATTAGAACCAAATGCACAAACTGTGAATCATATATGCACACTATTTATTTATGTACTTATCTGACTATTTTAATAAATTACCTTTTTAAAAACTAATAATAAAATATTACAAAAAAAAAAACATTTCAGACGTCAAGTTGTCTAAAAGATCCTTTTACAGATGTCAATCCATTTCTAGCTGGACTTGAAAAAAAAATAGTGGAATAAAAATATATAATTTAGATCCACTCTTAGTATTTTCAACAGGAAAGATGCAGATATGTTTTAGGCATGCACAAACCTGAACATAAAACCCGAACAGTCTCAAACGGCGAATGGGAGCAAAGAACGTCACAAGAGGAACAATGATCTCGCTCTGCAACACAACGACCGATTCGAATCTCAGCAGCCAATCAGGAAGCAGATGGACATACCAGGCCAAAGGAGTGGGGCTCATCTGGTTCTGCAAATGATGACTCAGTGCTGCAAAAGAGACATTTGACATCTCAAAACACTGTTATCTACAGATGAGTCAGTTTCCACACAAGTGTGCTGTCTGCATCGCAGTTCTTGCTCATTTTCACCACTACTTTAAGAAATATTCACGCCAATAAACACTAGCCCTTTCATACAAGTATTTAAGTCTCTAGATTAGAAAAACCTTACACTATGGCTGTTTTACATGATCTATAAATCAATTTGGAAGTGAATTTCCAGCAAAGTGCTGTATAAGAATTCCTCATGAAATCAAGTGGGCGGCATGATGATCACGAATAAACTGATCTCAACCAATACAGAGTAAATAATGTTAAAAATGACTCAATTCACCTGACAGGTCATACCACGCAGGGTCGCCGCTGGCCAGTTTACTCACGCCTGTGCAGAAGGTCAGCCGGAAAAACAGCCAACGCGTCAACCAGAAGCTCACAGAGTCATGAAAATTATAAGAGGACTGACGCCGCAGCAAACCCAGCGGAGCCACAAGCACAGCCAGGAACCCAGCCTCCAACAGCAGCACGTCCCTATGAGAGGATTGCAACCGATTATATAGTTAAACAGAACTACAAACTCAAGAAAATGTGGTATTATGACTTGCTATCACATTGCTAAAGCATTACGGGTGGCTGTCAATATGTTGCACGATATCCTGATACTAAAAAGGTACTACAGGAGAGCTGTATTAACACTGTTTATTTGGGGTCCTATGATTAAAGTGAAGTGGAAAACGTGGACAGAACTGCAAAATTCAGTCATAAAAACTAAATTTATTGTATAACAGATTTTTTCTATTAAAATGTATATATCCTACATGTCTCTATGGATGAATTGACGCAGTTTACTACACACATACTGAAATGCATGTGGCAAGTGTTTTTTTTAGCCTCTTCCGCCTCAATATACATGAATACATCATCTCTAGAACTGCTATAAGAGGCACTTAAAGAGCATTTTACTGTTACTTCTGAGTAAAAACATTCTCATATCTTATACAAACAGGAACGTAGAGGCAGCAACTCGTCAAAATAAAAGTTATTTTACAAATATTACTTAATGTAATGATAATACTACTACTAGTAGTCAAATATTATTAAAACAATATTTATGGAATATTTACCAGAAAAATTATTTACCTGAAGTTATTTACAAGAATAATAATAAAATAATAATAATAAATATTTATTTTAAAATCGAGAGAATCTTCATAAATTAATTAGACATGCTTTTGATTATTAATTTAATGAAACCATTACAATGGAATGCAGAAAATTTATAGAAAACAGTTTCACTAAATGTGATCAAAACAAAACTGAATTTGAGAAAAACAATAAAAAAATATAACATGTAACTTTTAGGAGATTGTTGTAATTTATTAGACATGCTTTTTGATTAATATATTTTCCAATGTAACCCTTAAAATAGAGTCTAGAAAAAAAAACTGAATCCAGAAAAATTTAAATGAATTGAGAAAAAAAGGAATTTGTGAATAAAACTAATTTCAATTTGTATATTTGATCAAATAAAGTAAAAAAAATCGACTATATCATGATATAAATGGTTGTGAAATAAAATTATATCATGAAATAAGATTTGACATTATCCTGTTAGCTCTTCTCAAAGTTATTTTGTAGATTTTGTACATTTCATATTGTAAATGTATAAAAATCGATATAATATGCATTGCTAAGAACTTCATTTGGTCAACTTTAAAGGTGATTTTCTTAATAAAAAATGTCTTCTCACCCTCAGATTCCAGATTTTTAATTAGCTGTATCTCGGCCAAATATTGTCCTATCCTAATGAACTAAACATCAATGGAAAGCAAAAAAAAATTAATGCATGTCAGTCTGTATGCATGGGTATTTAATCATCAGTTCTGTTAGAAAAACGGATCAGTCATTGAGTGGACTGTAATCAAGTCAAATTTAATGGGCAGCCAGCATAAACTGCAGACTTTTAAGTTCGGTTTGTGGCTGGTTTTCCCTTTCATAAACATTGACGCACACTTTCTGCTGCAGAGAATTTGACTTGCAAATGCTGCAATTACAGCCTTAACAACAATGGAGAAATAAACAAGCGGTTACGGTTTTGTCAGTTATATAAACAAGTCACAGTAGGTTTAAATGCAAGTCATACATGACAAATTGTGGAACTCACCATTCGGAGTGAAGGAAGTCCTCACCAACCTATGCAATAAGACAAATAATCACACAGTTATGGTTCCACAGAGGCTACAATGTCAAACAGGAGGGTAAAAGGATATTATACTGACATTATAGAGTGAGAGGTAGAGGGCCCAGAGGCAGAAGTAGATCAGACTGTCTCTCTGGGGCCACAGCAGGACGGCGCTCAGGGCTAGAGCCACACCAACCAGGCATATGAGCTCCAGGACCTGCTGGGGCGCCAGACCCAGAGACGGCCCTAGCCACAGAATGGACGGGGAGGCCTGGAGCTGCTCCAGCAGGGGCCGCTGCACTTTGGGCATCTGCAGGCGCACAGGGAGAATACCATCGTCTCCATATAAACCTGTACAAAGAGACACAAAAAAGTCTTAATATGCACGATATAACTGTCCAGTGTTGATCTGTGATATCAGCCTGCTTTATCCCATAACAATGTTATCATTTGTCATTTGTATCATCTTGCATTGGTTACATACCCAAAATGTAATAACATAATGGCCTTGAAACAACTTTCCATTTCAAAAGACAAAAAAAACAGTAAGACAAACATATCGCACAACCAATGTGGTCGGATTCACAAAGGAATGACTCTTGTGGGATTGTTGGTTTAATGAATAAGTCCAAAAAAAAAAAAAACCTTGATGTAACATTATTTAACTACCTATAGCCACAAGAGTTGTGTTGTAGCTGTATTATGAATAAATAAATATAAACGCTAAATATGTAATAAATAATATTTATATGTAATACATTTCTCTCAAATTTATAATCATGTATATAATAATAATAATTATTATTAATAAATTTACTCCTGTATATGCATGCAAAAGAGAAAACTAAATATAGAAATATAATAAATCAAAGTAAACAAAAACATAAAAATAAAAACAAACTTTAGTTCAACTATACTTATATAATAATAATAAAACAAAAATAAATAATAATATTTAGCAAACCACTTTTATTATACCAACTATACTTATGTAAATAAAATTATTATAATTATCATTATACCAACTTTGTATTATAACAACTATAATTATGTAAATAATAATAATAATAATTTAGCCAATTATTTTTTATTATAACAACTATACTTATGTAAATATAAAATAATAATTTAGCCAACTTTTTTAAAATTATAACAACTATACTTATGGAAATAATAATAATAATAATAATAATAATAATAATAATAATAATAATAATAATAATAATAATGCCAACTTTTTTTATTATAACAACTATACTTATGGAAATAATAATAATAATAATAATAATAATAATAATAATAAATAATAAATAATAATAATTATTATTATTATTATTGTTACATAAATGTTTACATTTTTATAACAACTATACTTATGCAAATGTAATAATAATAATAGTAATAATCATAATCATAATAAATATTTAGCCAACTATTTTTATTATAACTATGCAATAATAATAATAATAATATTTTGCCAAACTATATATTTATTACAACTATTACTCAAACATAATAATAATAATTATTATTATTATTATTATTATTATTATTATTATTATTAATTACATAAATGCTTATGCATTTTATAACAACTACACTTATGCAAATGTAAAAAAAATAAAATAATAATAATAATAATAAATATTTTGCCAAGCAATCTTTTTTATTACAACTATTAATCAAACATAATAATAATAATAATAATAATAATAATAATAATTATTATTATTATTATTATTTATTTTTTATTATTATTATTACATAAATTAATGTTTAGGCATTTTTATAACAACTATACGTATGCAATAATAATAATAATAATAATAATAATAATAATAATAATAATAATAAATATTTAGCCACCTATTTTTTATTATAACGATGCCATAAATAATAAAAATAATAATAATAATAATTATAATAAATATTTTGCCAAACTATATTATTTTATTACAACTATTACTCTCCAGCATTCAACAGATGGATGGATGTTTTTATTATAACTATACACCTGTTCAATCAATCAACAAATTAATAAATATCCATGAACCATTTTACTTCTACACATGTGTTTCACTTTTTGCCAGTAAATGACATCTGAATGTCATTTAATATGGTCTTTAAAGCTGTATTGATGAGAGATGTGGGTGGGGCCACATAAAAAACAAAAGTGACAATATGAAGAAAGAAAAAAACACAGATCATAATTGATCAAACAAATGAGCTGATCAGAGACTGCGCCATGCAGCCGGTGCTGACAGACTGCCCTCAAGGTCTGCACACAACAATAATTTGTGTTTGCTCAGTGAAAGTAAAAACACCAAGCGCCAATCGTCATGTAAACAACCATTCAACAGAACACCACAGGCACACACTGCCATGACGATGAACAAAACAAACCCGTCCTGTCACTTTCTAACGCCTCAAAACAAGTACAGACAACCCACATGTCCTAAACACTGCGATACCATTGCACGAAACAGGTGCAGTGTAAAATACTGCTTTAGGCGACTCGCTAGCAGTTAGTGATGTACAGACTGATGTACAGTACACAGAGATCAGGAAATACTACTTCACGGTTACAGAACGTTGACATTGAGCTTATTTTTGATTGTGACTGAAGTCATTCTTAAGGTGGATGACGGTTGGCAGAGGTTGAAAAGTTGCACATCCACATTTTTGGCATGCAAGCCACAGCAAGAGTGAGCGCATAGCAGACTGGTTTGAGTTAGAAAACAGGCCGTGTATTGTGGCAGTGCCAGCGTATGACTCACGGTTGCTCTTTGAATTACTCTATTTTGGCATTAGACCCACTTCTGCCACAAGCGGCTCCTCCAGGCACGCTGCCTTAGAGGATCGTTTCCCACAGGAGGGAAAAGACTTCATGCGTAATCGCTGAAAGACCTGCAGTTTAGCTCCGATTAGAAAAGACAGTCGCAGGAACTGAAACTCTGCAAATGCCGCCTTTAGTTGATAGCTGAACATGCACAGTCGAATGGCAAACAGATCAAACGGGAAGAGAGCTATTATTCAGTGCACATGATTTCCTTTATCTGTGAGCAACACAGTCTGCTGGTGGCCACATTTGACAGTGCTCAGCTTTTTTGTGACGAACAAACACTAGACCCTAAGCGTATTCTGTGAACATAGTCAGCAGGTGATTTTTTTACCCAAAATAGCAACACAAAAGTCTCAAACTGATACATTTTATTATTCAAAGTACTAAAACAAAGAAATAAACTGAATTTTAATAATTATATATAAATAAGTAAATAGAAAAAGCAAACCACTGTTTTGGACAATAAATTGATGCATATGTATGTGTAATATATGTGACCCTGGACCACAAAACCAGTCTTAAGTCGCTGGGGTTTATTTGTAGCAATAGCCAAAAATACTTTGTATGGGTCAAAATTATTGATTTTTTTTTTATGCCAAAAATCATTAGGAAATTATGTAAAGATCATGTTCCATGAAGATTTTTTGTAAAAGACCTACTGTAAATATATCAAAATGTAATTTTTGATTAGTAATATGCATTGTTAAGAACTTAATTAGGAGAACTTTAAAGGTGATTTTCTCAGTATTTTTATTTTTTTGCACCCTCAGATTCCAGATTTTCAAATAGATGTATCTCGACCAAATATTGTCCTATCCTAACAAACCATACATCAATAGAAAGCTTATTTATTGAGGTTTCATATGATGAATACATCCCAGTTTTGTAAAATTTAACCTTATTTTGTGGTCCAGGGTCTCTCACACACACACACACACACACACACACACACACACACACACACACACACACACACACACACACACACACACACACACACACACACACACACACACACACACACACACACACACACACACACACACACACACACACACACACACACACACACACACACACACACACTAATATATTAAAATATTAATTATATAATAAATAATTACATATATAAAATGTTGAAATTCAACATTTTTGTGAAAACTTTACAATAACACAAAATATAAAACAATAATTCAAAGTAAAATAACAATAATAATACGTTTTTGTGAAAATTAAAAAATAAAAAGAAATATACATACACACACGCTCACACAGATTATACAAATAAATACATAAAAATACACACAGATTATAATAACATTAACATATTAATTAAATAATTATATCTATGAAATTTTGAAATTCAACATTTGTGTGAAAATTCAACATAACATTGTAAAATTTAAAATTCAAACAGTAAAAAAATAATAATATACACATTGTGAAAGTTATTTATATATATATGTGTGTGTGTGTGTGTGTGTGTGTATTAAAATCTAATTAAATAATTACACACATAGATAACATTAAGTAGTAAACTAAACTAATGAATTACTTATATATATATATATATATATATATAAAATAATTCAAATTCAACATTGTGAAAATTAAACATTGAAATAATGATAATAATTATAAAATATTAAATAATTAAAAATTCTGGAGTAAAATAATAGCAATAAGTAATTACATATATTTTTGTGAAAATTAAAAAATTAAAATACAATAGAACAAAATTAATTAAAATATACAAAAATGTGAAAATTTTCACCCATATTATATATACAAACATAGATTATAACATATAATACAATATTATTTTTCATGTATTATTATTTATTGTGTTTATTATTAATATTAATTATATTCAACATTTGTGTGAAAATTCAACACATTAAAATCTAATAATAATAATATATATTTGTTAAAATTAAACACACCCACATACACACCCGTTTTAAATATTATACATTTATACAATGCTTTAATTTATTGCATAAAACAATGCTTTGTGCACATTACCCTTTACAGTTGCAGTTCACAAATGGTTAATTTCCAAAAGGCCTATAACAGATTCCATTGTGACAACTTACCCCATACAGTACGACAGCATTGCTTTTAAGAAATATTGTCACAAAAGATTAATGTGCTTTCATTATTGCCCTTTTTCACCTATTCTCGTGCAAATGCTAAATTGTTTTTTTTCTTTTTGCATGTGCCAATACAGAAACAAACCCACCCTGTCTACACCATGTCTGCACGTACATGAATGTTTACAGAGAGAAACTGAGTGTATCATCCTGTATTTAGTAACACATTGCAAATGCATGAGTAACAATGCTTAGAGGCAAGAGGTTATTAAACTAAATGGGGTGCTTCTTTATGCAATGGTTGAGTGGAACTTATTAACATGCTGCAGTTTTAAAAAGGCTTCATGAACACAGCACACACATGGCATATGCATGGAGCATTTCAGGGACAAAAGCTCACAGGCCCCTGAGTGATGACGGGTCACTACAGTGCGCACTCAGCACTAACTGGCGGGGCTCCCAAATATCAGCACATGTGGAGGAACTGAAGCAGTGCTGCCTTATTCACACCTAGCTGTATCATATAGCATATCTTTTAAAATGATAAATCCACTGCGCAAATACAGCTTGAATGCGTTCTCCAGCATGGAGATGAGGTTTGCACACGAGGTCCATCAAAAGTTTGGACTGAAAAGCCAAAGTGAGCCCTCGTGATATGATTTTGCAGGACAACGAGCGACTAGCGCTAATGAATGAATGAACCGAGCAAATTGTGTTTTGTTTTCGTCGACATTCCGCCACACAGTTCAAGTTCAAGTGTAAACGCAACCATTCATTAGTGCCGCACCCAAAATCCACCATAGCCGCCAAACATCCATCTGCAAAATACGGAGAAACTTCCCTACCTGGTATTTGAACGTAGATGGACGCAAAAGCACAGACGTAAACAAGCGCAATGCTCCACAAGAACCATTGTCTGGGCGTTTTTACTTCCCCCATCTTGGCGGCTTGCTGGAGGGATGAGGTGTCACTTTGTTTCGGCTGATTCGAGCCCTGATGCTCATTGGAAAAATGAAGTGGAATCGGATGGGTGGAGTTTAAATTAGTGATGGGAAATCCGACTCACTTCCGCGAGTCGGTTCGTTTGAACAGCGCGTTCGGTTCTTTTACGTCATGACGTAAGCACGCTCTCACGTGGTCCTTGGCATTCCAGCTAAATTCTCCACAGCCAAAACGCACCTAGAGAGCAGTTAAATAATAGAGTTTACATGACATCATACTAAATTAATTAGCTGTGGTTGTTTTGTAACCGAGTTAATAAACCAAAAAAGTCGGAATCGAGAACCGTTTCGGAAATGAATCATTTCATGAATCGATTCATTGAAAGATTCGATTTAAAATGATTTGTGGCAAATGGGTGAACATTACAAGAGTATTTGGAAAGTAGAACAACTAGTCAAGCGTCAAATAATAATTGTTAGTTTTTTCTAAACAAGTTATGAAACCTAAAAATGACTTGTATAAAATTAAACTGGTCATTTTTCTTGCTTTTACACTACTAGCCAAAAGTTTTTGAACAGTTAAATGTTTTTAAAAGTCTCCTCTGCTCACCAAGCCTGCATTTATTTGATCCAAAGTGCAGCAAGTTATAATATTGTGAAATATTTTTACTATTCCAAAAAACTGCTTTTTATTTGAATAAAAATGTAATTTATTGATTGTGATCAAAGCTACAGTTTCAGCATCATTACTTCAGTCTTCAGTGTCACATGATTCTTCAGAAATTATTCTAATATTCTTATTTGCTGTTCAAGAAACTTTTTTTTTATCATTATCAATATTTAAAACAGTTGAGTACATTTCAGGATCCTTAATGAACAGAAAGATCCAAAGATCAGCACTTATCTGAAATAAAAAGTAATTGTAGCATTATATACAATACTATATATACAAAATATACAAAAGCTTGCAGTCAGTATAATTTTTTTTGAAAGAAATTATAGAAATTAATACTTGTATTTATCAAGGATGCTTTAAAATGATGATAAAGACATTTATAATGTTACATTAGATTTCAATTTCAGATAAATGCTGTTCTTCTGAACTTTCTATTCATCAAAGGAACCTGAAAAAAATCTACTCAGCTGTTTTATTTCACATACAAATATAATAATGTTTTTAAGCAATAAAAAAAACCTGAATGATTTTTGAAGAATCATGTGACACTGATGACTTTAATGATGCTGAAAACTCAGCTTTGATCACAGGAATAAATTACATTTTAAAACATATTTAAATAGAAAGCTGTTATTTTAAATAGTAAAATATTACTGTTACTGTACTTTAGATCAAATAAATTCAGGCTTACTGAGCAGAAGAGACTTCTTTAAAACAAAAAAACAAAAAAAATCTTACTGTTCAAAAACTTTTGACTGGTAGTGTAAAACGTGATTAAAGAAAGTATTGCTCTACAAACAACTTGACAAATGAGCCACACAAGCAATATGATGAATATTTTAAATATAGCTTTATTATATATATTAGTCATTTTTAATACAAGATTGTATCCATGAGTAATAGGCCGCCACTCGAGTGAACACAGCCGGTTTCCGAGGTTCACATTTCTTGCCGCCCCATGTTGTAAGTCCTACAAGGTTGTAGACCCCATTTTTTTCACACATAAGTGGTGCGCCAGAGTCCCCCTATACAACATAAAAAAATTTAAGTGACAAGTGCATGTGAATAGTGATTGTTGAAACTAGTGTAAGACCGTACCAAACAGGAGGTGGAGGCTGCTGCATCCGTACACAGAAGGGACTTCTTGTTGAAATTGTTACCCCAGCCCGTCTCGCAGACTTTTTCAGAAAGAGGCTTAACTCGGGCCATATGCATGATATCAGGGTGCAGATCCACTAATGTGAGAAGAGAAAACAGAACTACTACTAGAAAATGATAAATGACAGCTAGTATGTGTTTGAGGATGGAGCAAATACAAAACAGCAATAAGCAGCAAATGTTTCACACGTGTTTTGTGATGTTTATTATTTCCATTTATTATTTTCAGATGTAAAGTCAACATGAAGTCAAGATTCTCATTAACTTTCTTAAAAAAGTGTTTCTGGTCTTTTTGTGCATTGACTTGCAATGCATGTTATTCCATTCAATCAAATTAAAAATAATAAAATATAATAATATAAAGTAATGTTTACACAAGGTGATTCCCAGTTTTCTCAACAAGAATATGAGATGGGTCCCAGCATCCCTGCAAACCTCTATAGGACAAGTGGTTTGAAGAATAGATGGAAATAAAATAAAATGGTTGGATGTGGGAAAATGGTTAATATTTTTTAATTGTATTCCATCAACCATCTAAGAAAATACAGAACGTAATTGGAACAATGCATGTTTACAAAAAACAAACAAGCAAAAAAACACGTAAATAAAAATAAAATAAATATTTAAAAATACTACTACCGGTACTAAAAATAAAGCAGTTTTGGAGAATGGGTGAAAAAAAATAAATGAAATAAGAATAACTAGATTTATTAACCATCAGTAACCTACACAGGTTTTTTTTAAATGGTAGGATGGTGGGAGAAAAACTTTTTTTTTTTTCTTATTCCATCAACCAACTAGGAATCTACAATGTAAAGGGAACAATGCATGGGTTTCCTCCTCCCAAAAAGTAAATAATTAAATAAATGGGAAATAAATATCATAATAATCAGATATAAATAATAATAAACAAAAATACTATTACTGCTAATGAAAAAATACAACTAAATTTAATTTAATAATAAATAAAAAATAAAAAAAATAGAGTAAATAAAGAAAATTATATAAATGCTAATTATAATACACATAAATACTACTATTACTACTACTAATATAGCAAAAATACTATAAAATAAAATAAAATAAAATAAAATAAAATAACCATCCACAACCTACACAGGACAAGCAGTTTGCAGAATAGAGAGACAGATGGGAATGTAATGGGAACAATGCATGTTTAAAAAAAAAAAAAAGTTAATAAAATAAAACAATTTTAAAAACTTGACAAATAATTACACTACACAAATATACTACTACTACCATCACCAAGGTTAATAAATAATAGTTCAGTTTTAAGTAAAATATTTTTAGAAATGCATTTATATTAAATATACATTTTATAATATAATAATATAATATAAAATACATTTGCATATAATTAAAAATAAAATGTAATATCAAAGAGCCATCGATCTACATAGGACAATGGTTTGAAGAAAGGATGCAAAATAGAAGCAAAGTAGGGTTGTGAATCCTATTTCAGGTTGATACCCGATTACTCACAGGTCGCTTTTCTTGGTCCCCAACCAGTCGTCACACAAGATGAGGTGTCTCCATTAACCATTTCATCGTCTTTGTCTGTTATGCATACTGGGAATATCATCTCCCCTGTGTGGAGAACATGTTAAACTGTACAATCAGGATGTCAGGAAAACACAGATAAGGTCATATCACTCCATACCGATTCGAGCTGGCACAGATAAGCGGATCATAGAGAGATCGGAAACCGGTGGGAAGCTGCCGCTGTAAGCCAAACTCTGCACGCTTTCCACAGCTGCAGTCTGACCCGACATGAAGTTCAGGTCATGAGCTCCCAAGACCACAACATCTCCAGCCCTACAGGACGAACTGTCAGAAGATCACCGAGGAACAACGGACGATCAGACTCATTTGGCTTACTTGGCGAGGCAATGACGCGGAGCCAGAACCCAGTGCGGGTGAACGAGGACGCCGCTGCAGTAATGCGTATCGTGGCTCTGGAGGCTGACGTGCCACGGCCAGGAGTTGGGACAGGCCTCGCTCACGTTCTCCACCTTGAACGTGCCATCCTCAAAGGACGCCACCTGCGCCAAGCCAACGGGCAGTTGGCAGTGCTCCATTTTGGCCTGACCGCACTGCGCTGAAGCCACAACACAGAAACAGGCATGAATGATGACTAAAGCAACATGATACAAGATACAAGAGAGTCTTACCAGTTGAATCAGTTCCAGGGCTGTCTGTAATGAGTTCGCCTATATGATACAAACACAAAATACAGCCGTTTTATAGCAGACACTGATCAGGGCTCGCAAAATTTCAAAATCTCTAGTAGCCCTTCGGGCAGGTACTCTTCAGATTTTGGTAGCCCGAAAATTAAAGGTTGTATCAGCGATTTCTAACCTAAAACATAGTGTCAATTTCAGCTGACCTTTCTTCACGATCCGCTCGCTGCCTGCCCCATAAATTGTCTGTGAAAAAAACGCGTCTCTCTGGTCAGCCTAGGGTCCGAGATATGCCAAAAAAACAATCGGCACTACCAACCTTTCCACAGATAAACAAACAGTGTTCCAACCAATCAGCGTCAGGGGTTTGGTGTTGTGGACTTTCGCTCCGCCTCCCTCACATCCCTGCACCAGTAGGAAAGTCCACAACACCAAACCCCTGACGCTGATTGGTTGGAACACTGTTTGGTTATCTGTTGAATAGTATGAATAGTTGAATAGCGCCGATTGTTTTTTTTGGCATATCTCGGACCCTAGGCTGACCAGAGAGACGCGTTTTTTTCACAGACAATTTATGGGGCAGGCAGCGAGTGGATCGTGAAGAAAGGTCAGCTGAAATTGACACTTTATGTTTTAGGCTAGAAATCGCTGATACAACCTTTAATTTTACATTTTACATTTATTCATTTGGCTGACGCTTTTATCCAAAGCGACTTACAATTGGGGAGAACAGCAAGCGATTCATCCTAAGAGTCAGATCGAAGCGGGAAGTGCTCGAAAATACCATACATCAGGCATTGTTATATGGGTACATGCTATTTTTTTTTTATTTTTTATTGGGTCAGATAGATTTGAAAAAGATGCCCAAATAAAAAAGACTTTAAAAAAATATATATATAGAAAATCAGATAGGCGTCTATACTTAATCAAAAATGTTTTCAATACACAAATATAAACAAATATCAAGGAAGGAATTTTATTTCACTATTTGGTGTATCTGCAGAATTTTTTAATATCAATTTAAGGCAATTTATAAATCAAGTATATCATTTATTATATTTATTTAAAACATAAATATTACTGTCTTAATTGTTTTGTATTTTAGAAGGCACATTAACTTCCTTCACATTTACAGCTCTATGTGTTTGCTGCATAAAAACATAGGTCGATAATTGCAATCATGACCATAAACAGCTGAAAAAAATGTGGAAATAAAAATTAATTCTCTTTCACGAGGGGGCGGTACACAAAGTAGCTTTAACGTTGTTTTATCAGCATGAAATGAAAATGCCAATTACACGTTTCTGAGGACAGTCGGTTCACTTTAGATACATTTATATAAAGACATCCATGCCGTGTTTTGACTTTGAAACGTGCAGTGCGCATATTTATTCAATGACATCATTGCCTTTTGAAGTTTAATCCAGCCCTATCGCCATTCTCGTCTTT
This sequence comes from Garra rufa, assembly GCF_049309525.1. Taxonomy (NCBI): domain Eukaryota; kingdom Metazoa; phylum Chordata; class Actinopteri; order Cypriniformes; family Cyprinidae; genus Garra; species Garra rufa. The sequence continues at coordinate 10,637,450 of NC_133364.1, read as the reverse complement.
CTGTCCCCAAATCTAAGACCTCCTAAATTATAATTAGGAATTTTCTTATACTATTTAACATATTTAAAACTTTTTATGGCCTTAAATTTGATACAACTAAATTGAGGAGTTCAAGGACCTGCAGGAGCCCTCTACTTTACGATAGCCTGTCGGGCAGGCCGGTGAAACATTTTGGTAGCCCGACTGGAAAACACAATAGCCCCGAGACGTCGGGCTAGCGATTTTGCGAGCCCTGCTGATACTTTATTGAAATGTGAAACAGTGTTGTTTTTGACAACCATCTTAGATTTAGTCTTAGTCTTTTGGACTAAAATGCTTCTTAGTTTTAGTCAAATTTTAGTCACTTCTATATGTGATAGTTTTAGTCCAATTTTAGTCGACGAAAAGTCAAAAAGGTTTTAGTCTAGTTTTAGTCGACGAAAAGTCAAAAAGGTTTTAGTCTAGTTTTAGTCAAAAAAAGGGAAAAAAGTAGTATTTTAACAAATTAATGTAGGTCAGTAAGTATTTTGCTGTTGGGTAGTGTCACTTATAAGTTCTGAAAATAGCAGATCTATAGTTCAACACAATGTGAGCTTCCGGATCGACTATTTTCACCAATAATTACAATAATGAAGGAATGTTTTAGAACATAAAAGACAAAAAAGGATGGAATGCTAAAAACAGCTTGCCATACTAGTATAGCAAAGAGTATTTAATGCTTAAACGGCTTGCCATAGCGTCAGATACTTTTTAAGTTTTAATTGGCATGCACAATAAGCGGAAATGTCATGCATTTTAAACGTCTGACGGACCACCCACTAACATTTTCGTCTATTCTCGTCTCGTCAACGAAAACTCACACACGTCTCGTCATGTTTTAGTCATCAACGAGCCATTTTTATCTCATCATCGTCTCGTTATCGTCATGAAAAAAAAGTGGCGTCAACTAAATGATTTCGTCATCGTCGACGAAAACAACACTGATGTGAAAGTTCATACCACTTATTGAAGACTCTATCCATTGTTTGTAGTGGTGTAGTGTGGTGTAGACCCCTGGTTTTTGGGCACGACCACATCCGACGCCCCAGCTGACCACGCCTGCGAGCTTGTACCTCTCACCTGTGAAACATGACAGGGGACCACCAGAGTCACCCTGATCCAGAGGGGTCAATGACATGTAAGAGTGTTTCAAATAAGGGAAAATGAAAGAAACCTAGTGTAAAATCTGAATGACTGAATCATTCATAAATATCATTAAGGTATTTGGACAGCTGCACCACATGACATTAATTACAACCTGAACTAAAATTGCCTTGTCATAAAAGGTAAAATTATATTTTAGGAGACTAACTGACCTTGACATACAGTATATTATACTCAAATACTTTTATCACAATCGACTATGTTATATTATTTTATGCAATAATAAAAAATTATACGTTTATATAGTATATAATATAATAATAATAATTATTATTATTATAATTATTAAGTTTATATATTATATAATATATTACTATAGATTATTATATGTGACCACAAAACCAGTCATAAGGTTAAATTTTACAAAACTGAGATGTATACATCATATGAAAGCTCAATAAATAAGCTTTCTATTGATATATGATTTGTTAGGATAGGACAATATTTGGCCGAGATACATCTATTTGAAAATCAGGAATCTGAGGGTGCAAAAAAAAAAAAATCAAAATCCTGAGAAAATCACCTTTAAAGATCTCCAAATTAAGTTCTTAACAATGCATATTACTAATCAAAAATTACTTTTTGATATATTTATAGTAGGAATTTTACAATAAATCTTCATGGAACATGATCTTTACTTAATTTCCTAATGATTTTTGGCATAAAAGAAAAATCAATAATTTTGACCCATACAATGTATTTTTGGCTATTGCTACAAATAAACCTCAGCAACTTAAGACTGGTTTTGTGGTCAAGGGTCACATATTATTATATAATTCATATTAAATACTATATAAACTTCAAATTATTCTTTTTATCATTAATTTATATAATAAATATAGTAATGATAAGTTAATGGACTAATAATGTTAATATTATATATATTGAATATATACTCTATGATGTTTTTTGAATTGGTCGTATTACATTTATAAAATAATTTATATTTTAATAGGATTACCTATTTAATTAATTAATATTAACTTTTTATATCAAATATTAATATTATATATTAATAATAATAATATTGTTATTATTATATACTATATTTATTATATAAAATATTCTAGAAAATGATATTAATATATATTAATACAACTAGTATTATATCTTCTCTATGATGTTTTTTCATTGGTCGTCACAAATGGTGCATATATAAAAATATATTCAATTGTACTAACATTACTTATTTTAATGAACTAATAATGTTACATATTATTATAATATATTTATTATATTGTATATCATATCACACTGTGTACTTATAAATACTGTATATGACACTTACATTTATATCCATACACACACATACATACATATATAATATATGTGACCCTGGACCATAAAACCAGTCTTAAATCGTTGGGGTTTATTTGTAGCAATAGCCAAAAATACATAGTATGGGTCAAAATGATTGATTTTTCTTTTATGCCAAAAATTATTAGGAAATTAAGTAAGATTTTTTGTAAAATTCCTACTATAAATATATCAAAATGTAATTTTTGATTAGTAATATGCATTGTTAAGAACTTCATTTGGACAACTTTAAAGGTGATTTTCTCAGTATTTAGATTTTTTTGCACCCTCAGATTCCAGATTTTCAAATAGATGTATCTCAGCCAAATATTGTCCTATCCTAACAAACCATATATCAATAGAAAGCGTATTTATTGAGCTTTCATATGATGTATATATCTCAGTTTTGTCAAATTTAACCTTATGACTGGTTTTGTGGTCCAGGGTCACATATACATATATACATATATATATATATATATATATATATATATATATATATATATATATACACACACATATATAATATATATATTAATATTAATTCAATATTTATTTAGTTATTTATATATGATTTATTAATATGATTATAAATAATATTTTTTCTTTTTCAGTTGTTGCACCACATGGTTTGATTTGGCAGACAGGTTTTATTTATACATATTTGTATATTTTAATTCTTATTCTATTTAATTAACCTGACCCGCTAAGAAAGCAGCCAAAATCCCTCTAAAGCCAGCCTGTTGACCAGCTATGATCAGCTAAAAACTGCCAAAACCAGCCAACCAGTTTAGTTTAGCTTTTTTTTTTACCTGACATGCATCCATACCACCAGCCTCTGCCCCAGCGCACATCATAAACTTCAGAATTTTCCCTCCATAATATTTGTTACACTTTTGTGGCTCAAAAATGGTTACATTGACCTCTTGAAGTCCGGAGGCACGAGGCCCATCTATAAAGAGACAAATTCATTTAATCACATTCAGCATAACCACTACTATTGGAGCCCATTACACAGGTTAAACGGCACAAGGGTAATATATTCCTGCTATTAAGGGCCTTACTCTCTCTGATGGCACCCCAGCCGGTGACAGTACAGTTTTCCTGAGGGAGCAAATCACTGTTTAAGATGGCAACAGGCCTCACACACTCATTAAACAGCAGGGGACTCTCCAGTTTCACCAGGGCAATATCATTCTCGTTCGTCTTTGGGTTGTAGTCTTTGTGGGAGATGATTTTGTCCACCTCTATGGTCTTTACATAAAACACAGAAAAAGAGTTATCCACCACTTTTCCTTCAACACTGCAAAAAATGCTTTTCTAGCTTAGATTTTTTGTCTTGTTTCCAGCCAAAATATCTAAAAATTCTTAAATCAAGAAGCATTTTCTAGACGAGTGAAAATTATTGTCTTGTATTCAGAAAAAAAGTCAAAATTAAGTGCATTTTTCCTTAAAACAAGCAAAATAATCTGCCAATGGGGTAAGCAAAACAATCTTGTTTTGTCTGTTTGAAATAAGATTATTTTGCTTACCCCATTGGCAGATAATTTAGTTTGTTCTAAGCAAAAACTCACTTTATTTTGACTTGTTTTTTCTGAAAACAAGAAAACGATTTTTACTAGTCTAGAAAATCCTTCTTGATTTAAGAATTTTTAGATATTTTGTCTGGAAACAAGACAAAAAATCTAAGCTAGAAAAGCATTTTTTGCAGTGAATGGCTGTTCATTATCCTCTATTAATATCCATATTGGCCGCACTAAACGTAAACAATGGCACAGAACCAAATGAAACTTGCATATTTTTCTGATTTTTGCTGCTGGAAATGGCCAATCATTGTCATGTTTTGGGCTGTACTAATTGCTCGGACCGGGAAAAACATTTGGAGTACTATAGACTGCCAAAAATTATAACAAATCAAGGAGAAGAGTGCAAAAAAACTGTCTGAGGAACAAAATGCATTTGTGCTTGTTGAACCAAGCCAAAGATTACGAGATTAAAGTCGAAATATTTCAAGAATAAAGTCGAAATTACAAGAATCACGTCGTGCTAATATGAGAATGAAGTCGAAATATTCTGAGAATGAAACTAAAATTACAAGAACAAACTTGAAATATTTTGAGATTAAAATAAAAATTACAGAAATAAAGTCAAAATATTTCGAGAGTAAAGTCAAAATGACGAAACTTAAACTGAATACAAGGTCAAAATTAATAGATTAAACATAATATTTTGAGAAAAATTCAAAATGATGAGATTAAAATTGTGGAAATATGAGAATAAAATCAAAATTACGAGAATAAAGTTGAATATTTCAAAAATAAAATAAAAAAATTAAGAAAATAAAGATAAAATATTTCAAGAGTAAAGTCAAAATTATGAGAATAAAATAGAATATTTCGAGAATAAAGTCAAAATTAAAGTGCTTGGCCAAACTGAGCCAGTATTTCCAGGGCAAGAATCCTGACAACATTTGTGTTTGTTTTTATCATTTCCAGTCAGGCAGGTGAAATATTAGGCTAATATCTTAACTACCTCTCGTACACATACCACATATTAATTTTAGTTTGTCTTTGTCCAAATATTGTACCCTTCCCTGCTTACTAAGTCTCTAAGTCTTCTCTATATGATTTAGCAGCTTCCACACATTTTGTCCATGGTTTAGATAGCATAAATTAGCAGAAGAACGTATTCAGTAGTACATTAACCGTGCAATCCATGCTGTTGTTTAGTGCAAACACTGCAAAAAATGCTTCTCTTACTTAATTTTTAGTTGTTTTTTTCCAGCCAAAATATCTAAAAATTCTTAAACCAAGAAGGGTTAAAAAAAATATGTTCTTGTTTTCAGAAAAAAACAAACAAAGCAAAATTAATTGGATTTTTGCTTAGAACAAGCCAAAAAAGGGTAAGCAAAAAAAAATCTTATTTCAAACAGAAAACAAGATTATTGTTCTTACCTCATTGGCAGATTATTTTAATTGTTTCAAGCAAAAACACACTTAACTGACTTGTTTGTTTCTGAAAACATAGCTTTTTCTCAACAAACAAGACAAAAAAAAATCTTAAAAATAAAGGTTCCTCACAGTGATGCCATAGAAGAACCATTTTTGGTTCCACAAAGAACCATTCAGTCAATGGTTCTTTAAAGAACCATCTCTTTCTTACCTTTTTATTATCTTCTTTCACCACTAAGAACCTTTTGTGAAACTGAAAGGTTCCTCAGATGTTAAAGGTTCTTTATGGAACCCTTCAGACAAAAAAAGTCCTTCTATGGCATCGTGAAGCACCTTTATTTTTAAGAGGGTAAGAAAAGCAATTTTTGTAGTGAATCCTCTATTTAGGAAATAACGAAAATAATAACAACATGCGGTAAAAGGTAAAACTGTTTGCACTACAAACCAGTGTGTTTATAATTAAAATAACATGGTAAGACACAACATTTTGCAATATCCAGCTGTTTTGTACGGCTTAAAACAGCTGGATGCTAATGAGACCAGAAGCCAGATCCATAATATTTACAAATGGCAGCACCCGCTCTGACAGGAAAAAAAGGTGTGTAGAAATTCAAATTGAATATTATAAACAAACAGACACTCACTTGATGACAGGATTCATTCGCATTCTCCAAATTGTGCATCCCAACAACTGCATTCCACATTGAGGCCTTTTTATAACTGTTGACAAATATGAATTTTGGTGTTAAGTCTCATATAGGTTTTATAGACCACTACAGATGGGCCTACCGTTTAAAGCAGTGGCAGGCGGTAACAACCCATCGCTGGTCGAGGATGGCACCCCCGCAGGCTGGCATATCGGAGTACTGCAGGGAAACCTGCCACGGCCATGAATGTGCCCATGCCTCCTGCCCACCTATAATCCGGCTCTCCTCCTCATCCTTCTCTGGGGTAAACACACGTATGCCAGCCTCGTCTGAAAAACAGTGCGAGGAATCCTATTTGACCCTTGACCACAAAACCATAAGTGTTTCAAATTTATAAAACGTATTTGACCGAGATCTGGAATCTGAGAGTGCAAACAAATCTAAATATTGAGAAATCCAAATTAAGTTCTTAGCAGTGCATATAATAAAAAATTTAATTTTGATATATTTATGGTAGGAAATGTACACAATATCTTTATGAAACATTGTCTTTACTTAATATCCTAATGATTTATGGCATAAAGCAACAATTTTGACCCATACAATGGTATACAAGGTCATATTTGCAAGCCAGCAGATGAAGAACGCATTATGAACTCTCAGACTTACCATAACATCCATAGCCAAAGATGCAGCTTGTCTCATCTGAAGCGCTTACACTGGGATTTTCTTCAGCATGTTAAAAGAAATATTAGGTTATATATAATAGGAAACCACATGAGCAAACCAAGTTATTCATAATTTAGACAACAAGGTCAGTTTGTGACATGCTAGCCAAGTGCGTCTCACCAGGGTCAGCTTTAGTCCAATTAAGAGATAGTATTAAAATAAATATATACTTTATGCACATGTTCACAAATGTGTAATTAAAAACGAACGTAGAAGCGCGATAATACAAAGACAACAAGACGAAAAGCAAACACAATCCGTCAACACCTGGAGTCAATTTAAAGAAATGGAGTACTTCAGAGTTTTACCACTAGATGTCAGCAAAGATTCAAGCTCTCACGGATAAAACTACACGAGAACTGCATCACTTATGTTTTCCGCGGTAAATCTTACATCATTGTAAAAAAAAATCTCTTTATATTATGTTCACACTCACAGTGTACTTTTCAAAGTCAGTGTCTACACCAATCTGCATTATTGTTCTGGCTACAGTCACACTAGGGTTTCAAACTTGCTTAAGTCACAACTTCGCTCAATGAACAACGATTTATTACTACTTTTCATTGTCTGACAAAGGAATTTGTCTTATATGGAAAAGCCTTTCACATATGCATTTATGCAGTTACCACTAGTTAAAGCTTCAGTTGCATCTTTCAATCATTACAATAATACAATGGGGTTTTGGTGCCACGTTAAAAAAATAAATAAAAAAAATGTAAATCTGGTTTCATACACAAGGGTTAAACCTAGTCCCAGACTAAAATGTAAATCTGAGCTGTTTTAATTAAAAGAAACTTGCACTGACTGATTTTAAAATACATTAGTGCCCTTTTTTTGTTTCAAGATGCACATCAGTGATGCTTTTACTAAGGCATGTTGATAAAAACTTACTTAAATGTCCTTACTGAACTATGGCCTAATCCTGGTTTAGTCTAAAACCTTTCTGTAAAACCAGGCCAAAGATTACAAGAATAATGTAGAATAGTCAAATTTGAGAGTTTGATGTTGAATATTTAGAGAATGAAGTTGAATATTTCAAGAATAAAGTCAAAAATATAAGAATAAAGTCAAATATTTTGAGAATAAAGTCAAAATTATGATAATAAAGTTGAATATTTTGAGAATAAAGTCAAAATTAAGACAATAAAGTCAAATATTTTGAGAGTAACGTCAAAATTACAAGAATGAAGCTGAAATATTTCAAGATTAAAGTCTAAAAGTATAAAATCAAATATTTCGAGAATAAAGTGAAAACATTTTGAGAATAAAGACAAAATATTTTGAGAATAGTCAAAATTAAATAATAGCAATTAAAAAAATTATAAGAATAAAGTCAAGATTACAAGAATAAAGTCCAAATTACGAGAATAAAGTTGAATATTTTGAGAATAAAGTCAAAATTAAGACAATAAAATCAAATATGTTGAGAGTAAAGTCGAAATTACAAGAATGAAGCTGAAATATTTCAAGATTAAAGTCTAAAAGTATAAAATCAAATATTTCGAGAATAAAGTGAAAACAATTTGAGAATAAAGACAAAATATTTTGAGAATAGTCAAAATGAAATAATAGCAATTAAAAAAATTACAAGAATAAAGTCCAAATTACGAGAATAAAGTTGAATATTTTGAGAATAAAGTTAAAATTATGAGAATAAAGTTGAATATTTTGAGGATGAAGTCAAAATTATAAGAATAAAGTTGAAATATTTTGAGATTAAAGTCAAAATTACGAAAATAAAGTCGAATATTTTAAGAATAAAGTTGAATATTTTGAGAATTAAAATAATTATGAGAATAAAGTCGAAATTACAAGAATAAAATTGAATATTTTGAGAATAAAGTCAAAATTATAAGAATAAAGTTGAAATATTTTGAGATTAAAGTCAAAATTACAAAAATAAAGTCGAATATTTTAAGAATAAAGTTGAATATTTTGAGAATTAAAATAATTAATTATGAGAATAAAGTCGAAATTACAAGAATAAAATTGAATATTTTGAGAATAAAGTCAAAATTATGAGAATAAAGTTGAATATTTCGAGAATAAAGTCAAAATTATAAGAATAAAGTCGAGATATTTCGACAAAAGTCAAATTTACAGAATAAAGTTGAAAAGTACGAGAATAAAGTCAAAATAACGAGAACGAAATTGAATATTTTGAGAATAAAGTCAAAATATTTTAATATATATATATATATATATATATATATATATATATACACATATACATATATAGAGATTTAAGCCATCTATAGCTATTTACAGCATTTAATTTTTTCTTTTTACATTCTTACATTAATTTTTTTTTGTGTATTCTCAGTGAACATGGAGTTTCAGAGCACTGCTAAAAGCAGTATTTACACTTGTAACATGCTAAAATATGAAAAAGCTGTTTGCTTTGTTCCAGATCATGCAGCATTCTCCAATGTACCAATGTCTGAGATTAAAAATACTGTTAGCTAAGATTAAATCAAATGTGAATAATATATTAAATTCATCTTAAGGAGAGACTGCGCTGCTAAAACTGTGTCTATATAAAATATAGTATAATATAGTATTATACTATAATATAGTATATATCAAATATGTGTGTATTTTAATGATGATTTTAAAACAGTGGGATGTATACTGAATTTCAGAACCTATGTGTATGTGTGTAATTCAACACCTGGCCTTGGCCAGCTATTTTGACAGCAAGTGTTTGCACGCTTAATTGCCCACCCAGAGCAATGTCAACACCTCCAAACACAACAACACACATTCCCAGGTATTGGATAATATTTATTAAATAATCATACATTACTTCACATTGGTTTCTGCTATAGCATGTTTAGCACGGCTGCTTCGGCTGAATTCAAGAAATGTTCTTGATAACAGTTCCTATGGCAACGAAATGTAAGTGCAAAGATTACGGCGTAATCAAGAGTACCGCATGACAAATTCCAGCCACCGAAAATAATGAGGATACGTCCTTATGCATGATATCCATCATTCCGATTCAAAGAGACTTCAGTATTATAGCTTATGAGGATAAAATTGATATGTAATTCACTGCACAGGTCAACATACCTTTAGTCCAAGATACATTCCACAATATTGATGCAGGTACAAGATAAAAAGATCAAATGTGACCCTGGACAACAAAACCAGTCTTAAGTAGCATGGGTACACTGCAAAAAATGCTTTTCTTACAGGTTTTTTTCATCTTGTTTCCAGCCAAAATATCTAAAAGACAAGTAAAAATAATTTTCTTGTTTTCAGTAAAAACAAGTCCAAATTAAGTGAGCTTTTGCTTATAACAAGCAAAATAATCTGCCAATGGGGTAAGAAAAAAAAAATCTATTTTCAAACAGAAAACAAGATTATTTTTCTTACCCCACTGGCAGATTATTTTGCTTGTTTCAAGCAAAAACTCACTTAATTTGGACTTGTTTTTACTGAAAACAAGAAAATAATTTTTACTTGTCTTTTAGATATTTTGGCTGGAAACAAGACAAAAAATCTAAATAAGAAAAGCATTTTTTTGCAGTGTATATTTGTAGGAATAGCCAACAATACATTGTAAGGGTCAAAATTATCGATTATTCTTTTATGCCAAATATCATTAGGATATTAGTCTTTTCAATGCATTTTCAAAACACACACATCCAAAAATTGCACACACAAAATGCAAAATGCCTTACATCTCTTGCAAAATGAAGCACTGCATTTAAAATATCACAAACACGTCTTAAAAAGTAAGTATTTGTCTTTCGTAGCAAACACCTTTGCAATAATATGATATTTTATTCAAAACCTTAAGCTCTTTTTTCATGAGCTCCTATGTACATTTCTGTACTATTTGAACATTTTTTATTTATTTATTTATTTTACTTTGCATTTATTTGATCCAAAGTACAGCAAAAACCATTTAAAATAACTGTTTTCAATTTGAATATATTTTAAAATGTAATTTATTTCTGTGATTTCAAAGCTGAATTTTAAGCAGCATTACTCCAGTCACGCTAATATTCTGATTTACTGCTCAAAAAACAGCAGAGTATATTTTTTTCAGGTTTCTTTGATGAACAGGAAGTTCAGAAGAACAGCATTTATCAGAAATTATTTTTTGTAAAATTATGAATGGCCTTTTTATCAATTTTGATCAATTTAAAGCATCCTTGCTAAATGAAAGTATTAGTTTGTACTGTACACAAATGTTTAAAATATTTCTAATAATAATAAAAAATAAAAGTCAGCATATTAGAAAGATTTCTGAAGGATCAGATGCTTAAAATGTAGCTTTGTTCACCGGAATAAATTAAAAATGTTAAATATATTCAACCAGAAAGCATTTATTTTAAATAGTAAAAATATATTACAATATTACAGCTCAACATGCTGTATTTTGGATCACATAAATACAGGCTTGGTGAGCAGAAGAGAATTAAAAAAAAAAAAAATACCCCAAAACAGACTGGCAGTGTATATATCAACCATGTGTAGCTGGACAAAAACAAACATAGTTTTGAAAAAGGTGATTATTCCAAAGCATCTAAAGCCATGATTGGTTGATGCTAAATAAAGCAATGAGTGTTTGCAATTAGTGTGGCATTTGGATTGGTTGTGTTTAGAAAAGGAAATCAAGATAATTAATGTGTGTTACATAGAGAATAGTATGTTGTGTTTTGCAAATAGTGTTGAAAACTGAGTCAAAGGCCAAGAATCAGCGTATGGTTTTGCAGATTTGGTGTGTGGTTCTAGTGTTTGAGTGTCAGGCTTCACAAATTGTGTGACAAGTAAAGATTTGGTGTGGAAGCAGTTGAAAAAACGGTCAAGAAAAGATATTTTGTCAATTTCCTACCGTGAATATATCAAAACTTAATTTTTGATTAATAATATGCATTGCTAAGAACTTCATTTGAACAACTTTTCTCAGTATTTAGATTTTTTTTGCACCCTTAGATTCAGATTTTCAAAAAGTTGCATCTCGGCCAAATATTGTCATATCCTAACAAGCTTATTAATTCAGCTTTCAGATGATGTATAAATCTCAATTTCAAAAAATGTACCCTTATGACTGGTTTTGTGGTCCAGGGTCACAAATTAAAGCACATGATGAACGACTCATGTTTTCCTTCATTAAAATCGCTCACAAAATCTTCATGTGAAAAACCAAAGAACAAAATACAAGTACACTGAAAAAAAACCCCGCTTTTCTTACTTAGATTTTTTTTGTATTGTTTCCAGCCAAAATATCTAAAAGTTCTTAAATCAAGGAGGATTTTCTTTTCTTTTTTTTCAGAAAAAACTAATCCAAATTAGGTATGAAACAAGTAAAATAATCTGCCAGTGGGGTAAGAAAAATAATCTTGTTTTCTGTTTGAAATAAGATGTTTTTGCTTACACCATTGGCAGATTATTTTGCTTGTTCTAAGCAAAAACTCACTTAATTTTAACTTGTTTTTTTCTGAAAACAAGACAATAATTTTTACTTCCTGATTTAAGAATTTTTAGATATTTTGGCTGGAAACAAGACAAAAAATCTAAGTGAGAAAAGCATTTTTTTGCAGTGTAGACCACCTACAGTGCAACTGATCTGCCGTGTTCATGGAACACAGTCGACAGCTAGTCATATTTGATAACTCGCAGCATTTGTCTGAAATGCTTTCCGAGGCTTTGCAATCAGCGAAGCGGAACGGAGCCGCGCTGGTCGAGCAGAACGTCTCCGAAAACTCCCTCTCAGAGATGGTACCTCTCCTCCGATTAAAACAAGAACAACAAACGCTCAATTTGTGCTGGTCTGAGCGCTCTGAAACGGGACGACACGTGGGAAAATAAGCTGAAAATAACTGTTGCTGTGAGATACTGCCGTGATGTGTTGAGGTCAATGGTATCTGCGTGGTCCAGCCCTGCATGTAGAGGCTAAAAAATTCGGTCTTCTTGGATTAGTTCAATCCTGGAGCCTCTGTGTAAACTCTGGAGAGGGGAAGGAAGCGGTCATTAATCATCTCCTGAGTCCAAACCGTCGTTCACGGCTTCTGTCTCTGAGTTGCTAGTCCTTCATCATTTGGCTGATAGTTCAGGTCATGCTAGGTCTCTCTAGGCCCCTTGAAGTTTTTTCTCTAGTCTGTCCAGCTTGGCCAGGTTTTCCTTCAGCAGTTTGGAGCCGGGTGAAAGGAGAAGAGCTCTTTGGTAGTACATTCGTGCTGCTGCATAGTCTCCCTAAAAAATAGATCAGAAACAAGCACATGTTAGTGTAGTTTGCAATGGAGTGAGGAAATGTCCAGGTCATATTTCATGTAATCAAAATGAATAAATAAGAACTTATATATATATGCATTGTGATTATTTTGATCATATTTTACAAAAAGGATTGTAATGTAGAAGTAACACGTTGTTATACTTCTAAAGAATTTATTATTTTTAGGTGATGATTACGACATTTACTAATACATTAGTAAAATCAAAATTTGCATATAATAAATACTATAACAATAATATATACTATAACTCATTTTATATTTTATGTTAGATGGATAAACCAACAATAGCTAATAGGACGTGTCCAAAAAGTGTCACATTTCTTCCCAAATTTTCTTTATTTTAAAAAAAATCATTATTATTGTAATGCAGTAATAAAACCCAATGTTTTTTTTATGGTTTTAACAAAATGTGATCAAATTATTACTATATATATATATATATATATATATATATATATATATATATATATATATATATATATATATATATATATATATGCATTATTTTTTATAAAATAATAAATAAATAATATAATAAATTATAAATCTATGCTTATTCCTTAAAATAATTCCTTAAAAATGTAAATAAATAAATACAATTATTTAACTGTATCCTACTATTTAAAGATATTTTTTATATAAAATGAAAGAATAGTAATTCCATTATTTACATTTTTTTGTATGTTTTACATATTTTTATATGTTATACTTATTGCTTAATTAAATATTTTATTTAATATTATTTACTTTCAATTATTAACATTATATTTTACTTTGAAAATATAATATACACTATAATATATGTAAAATATATAATATATAATATAATATATATATATATATATATAAAATACATTAAAAATATAATATTTAAAATTTAATTTGTATTACTAGGCATAATAAAATACAATTATTATTATTTATTATTCATATTAATATTATATAATTATGTTAATATGAATACAATTATTATATTTATATAATATATCATTATGCCTTCCTTCACATTACAAAAATAGGAATTTATTTTAAAAGCTACTGAGAACATATCCCAAAAACAATGTCACAATTATTTATGGTCTTATATTAATTATATATATTATATATTAATATAAGACCATAAATAATTGTGTTAATTTGTATGACTAGGTATAATAAAATGCAATTATTATTATTATTTATTATTAATATTAATATTATATAATTATAATCATTTAAATCAAATTAATAAGTATCATATACCAGTCCTTAGTAGCACATATATATTTTTGTCAATTGCAAAAAATACATCAAAATAATTGATTTTTCTTTTATGGCAAAAAAATCTGGATTTTAAGTAAAGATCATGTTGCATATATTGTATTTTGTAGATTTTCTACCGTAAATATTAAAACTTAATTTTTGATTAGTAATATGCATTGCTAAGAACTTCATTTGGACAACTTCAAAGGCGATTTTCTCAATATTTAGATTTTTGTGCACCCTCAGATTGCAGATTTTCAAATAGTTATATCTCGGCCAAATACTTAATTAGCTTTCAGATCATGTATAAATATCAATTTCAAAAAACTGATCCTGACTGGTTTTGTGGTCCAGGGTCACATATTGCCTTTAAAATTATATCAGTTATTTAATAATATATTCTATCAAATATATCTTTCCTTTTGATTTTCTGGTGCAATTTCACATCAGTTTTCATCAGACCTGAAATGAAAAACTTAACCATCATACCTTGATATGCTGAATGCCGCCCATATTCATCCAGGCTTGTGATTGGTCAGGTTTGAGCTCCACAGCAAGCTTGTAGCTCTGGTAACATTAGATGAAGACATGACATTTTATATACCGTATTTACATGATATGTAGCCAATGATGATTTCAACAGCATTATAAACCACCAGCGGGATTCAACCGTTTTGGCCTGTGTAAGAAACACGATCCATTCAAGATTAAAAAAAAAGCACTGGAGGCGTATTTAACAATCTGGCTCTACCGCAGATGTGGTGTTGAAACACCACAAAAAGCCTTTTTGTTCACGGCTTTATAACTAAGCTTTGAACTGGATAGCAGAATTATGTAAACCTGAAACCAGCCTTTTCTTTTCTCTCCTTTTGTGGTCTAAATAAAAGTACAACTGCAGGCCAAATATTAGCGGGAGACCTGGAATGAGTCCAGGATCGAAGAATACAACCAAAACAGTCCTCGTGTTAACCAGAAATCCTGCCAGAGGAGCCAGGATGTTGAGAAACACAGAGGTTAAAGACAAAGCTTCCAGTGCGAGACAAAGTCTGGACCGTTTATATTTGGAGATGAAAAGAGGCGGGTGATGTTCCTGTGACAGTATCAGGGCATTGGCAAGGAACAGTGTGAAGGTGAGAGAAGCAGCAGTGAACACAATTAGCCAACATTTAGTCTCTTATAGACAAACTATCAGCAAAACTGCTCATATTCTGACTAACTAAACAATTAAACAGGAACGGGCCTGATTGACAAGTCAAACAACCAATCACAGTCTTGTATAATTATTGTTATGGATGTAACCCTGCAACCAAAATCTTGGCATGTATGTTTTTGCTCTGAAAAGGCTTTAAATGTACATTTTAAGTCAAAGGAAGCATTCCACTGTTGCCAAATATTCAAAATGTTTCATGCAGAAGAATTAATAATCAATAATCAATACAGAACTAATATCTAAGATGAGGAAAATTCAAATAATTTAAAAAACAAAATGCAAGTGGCAAATTCAGTCTGTATTTACAGTCTTCGCTGACCACACAAAAATATGTAAATACATTTTAATGTGTAAAAGGAAAATATGCTTATCATACAACAAATAGGAGAATAATAAGAAGTTATTGTCTGTATGAATTGCAATTCTGCATATATTTAAAATAAATTCTCATTACTGTAAAAAATTAGTAATGTGAAGGAAAAAAATAGTGAAATAATATTTAAATATAACACAATAAGAAAAAATAAGAAAAAAGATGAAAAATGAAAATGCAATCCAAAAATTCAGAATTCATTTTTTTCTTTTTTGGAACATTGCCATTATTTTTATGCTTTAATGGAACAATAATGGAACATTATTTAAATATAAATAATACAATAATAAAAAATAATAAAAATCTAATTATTAATTTAATGTAATGAAATGCAATCCAAAAATTCTAAATTAATAACTTTTTTTTCAGTTATTTATTTATTTTTTTGCATATTGGCATTATTTTTATGCTTTAAAAGGATATTTAATGTATGTGAAGGAAGAAAATAATAAAAAAAATATTTTGATATAAATAATATAATAACAAAAAAATCTCATTATTATTTTAATCCAATGAAAATGCAATCCAACAATTCAGAATTAATACTTTTTTCCAGCTTTTTTTGGCATTTTGACATTTATATGCTTTAAAAGTAATGTGATGGAAGAAAATAATGAAACATGATTTAAATATAAATTATACAACAATCAAAAATAAGAAACATAATAAAAATCTCATTATTATTTTAATGTAATGAAAATTCAATCAAAATGATTTTCCCTTTTTTTTAATTGTCATATTGTCATTATTTTTGTGCTTTAAAACTGATATATATATATATATATATATATATATATTTTTTTTTTATTGGTATACACACACATTGACTATATAAGTTCACTAATATGATTTTGTAATTGTGCTTTACATATTAATTTTGATATATTACCTAGCAAATTTGAAATATTGTATATTTAATTTTATGGATTTCTTTTTTTCTTTTTGTTTTACCAACTATTGAGAATATATTGTAAAAAAAAATAATAATAATAATAATGGTCCTAAGTTAAAGCTTTATTTTCTTCATGAAAAAATACTATGCTTTTTATAGAAGGTAAAAAGTAAATCAGTCAATTCGAAAAACAAAAAATAATCCTCAAATCTTATGCTTCTCAGAGGACTGATAAAAACCCTGTATATCTTTACTCTCGGATTTCATATAAATCCAGACAAGCAAATCAGAGATATCCATTTGGGTATAGCTCTTGCAATTTTTGTGCGATGTGCATCAATCGGTCCATGAACTGTCTATAGGCGAGCAAAGCCATAGTAAACAATACTGTGAAGAAAGAGAATATTTGAAGAGCTCTTCCTTCACAAACTGACAGCTGCAGGTGAAGTTACAATACCTGGAAGGCTCGATCAAGCTCGTTCATCTCTCTGAGCTGGTTGCCCATTGAGAAGTGCAGCTCTGCCCTCACCGCAGGGTCTGACGGCTCCTGCTGCAATGCTGTCCTCAATGCATCCAGCGCCTGAAACACACACACACTCATTAGGCTCAACACTAGCGCTGAACTTCTTTTCGAATTCCTTCATCTCTCAGGAGGCGCAGAGATTTCTCTTTGAGGCAGAGAACCGCTAAACTGAAGTAATAAAGTAATGAGAAAAGGCATGAGTAATAAAAAGAAATTATATGCAATTTATTCTACTCTAAGACGCCTCACTGAGATTAAATAAAGTGTTCTTTGAACTGCTGAAAGCACTGGCGAAATTGGACCCGGGCAAAATTAAGATCTGGGATGAATTGATTCTCAGCACCAAATGAATTGAGAAAACCGTGTGTTTGTGCAATTTCCGTTTTAGTACGAGGGTAATAAAAGAGCACGAGAGGGAATTGCTGCACACAAAGACACATACACGCACCTCAGTGTGGTTGCCTTGTTTGCTGTAGATGGCAGACAACAAGCGGTAACATTCAATGCAGTTGCTGGTCTTTGAAATGATGCCCAGGGTCATTTTCTCTGCCTCCGCAGAGCGGCCTGCCATGGCTAGAACCTGCGCCTGTGGAGACAACGAGATGGGAAGAGACAAAACGAGTTAAAAAAAAAGGAAAGTGGGAATGAAAGACTGACCTGAGAGGTCCTGGCCTCTGTTTCTTAAGGCGGTGATGTGAATCACAGTGAAGGGTCTGAGGAGACTCAATTAAGCTGACGTTACAAGGCTTTGAAACACTCCAAGCAGGCCGTTTTTAAAGACCACTGCCAACCCAGACAATGAAAGGGATAGTTCACCCAAAAATGAAAAATTGCTGGTAATTCACTCACCCACAAGCCATCCAAGATGTGTTTTTTTTCCTTGAGTAGAATAGTGAAGAGGATTTTTAGCTGAAACCGTGGTCTTTGGTAATTCATAAAACCCCAAAAATCTGGTTAGGCGACGTCTACCAAATTGTCATCAGATGTCAATGGCACAGACGCGTGCTACGAAGCCACTAAAATGGTAGACTGTTACATTACAGTACATAAAATTTCACTTACCAAATAAACAGAGTAGGGATGCACAGAATGTTCGGCAACTGAAATTATTAGACCGAAAATAGCAAAAAAAAAAGCTCTTTCGGTGTTCAGGCGAATAAGCGAAAAAGGCAGAATAAATTATACCAAACAATGACGTGACGCAATCAAATGGAGGAGCGCACTAATGCAGCAAACATGTTGGCAGTGTGGAAGCATTTAAAACTGTCCGAGAAAGACAAACAATAGACTGTTTAGAACCGCATCGCATCTCATCATTCGATGAGAAGAAAAAGGGGTGATTGTTGCTGGTTACTGTATGATGACTGAAATCATGTTATGTATATATAATATATAATTGTGAGAGAAAGCATTGAAATATATTTTTTCCTCCCATCTCCTATTTTGCCGGCTCAATATCGTCTGTCAGCCATTGACGATAGACGACTATCTCTCTCCCACTTCACAACGGGAGATTATTAGTTACATTATCTGTAAATCTTTGTTCTGAAAGTGAATTTTAATGTAGCATAACCTCAAAAAACTCATAGGTGGCTGCTTACGTGAGGATTGACTACACAATTCTTGAATAAGGCCACAGATTCAGCTGGTCTACTCAAGAAAAGTCACTTACATCTGGACTGAGAGTGAGGAAATTAACAGTAAATTAAAATTTTTGGGTGAACTATCCCATTAAAACAATATCAAACCTAAACAACAGGTTAGATTGGAAAAAAGATTAAGAGAGGAAATGCTGGGACATTTTTTAGGCTAAAAAGTGACTTTTTCTCACCAGGGCAAGCCAGATATCAGTGCTGTCGGGCTGAAGTGTAGCAGCCTCTCTGTAAACCTCCAGTGCCTCCTCATATCTACCCGTGTTGTAATATAAAGCCCCCAGAGGGGTCAGGATATCTACTTTACGAACCACTTTCAGGGCCCTGTGAGACACACACAAACACACACCCACCTGTGATTTAGTTTACAGTAGTTCAAGCCAGATACACCGTTTAGACTATACGGTTTCATTTGATCTCATTTTACCTTTTGTACCACAGCTCCGCCTCTTCATTGTCATTGGACGAGCGAAGGAGACGACCCAGGTTCACCATGGCAACATAGTGAGATGGCTTGAGACGCACCGCTTCCTGGTAATGAAAGGCTGCACGATCCCCGTGACCTAAAACGGAAACAGGTTATATGTAGGTTGTGTACAATATGTTGTAGACATTGAGCATGTAACATAATGTCATGGAATTAGAGTTGATCTAGTTCTATAAGTTTCTTACCTGTGTCCACTAGGAACACGCCATAGTTGTTATGGAGGTCAGAACTGTCGGGGCAGTTTTCAATACCGTTGGTATAAATTTCATTTGCTTCTTTTGAATGTCCCTACACAAATTTGAGGGAAAAAAGAAGTACATAAAATGTGTCTAAAAACACACTTTATATGTGTATCATTTACTAAACCGAGAACAAATGACAGAGAGCAAGACCTGGTCAGCGTATAGTGAGGCCAGGCTGGAGTACGCATCAGCAAAATGGGGGCCGAAATGAATCGATTCCTTTAACATCCTCTCTGCTTCTTCCTCCTTCCCCTGAGACCTGCAAAACA
Source organism: Garra rufa (assembly GCF_049309525.1). NCBI lineage: Eukaryota > Metazoa > Chordata > Actinopteri > Cypriniformes > Cyprinidae > Garra > Garra rufa. The sequence continues at coordinate 10,617,507 of NC_133364.1, read as the reverse complement.
AGATCACCATCATCCTCTTCCTCATATACGCAGACACAGCGGCCGTGTGTGAAACTGAAAGCAGCAGCACAAAAACATGAAATTACTTCTGTGAACCACAACATCAAACACTATTTTTATCCTTTCCACCATTCGGATGTGGCTGGGTCTCTTCCAACCATGGCATATGGCACAGAATAGCAGCATTCTTATATTTCCAACACAAGCAATATTGCAATAGCATTTGTGTATTTACTTCAGAAGGTTACCAATTTGTGTATTTCATTTTGAAATACACACAAAAACCTTTATCTTGCAATTCTGACTTTATTTCTTGTAACTTTTAAGTTATTTCACGCAATTTATTTCAGACGATTACCAGTTTGCGTCTTTACTTCAGAGGGTTACCATTTTACGTTTTTTTCTTCAGGTTGTTACCAATTTGTGCCTTTACTTCAGAAAGTTATCATTTTACGTTTTTACTTCAGGTTGTTACCATTACTTCCGAAGGTTACCAACAACAAAAAAATTTTATCTTGCAATTCTGACTTTATTTCTTGTAACTTCGAAGTTATTTCACGCAATTTTTTTCAGACAACTACCAGTTTGCGTCTTTACTTCAGAATGTTACCAATTTTTCAGAAGGTTACCAATTTAAGCATTTACTTCAGAAGGTTACCAATTTAAGCATTTACTTGTGAAGGTTACCAATTTGCGTCTTTACTTCAGAAGGTTACCATTTTATGTTTTTACTTCAGGTTGTTACCATTATTTCAGAAGGTTACCAATTTGCATTTTTTCTTCAGGTTGTTACCAATTTGTGCCTTTACTTCAGAAGATTACCAATTTGAGCATTTACTTCAGAGTGTTACCAATTTGCGGCATTACTTCAGAAAGTTACCAATACTTCAGAAAGTTAGCAATTTGCACATTTACTTGTGAAGGTTACCAATTTAAGCATTTACTTGTGAAGGTTACCAATTTGCGTCTTTACTTCAGAAGGTTACCAATTTAAGCATTTACTTTTGAAGGTTTCCAATTTAAGCATTTACTTGTGAAGGTTACCAATTTGCGTCTTTACTTCAGAAGGTTACCAATTTAAGCATTTACTTTTGAAGGTTTCCAATTTAAGCATTTACTTGTGAAGGTTACCAATTTGCGTCTTTACTTCAGGTTGTTACCATTATTTCATAAGGTTACCAATTTGCATGTTTTCTTCAGGTTGTTACCAATCTGTGCCTTTACTTCAGAAGGTTACCAATTTGAGCATTTACTTCAGAAGGTTACCAATTTGCGGCATTACTTCAGAAAGTTACCAATACTTCATAAAGTTAGCAATTTGCACATTTACTTCAGAAGGTTACCAATTTAAGCATTTACTTGTGAAGGTTACCAATTTGCGTCTTTACTTCAGAAGGTTACCATTTTACGTTTTTATTTCAGGTTGTTACCATTATTTCAGAAGGTTACCAATTTGCATTTTTTCTTCAGGTTGTTACCAATCTGTGCCTTTACTTCAGAAGATTACCAATTTGCGGCATTACTTCAGAAAGTTACCAATACTTCAGAAAGTTAGCAATTTGCACATTTACTTTAGAAGGTTACCAATTTGTGCATTTACTTTAGAAGGTTATCTGTTTGTATCTATACTTCAGCATTTACTTCAGAAGGTTACCAATTTCATATTTGTTTCAGAAGATTACCAGTTTGTGTTTTTATTTCAGATGGTTCCCAGTTTGCACATTTACTTCAGAAGGTTGCGTTTTTAGTTCAGAAGATTACCAACGAGTATTTATTTCAGAATGTTTCCAATTTGTGCATTTACTTTAGAAGGTTACCAATTCGTTCAATGACTTCAGAAGCTTACAAATTTATGCATTTATTTCAGAAGGTTACCAATTTATGTATTTACTTGAGAAGGTTGCCCAGGTTGAACAGAGCTCTGTTGTGTTGAGGGTTAATATCCAGCGCTCTCCTGTAATAAACTTCAGCCTCCTCTGCCTGGTGAGTCAGGGTGCCCAGATTATTCAGAGCACTGGCATGTCGAGGGTAAAGTCTATACAAAAACACAGAGGCAATTTACGGATTTACATAATCAATGAGAGCAATGGTTCTTAACCAAAAGTATGCAGGAAATTTAGGTATTAAGGTGTGTTTTGGCAACTGGAAATGCTTCCTTCAGCAGATAAAACCATTCAGTGTCAAATTGTTCTCATGCCCACATGCACACGCTTACCTGAGGGCTGTTTTATAATGGTAAATGGCTTCTTGGTTTCGTCCTCTGTCTTTCAGGAAGTTGGCATAGTTGTAATGAACTTTAGCATTGTGAGGTAAAGTCTGAATGCCAGACCTGATGGAGGTGAAAGAAAAACAGAAGGCAAACAGTATTAAATCACATTAAAAACATAAAAAACCAGGGTTAACTAAAACTACATTTAAAAAAAATGGGTACTTTTCAGGTTTATCCTAGATCTTCCAACAGGAAGTGACTAGGAGCAATCACACACCCACACACCTGAACAGGGCTTCTCTAGAGAGCCAGATCTCATTCTGTTGGACGGTCTTCCAGGAGAAGAGGAGGAGGACAACCAGCATGGACACAGTTAGTGCGACCGCTCCCCACCGACTGACAACTGAATACAGTCTGTTCAGCCCATGCACCACCAGAACACAGTAACCCATACTAGAAAGACACACAAAGAAAGTGTTGTTATGGAAAAATCCTTTGTAATGTGAGCAACGCTGCATAGATGGACGAATTAAAGCAATTTTGGATCAGACCTCTGTGTATATTCTACAGGTAATGTACTGTAGAGAGCACTGTGGGTGGAAAATAGCACATTTTAACAATGTTCTCTTATGTATTTAATGATAAATGATCATTTTTCAGCTCTCATTAAAAATTGCAATAATAATGGATTATCTATTATTTTTTATTATAACCCTAGTATCTTCCACCAGGTAAACATCAAGGCGACAGCATTTAAAATTGCAAGCACAAACACAAAATCAGACACATCTGTGAATTACATTTGTCAAGCGCATATTTAAAGGTAACCATGAGAAGGACAAAACGCCCTTCAATCCTTTAGCCACAGGAAAAGGGCCGATCCGATTCCACACCTCACACTGTTTATTTTCAGACACTGGTGTCACTGTTGACGCAGTCAAAAACAGCTCAAGTCAAACACAATTACGTGAATCTCCCACACGGAGAATATTACTTACGAGCGCAGAAAAAGACTGTCGAAGGAAAAAAGTGAGTTATATCAAATAGCATATTCCCTGGGAATATCAGTTTCATGTTTTTTTGTTATAACTCATTCAGTGCTGAAGTGTTTCTGGGCCTTAATTTGTATTCAATATCCTTCAAATCTCATTTTCTTCTCTTTGTCTCTCAGCTTTGCTTCCCAGAAAGCGACACCTCCCTTTCTCCGTCAACACCCACTCCTCAAAAAGCAGAACATATGAGGACTCCTGCAGCTTCACAAACACTTTCACTGCTTCTCATACACACACACTTCTGAAACATGTGGTACAGTCACAGTTCGAATGAATTTGTCTTGTGATTCTGTTTTAAAGACACATCAATTGAGCCAGAGTTTTACTGAAGAAAATATGAGCCATGCAAAACTTTTGCTTTTTGGTTGCTAAAATATGCAGTTTTGCAATGCTCTATGATATGTCTTACATTTTTCCTTTTATACAAGTATATATTATTTTTCTTGCATATTTGATTAAAAATTGTCTCAAAGTCAGCATTTAATACTTATAACTTAAGTTCTAAGCATTTGTTTTGAAGTAAAGTCTTAATGATGACATTGTGTGAATTTCTTATGGATAATCGTGATGTTTTTATCAGCTGTTTGGACTTTGCACTCATTCACCGCAGGGGATCCACTGGTGAGTAAGTGATGCAATGCAAAATTTTTCAATGTTTTCTGATGAAACAAACTCACCTATATCAAAAGTTAATTTTTTCTGTGTCTGTGGAGCAAAAATATAAGGGGAACATCGCTGTTACTATTGCTCGTACTTAGTGAGTCACTTAAAAAAGTCATAATTTACCTCAGATTCAACTGCTTTTTCATTGTGACTTTAACTTTAAGAAAATTAAAGGAATAGTTCACCCAAAAATTAAGATTTGCAAAAAATGCTTTTCTTACTTACATTTTTAGTCTTGTTTTTAGCCCAAATATTTAAAAATTCTTGAATCAAGAAGGATTTTCTAAACGATTAAAAAATATTGTCTTTTTTGACTTAAGTCAAAATTAAGTGCGTTTTTGCTTGAAACAAGCTAAATAATCTGTCAATGGGGTAAGAAAAAAAAATTTGCTTTCTGTTTGAAATAAGATTTTTTTGCTTACCCCATTAGCAAAAGTTATTTTGCTTGTTCTAAGCTTAATATTGACATGTTTTTTCTGAAAACAAGAAAATAATTTTTAATAATCTAGAAAATCCTTCTTGATTTAAGAATTTTTTGATAGTTTGGCTGGAAACAAGACAAAAGACATTTTTTTGCAGAGAGGATGAATACATTTGAACAAATCTTAATTTTTGGGTGAACTATTCCTTTAATTCTCTTAAAATTAAAGTCACAATGAAAAAACAGTCGAATCTGAGGTAAATTATGACTTCTTTTAAGAGAATCATGAAGTACAAGTGATAGTAATAGAGACGTTTCCCTTATATTTTTGCTTCAGACACAACAAAAATGTATCAGAGCCTGAAAGCAACTCACATTCCTCTCATAGCTTTGCACTGATGTGTGTGTGGCTGCATGTGTATAAAAATGGTTTGGCCTCTGAGCCACAGTGCCGCCCTCACGTGTCTGATTACTATTGCTGTTAGCACTAACAAAGACAGCGCTACTAATATTTACCCAGCACGCATTGAGAAGTACCGCCTAAATGCCAAGATAAGTGCCCATCTGATCCTAACACAGGCCATTAAATTCACTGAGCACAAACTGCTCATTACTCATAACTAAGTGTACTCAGGGATGTAATTCTGTGTGTACTTACATGTGTGTATGTGGGCGCTTATCGGGTCACCGCTACACTCTGAGCTAATAAGATCATTTTTGAACATCATCTTTTAAATACCTCGCCTCATTGTTCAAATTTCCGTTTAATCTCTGCAGTTCACATAAATACAAACACTCACACACACATATACACATTCATAACAGATCAGTGGTGCATTATGGGAAGCAGGGCTCAAGACAGATTATGTACTGTTATCAGTGGTGTGTGATCCCCACAGCGGGATGAAGGAGGGGAAAAAAATAGAAGATGAATTTGTAATGCTTTAGAAAAAAAGTCATTTGAAGAGCAAGGAATGTTTTTAAAGGACATTTTCTTTAGCCGTCGCAATATATTTTTACAAGCACATCCGCACGCCACACACGCACACAAACCTGGGCATGTAGAGAACTCTTTCTGCCACCACAAATCCCACACGGAAGAACAGATTACTGGCTGGGATGAAGGGAAAGACCAGGAACAGGACGCCCACCAACACCTCCTTCCCTTTCATCTTCTACACAAAGAGAGAGAGAGAGATGGAGAAAAAGTCAGACAGATTGTGAGAGAAACCAGAGGCTGTTTGCTGTTAGAGAACCTAAAAGTTTTCTACATTTGATGCTGAAAGTGTCTGCCACTTGCCTATGGAAAATCTGCAACCACTGTTATTTTGTTGCTAAAGTGTTGTTATGATATTTTGATGACCAAGAGAGCTAGTAGGTAATCAGCTTACATAATGTAAACAAGTTTCTGTATTTGGTTTTCACTCTAAATTGTGCATTTCATCAGATATTTTTGGATAATAAAATCCAAAAGGCCAAGAAATCATTGATCAGGATGTTAAAATAAACAAAAACTCAACTTTCAAGTCACTGACATCACCACTGATGAGAAGGCATTAAACAATAACCATATCCCAGCCAGATTTGTCACTTGTTTGTCACAGCCCTGCAGTTTTGTTCCAACCCTGCTCCAAGACACATACTATGCAGTTTTCAATTAAGCCAGAAGGACTTGATTAGTTGGATCAGGTGTGTTTAATTTGGATTGCATCTAAACTCTGCAGGGCCCTCCAGGACTGGAGTTTGACACCCCTGCCTTAAAACTAGGGATGGGCATTTTTACCAAAAATAATATTCGATAATCGCTGGGTTTTATTCGATTATTATTCGAAAATCGCACCTCTCCCGCGCATGCACCCACGCATGTATAGGCTACACATCCATAAACGGAAAGAGAGGAGGAGAGACCATTCACGCTTTTTAATCTGTATGATAACAAACTGTTTAAATCATTAGAGCAGCAGTTCTCAATTCCAGTCCTGGCATACCCCTGCTTTGCACATTTTGTATGTTTCTCTTAGTGCTTCCGACGTTTGTTCTATTCGACTGTTAAGTGCCCTGCGAAGTGGACATCATAGGATATTCCACCATGGCTCCAGTTCGATGCAAACGTATATGTTCCATTCAAAGGGCATTAAAGTGTGCGGTAGTTAATTTAAATTGTATTGTATTTATTTACAGAGGTGTATTATGTCACATTGTGTGACGTCGCTGCAGGCAATGGCGTTGGTCCTGAATGAGGGTACTTATGTAAACATTTATTTTAATGTCCACCTTCATATAATAACCTGTGTTTTCATAAAAAATGAGCATGTCCATATGCTTGGCCATAGACATCGTCCCAAGTTTCCTTAATGTGTTCTTCTGTTGTTTTTGACAGCTTTTAAGTGCGTTATTGGCGGCGCCACCCTCTGGCGCGTCACCACCACCGCATCTTCACCGAAAACATGGGGAATTTAATAATCGCACAACCTATTCGATATTCTGTAATTAAATCAACTAATCGAATATTCGAAAATCGTGACCCATCCCTACTTAAAACATTTCAGTTGTGCTATGTGAGTATTTGCAACGCGTTTCTGTATTCAGTTTTTGTGAGTATTTGCAGTGTGTAACTGTTTTTGTTTGAGTTGGGAGTATTTGCAGCAAAATTCTGTATTTGGTTGCACTGTGACTGTAGTGGTTGCATATGTGGTTGAGTTGTGAGTATTTGTAGCACGTTTCTGTATTTGGTTATGCTGTGAGTATTTGTAGCACATTCTGTACTTGGCTTAGTTGTGAGTATTTGCATTGTGTTTATGTATTTGTTTGAGTTGCAAGTATTTGCAGTTTGGTTGAGTGGTATTTGCAGCCCATTTCTGTGTTTTGTTGTTGTGAGTACTTGCAGTGAGTTTCTGTATTTGGTTGTGGTGTGAGTATTTGCAGCGGACTTCTGTCTTTGGTTACGTTGTGAGTACTTGCAGTGTATTTCAGTATTTGGTTGTGTTGTGAGTACTTGCAGTGTGTTTCTGTATTTGGTTGTGGTGTGAGTACAGTATTTGCAGCGCACTTCTGCATTTGGTTACGCCGTGAGTACTTGCAGTGTGTTTCTGTATTTGGTTGAGTTGTGAGTATTTGCAGCGCACTTCTGCATTTGATTATGTTGTGAGTACTTGCAGTGTGTTTCTGTATTTAGTTTTGTTGTGAGTACTTGCAGTGTGTTTCTGTATTTAGTTGTGTTGTGAGTACTTGCAGTGTGTTTCTGTACTTGGTTGTGTTGTGAGTACTTGCAGCGCACTTCTGCATTTGATTATGTTGTGAGTACTTGCAGTGTATTTCAGTATTTGGTTGTGTTGTGAGTACTTGCAGTGTGTTTCTGTATTTGGTTGTGGTGTGAGTACAGTATTTGCAGCGCACTTCTGCATTTGGTTACGCCGTGAGTACTTGCAGTGTGTTTCTGTATTTGGTTGAGTTGTGAGTATTTGCATCGCACTTCTGCATTTGATTATGTTGTGAGTACTTGCAGTGTGTTTCTGTATTTAGTTGTGTTGTGAGTACTTGCAGTGTGTTTCTGTATTTAGTTGTGTTGTGAGTACTTGCAGTGTGTTTCTGTACTTGGTTGTGTTGTGAGTACTTGCAGCGCACTTCTGCATTTGATTATGTTGTGAGTACTTGCAGTGTATTGCAGTATTTGGTTGTGTTGTGAGTACTTGCAGTGTATTTCAGTATTTGGTTGTGTTGTGAGTACTTGCAGTGTGTTTCTGTATTTGGTTGTGGTGTGAGTACAGTATTTGCAGCGCACTTCTGCATTTGGTTACGCCGTGAGTACTTGCAGTGTGTTTCTGTATTTGGTTGAGTTGTGAGTATTTGCAGCGCACTTCTGCATTTGATTATGTTGTGAGTACTTGCAGTGTGTTTCTGTATTTAGTTGTGTTGTGAGTACTTGCAGTGTGTTTCTGTATTTAGTTGTGTTGTGAGTACTTGCAGTGTGTTTCTGTACTTGGTTGTGTTGTGAGTACTTGCAGCGCACTTCTGCATTTGATTATGTTGTGAGTACTTGCAGTGTGTTTCTGTATTTAGTTGTGTTGTGAGTACTTGCAGTGTGTTTCTGTATTTGGTTGAGTTGTGAGTATTTGCAGCGCACTTCTGCATTTGATTATGTTGTGAGTACTTGCAGTGTGTTTCTGTATTTGGTTGAGTTGTGAGTATTTGCAGCGCACTTCTGCATTTGATTATGTTGTGAGTACATGCAGTGTGTTTCTGTACTTGGTTGAGTTGTGAGTACTTGCAGCGCACTTCTGCATTTGATTATGTTGTGAGTACTTGCAGTGTGTTTCTGTACTTGGTTGTGTTGTAGTGTACAGTGTGTTTCTGTATTTGGTTGAGTTGTGAGTATTTGCAGCACATTTCTGTGTTTGGTTGTTGTGAGTATCTGCAGTGTGTTTTTGCAATTGGTTGTTGCAATATTTGTAGTTTGTTTTTGTATTTGATTGTGTTGTGCGTATTTGCAGTATGATTCTGTGTTTGGTTGTTGTGAGCATTTCCAGCTCGCTTCTGTATTTGGTAGTTGTATTTGTAGTGTGTTTCTGTATCTTGTTGTGTTGTGTGTATTTACAGCACATGTGCAGTCTGATGTTAGTTTAATTTGTTGGGGTTTTTGTATTTGCATGTGTTTTCTTTGGTATTCTGAGAGGTTTGGTTTTTTTCTGTGTTGGTATGAGGCTGTTAGGATGTTACTATGAGGTTGCAATATTTTTCTAAGTGGGTAACTGCGGTGTTATGAGGTTGCTATGGTAATCTGGGTAAAATTGCAACAAACATAAATGCAACAAACATAAACATACAGAACACACACAGAAAACCTACTTCAAACATGACTGACACGGTTTACTGTTTATTTCCACTACTAAGATGGGCTATTCTACGCAGTGACTGAGCTCCCGTATCTTTATTTGTGTTATTTGAGTATGTATTATTGAAATATGAGCTGGAGTTGTTTCTACTGATGTATAAGTTCATTAAATATGACAGCTGCAGAATGAAGGGTCGATACAGAGATATGAATTGGATATGAAGTGTAAGCTAGAACAAGAGAGGTTGGGGATGAGGTGAAATCATAACGGTATCACGCTCAGTTTACTTTGAATGGGCCAATACGCTGAAAAAAATAAAAAATAAATAAAACCGAAGCTATTGTCTGGGGTTTCACATTCATATCCACAGACAGGATATTAATGTTTTAATATTGATTTCTGCCCTCCAGTCCATCAGAAACATTAATTAACTTCAGATTCAGCAACAAATGAGCAGACAAGCAATGACTGTGTCACGAAATAAACAAAGGCTTGTATAAAAATGTGCTGATAACATTCACGGCCACAAATCAGTACTATCGACTTGTTCTCAGGCCTGCGTGTTTTTGTGTGTGTTTTGCATGAGATAATTAGCCAAGTAAACATTCCTGAGGAGACAGATTGGAAAGTCATTAGGGTGAATCGTTGGCATACAGCTCAGCGCAGCTGATCGGGGATGGCTGCCAAAAGACAAGCATGATAAAGGCGTGGCCAAGCATGGTCATGCTACTATGGGAATATTTCAGTGACAGGGGAAACTATGCATTGAAAATCAAGTTTTTGATGTCAAATAGGTTGCTGTTTAGGCTCAAAAGTGTGAAACAACACGGACTACTAGCCATCTGGTTCATATCACCTCAGATGACCTCAGCCAAGTTGGTAAATTGCATAGCAAAACATTATATATATTTTTTATTATATACTTTTCTATACTTCTGTGTATTTGATTTTTGATTTCTGTTTGTCCATCAATTCAAAGAGAAATCAAAAGCAATGCAAACAGACAGAAAGAGATGCAAAACCAGACAGCACTCATATACACAGAGCCTAAAAGCTTATGTTTTTCTGGGAAATATTAGAGGGCTAAAGCTGGGTCATGAGAATGATGATAGCTTTGGCATTATCCTTTTTGCCAGTTGCCATCTGTTGTCATGGCAGCACAAACATAGGTCATCTGCAGTCTTTCCCAAAATGTCACTGGGCCAAACTCCATTCATTGGCCCTCCATAGACTAACACCTCTCTCTCTCTCATCTCTGCACTTTCATTCTGCTTCTTTCCCTCAGTCCTTCCTTTATTTCCTTTCACCTTGGCTTTTTTTGTGGTCATTCAGTTCCTTTCTATCATAATTCCCCTCCCTGAGGTAAGAAGGACGGTTGTGTGATAATACATGACACTGCCAATGCAATACTGCTATAAATAGTCCTTAAAATCCCCATGAAATCAAAATGGAAGTTTTTTGGCTTTTAGTATGAATATGTTAGTCTAAAAGTCCTTGCACACTGAGCCTGAAATTTCTGTGTGCGTTTTATCAGGTTTTTTTCTCATTTGTTATTCTTTCTTATCAAAATGCTTGCTACGGCTTCGAAAATGCAGAAAATCGAACCTGATTTGAATTTTTTTTATGATGGATGAAAGTTTCGGAGGCAGTGTGTAAAATCGAATGACACAGAAAGCTGGGTCAGGGGTCAGAAAGCTCTCAGATTTGATCAAAAATATATATGTGACCCTGGACCACAAAACCAGTCATAAGGTTAAATTTTACAAAACTGAGATATATACATCATATGAAAGCTCAATAAATAAGCTTTCTATTGATGTATAGTTTGTTAGGATAGGACAATATTTGGCCGAGATACATCTATTTGAAAATCTGGAATCTGAGGGTGCAAAAAAATCAAAATACTGAGAAAATCACCTTTAAAGTTGTCCAAATTAAGTTCTTAACAATGCATATTACTAATCAAAAATTACATTTTGATAGGTTTACAGTAGGAATTTTACAAAAAAAGCTTAATGTAACATGATCTTTACTTAATTTCCTAATGATTTTTGACATAAAAGAAAAATCAATAATTTTGACCCATACAATGTATTATTGGCTATTGCTACAAATATACCCCAGCGACTTAAGACGGGCGGTATATCGAGTTCTGGGGATATATCGATATGATTCCCCAACGCGATACGGGATTATCCAATATCGTTCATATCGATATGGCACATGCGCGTGCGCGTTCTGCGTGAAAACGAGAGTTTTAAAACGCCGCTAAAAAGCATTGACCCACGATACGAGCTACCCAATCACAAGTACTTTGCATCAGAAGCTCTGTCACAAATGTACAGTGAGATCAGAGGGAAGCTTTCCGAGCGGCTCGCAAAAGTGGCTCATTTCGTACTAACAGACGATTTATGGTCGGGGTCGTCAACTGGATCCGGACCGCAAGATCGGCGCATTGCGTACACACAGATGTAGCTTTCAGAGAGTGAAAAACGTTGATGGAAAATGCATTATGTTGGGGTTACGTCGCAAAATATTGTAAATATATATTTTTATACTGTATTTTTATACATATTTATGTTTTAAACCATGAAGGTGAGCCAATTGATATCACACAAGCAACGTGAAAACTGCGCAATGTGAAAGCGAAAGTAAAAACAGCGCTTTCAGCATCTGACGTGCACATTCTCTCAGAGACAATGATAGACGAATATACTTCATATGCTGATATTACACAGTAATTTACTTCCCTAATATTTCTCTTGTGCACCGAACACAGTGGGGAAAACATAAAAAGAAACATATTTTGTGTAGGCTAAGGGTTGTTTTAGGAAAGTCGGTGTTTAAAATAAAGCTCTCACTTAAAATGATGACTGCAGTATTATAAGGGTTAAGAAAGTCTTAATTATGATTTTTAGGTCGTCTTAAATTGGGGACAAAAAGGCAAGAATTGCGATGAAACTTTATAAGGCTATGCATTGAATGAATATGAGCGTTGCACGTTTCAAAGTCAGCTGTGGAGATGCTTTGTGTACCATTCTCATAGCGCCTCCTGCTGGAAGAGAATGATCTGACATTTTTAATCAGCTCATACATCTGATGTTGTCAAAAAGATAAATGTAAAAAAAAAAATCCATGGTTTTAAGCAGCAAACACTTAGAGATGTAAATGTGAACTGATGGATCGACAAGATAATGTGTTATACAAATTTAAACAATTAAGGCAATAAAATATATGAATATATTAATACAATACTTGATTGACAATATTTGTTTAAATTTATATAAGAATTGATACTTTTGACTCTTGAAGGCTGGAATGTGAAGTTTATAATTTAAGAAATCTTTTTTGTTTTGTAAAACCTGCATCTGAATTGTAAATCATGCTTTTGACAGTCATTTCATTTATTTATTTATTTTTTGTTTAGGTCTTTAAAAAGGTATTTAAATGTCTAGAATTTAAGATAAAATATGCTGCAGATAACCTGGTCTCGCAAAATAACATAAATAGTTTTTTATATATAATTGTCCGGACCTCGGCTGGTGAGCAGGGTTCATTACTGGACCTAGAGCCGTTTTAGTTGAAGATCCCTGGTCTATTTTATTCATTTCTATTTTTTTCATAATTTGAAATATGTTGTGCAGCTTATAGTGTTAAGCAAGAGAAACAACCTGTACTGTATTTTATTTATCAAAGATTTTGTGCAGCTATTTATTTGTTGTGCAGCTGTGTATTTGTAAACAGGGAGGCAAAACCCCCGTGTTTTAATTATATTTTGCTCAAAAACTGTTTAATAAAGTTTTAATAAAGGCTTTGACTCTCAAGTAACCATTTATGGAAAAATACCGGATATATATCGTATACCGTCATTCCTCCTAAAAATACCGAGATATGAATTTTTGCCCATATCGCCCAGCCCTAGTCCAGGGTCACATATTTTTGTGTTCCTAAGATGAACGAAGATCTTACGGGTTTGGAACAAAATAAGGGTGAGTAATTATTGACAGAATTTGCAAAGGGGTTTAAAAAATTCTGGTAAATTTACAGAAACTTTCCAAATATCACAGGAAGATTCCAAAAAATCCTGGAAAGTTCCGAAATTTTCCACATTTTTGCAACCCTATTTACAATGTAGTACAATATATAGTATATCAGTACGTTAAATATGCCTTATGTTACAATGTTTCTTTATTTCAAACTGTTCAAAATTCTAAAACTGCCAGTTTATTTTTCAGGTTTTAAATCCCATGTTGCCTCCGGTGTATACAGAACAAGTTTGGACTGGAAGGAACATTGTGAAACATTGATAGAATATAAAAATCTGAGAGTGTTGTCCCAATAAACCGAATGAGAAAACCAGGTTTTTTCAATATTAAACATTTGCACACATCCACACGCCTCAGCTCAATCAGTAAAAGGAGCAGGCAGTTTACTGACATTGGTCTGTCAGCTTGTCTCAGACACACAGTATGAATTATTCAGTCAGTAGATATGAGATCTGCTGATCAGGGACCGGAATATTCCCTCTCTTTCTCTTTCATTTTCCCTCTGTCTTAGTTTCTTTGTGCAGTGAGTTGGACCAGCCATTTTAAAAATGATTTGCTTTCTGCAAAGTCAAGGGCTGGAGTGGAGAAACGTGAACATTTCTAAAAGTTCCCTCAAGGATAACACAGCCGCAAACAACTTAAAGAGCATTATGGGGCCTGACAAAGACTGACTTGATGTTCTATTGCAAGCCTGTGAATGTTTTATTGGTCGGTGAAGCTCTCAAGGTCTCAAAACCTTAAATGCTTTTCTATTTTCTTAAATGCACTTAGTGTTTTTTTCATCCTCATGGGCTTTTTTGGGTTATTCGCTTCAAACCTGCGTGTGTCATGAACATACCACCAATTATGTCTAATCTAACCATTTTCCAGAAATATTGGTGGCTAATGAACAAATAAACATGCACCATTTAGTCATATTTAAATGTTTTAAATTGCTTAAAGGAGAAGTTCACTTCCAGAACAAAAATTTACAGATAATTTACTCACCCCATTGTCATCTAAGATGTTCATGTCTTTCTTACTTCAGTCGTAAAGAAATTATGTTTTTTGAGAAAAACATTTGAGGATTTCTCTCCATATAGTGGACTTCAATGGTGCCCACGAGTTTGAACTTGCAAAATGCAGCTTCAAAAGGCTCTAAACAATTACAGCCGAGTAAGAAGGGTCTTATCTAGTGAACCAACCAGTTATTTTCTCAAAAATGTACAATTGATATACTTTTTAACCTCAAAAAATGCTCGTCTTGTCTAGCTCTGCCTGAACTCCGGTTCAAGACAGTTTGGGTATGTCGAAAAACTCCCATCTCATTTTCTTCCCAAACTTCAAAATCATCCTACATCCCTGTTTCATCTTTTTTTGTAAAGGCTGTTTGATCTTCTTTGGATGTTTACTTTGTAAACACTGAGTTTGTACTTTTGCACTGATGTTGGGCAATTTTGAAGTTGGAGGAGAAAATGAGATGGGAGTTTTTCGACATACCCTAACTGTCTTGAACCAGAGTTCACGCAGAGCTAGACAAGACGAGCATTTGAGGTTAAAAAGTATATAAATTGTTAGAAGTTATAAATTGTAATTCTTTAGAAAATAACCAATTGTTCCATTATATAAGACCCTTCTTCCTTGGCTGGGATCGTTTAAAGCCATTTGAAGCTGCATTTAAACTGCATTTTGAAAGTTCAAACTCAGGGGCACCATAGAAGTCCACTATATGGAGAGAAATCCTCAAATGTTTTCCTCAAAAAAAAAAAAAATTTCTTTACGACTGATGAAAGAAAGGCATTAACATCGTAGATGACAAGGGGGTAAGTAAATTATTAAATTTTTGTTTTGGAAGTGAACTTCTCCTTTAAGAGGAGACTGCAGTTTTTTCATGCACCTATCAAGTTTGAGATTTTGGGCTTTTTGGTTTTTCATGAAGTGTTTCTCAGACTAGAGGAAAGAAAACATCCAAAATACACTGTTAAGTGTTTCTTTTATAGCACTTTATCTATTTGTGTCAATAAATGTCAATTACAATACATATTTTGAAAGGCCGTTTTCTCAAAAGGAGCTTTTTCTTCTACACTGATCCTTAAATCTCCACTTCAGTAGCACTTACCCACACCAAACTTTACCTTTTTATTCCTGTCTATATACTAAAGGTTTTTACAGAGGGATTTGTTCATATATAATTTGCTTGATTTTATAAAACATTTTATTCACCCCTAAAATTGTAAAAAAAAAAATTTTTTCTGAATTATGGCTTGACAAAAATGTTGAAACCGACTGATTTTTGATGCCAATTAGCGCATATTTCATTAAATAATGCCTTGTTTGCATATTTAAACCTAACATTATAGAAAATGTGTAATACAAAAAATGTTTGCAATTATTAATGTAATCAATCAACTGGGTAAGTAAGGTAATAACTATTAGTTCATTTTTTTCAACCTTAATTAAGGTTATTGACTGCAAAGGCAAAGTTTTAAAATGCCTGAAGATGCTCTTTGACTGAAATGCTGCTAATAATAATTTGCAAGCAGCAAGTCTTTGATGCTAAATTTACATTCATATGCCATATGAAAATTATACATGACAAATCCCACCATCAACATATGTGCCTCACAAAAACTGCAAGATAGAGATGAGCAGAAATAACTGCCTGAAGAAGAAAACATCTCACTTCATGCACAAGAAGAATGTGTGCATTAGCTCACGGCAAACATCTGCTTCACGTGAGCGTTTGCACTCATTTACACAATCGCTGCTATTTTTCACGGGTTGCTATGGCGATGATTCGCGTTGGGAGCGCACGGGAGTGAACAGCAGGGTGGGAGACAGCATGAGCGAAGGCTTTTATGTCTATCAAAACGAGAAAGCTGCATTTGCGTGTGTGTTTTTTATAAATGATGACAGAGCGAGTCTGCGGAGATGCGGTTCCTGTGGTTGTCTTGACATGTGGAAATGTGTGTGTGAGTGTGTGTGTGTGTGTGTGTGTGTGTGTGTGTGTGTGTGTGCACTCACCTGTAGGCATGTAACACAGTTCAGGCTCAGCGCCAGCATGACGAGAGCCAAAGTCAGTGAAGCAATGTTTCGGCTGTCCCACAGAGACTCCACTAAAGGAATGCTGCCCACCTGTCAATCACAACTCATGGAATTATTAAACGTTTACTCAGATGTAGCAAATGCTGTGTGTTTATGTTGATGCCGTTTACCTGCCAGTCGTAGCAAAGCACTATGGGAGCCAGTAGAAGCCAGGCATTGAAGGCGAGCAGGTAGCAGTATGTAAGAAACCTTAAATAGATAGCAGAAAAAAGCCTGGTTAAATAATTTAATAAAAGAATAAATACACTACCAGACAAAAGTTTTTGAACAGTAAGATTTTTTATGTTTTTTTTTTAAAGAAGTCACCAAGCCTGCAATTATTTGATCTAAAGTACTTTTTTTACTTTCTAAAGTACTTTTTGATCTAAAATATCTTATTTAAACTTGGGGGCACCATACATATCAGTTATATGGAGATAAATTCTCAAATGTTTTCCTCAGAAAACATAATTTCTTTACGACTGAAGAAAGAAAGACATTAACATCTTGATGAGTGAGTACATTATTTGTGATTTTTTTTTCTGGAAGTGAACTACTCTTTGAAATGTCCTAACTCTTGTCACCAGTGTCAATATCAGAAAAAACTAATACTAGCCTAAATAAAAAAAAAAAAAAACACACAGAAGACAAGTGAACAGTCATTGATTAAATAACAAAATAATTACAAGCAATAGGACAAAAATACAATAGAACAAATAAGAAGTCTAAAAACTCTCCATATTCTTCACTGTGTAAATTAAATATACATTTCTTTTTACTTAAGTTATATAAGTGATTTAGTCAAGAGCAACAAGACATTTTGTTGTTTGATTACTATGAATGACAGACAGCAGGATTTTTAGACTGCTATCACTTTAAGACCTACCCCGATCCAATATACTGTTATACGTGTGATTTCCTTCTCAGCTGTTTGCTTAGTTGTGACCTAATTACTGTTTATGAGGACAGGCATTTTGACACATACAAGTGTGTTTATTTAACCATTCAATGGCTATAAAGCAGCAAAAAAAAACCTTGGTTCAATACTTCCGTGCTCTACACATCTCATGCATAGAGCGAAATGAGTTCTCTTTCACTGCTGATTGCTTAAAATTACTTGTTTTTAAATCGCAATGCTTAAAAATGCATGCAAATGGTAAGTATCAGATAACCATGATAGCAACGATAGTCCAAAATCTCTACCAACTGACAAATTTCTACCATTTAATTGTGTCTGCTGGTATATCGCCGACATCTAGTCTATACAGTTTTCAGTGGATGAGAACATATTTCTCTGTTATCTCTTTAAATATGAAGATGTGTGAGGGATGATAGTCAGACCAACCTGGTGAGCAGATATGGAGAGAAGGATGCTGGATTGTCTTGCTCTGAGAACAGCGGCATGGATCCACCCATTAACCATAAGCGGATAGACATGATGACTGTAACCTGTAGAAAAAGACAGCAAAAAACTTGAACAAATGAGCACTTGAGGTGATGGGGTTTGCGCAAATGTGATAGAAAACCCATGCTGATTTAAATAAAATGAATGCTTGATAATAAAATTAAATAATTAAAATAATTAAATTCTATTAAATATTAAAAAACTGACCATTAAATAGGTGCTTGCAAAATTGTGACATTATATGAGTTTAACACTATTTATCAGCAAAAAAGTTGAGAACAAAAAGTTTGAGAACCCCTGTTAATGTAACTGTGTTGCTAATATTATTAGACACTAATAAGGCCCGGTTTCGCAGACAAGGCTTAAGCCTAGTCCTAGACTAAAATGTAAGTCTGAGTTGTTTCAACTGAAATAAAATTGCACTGATTGATTTTAAAATATATCAGTGCCTTTGTTTTGTCTCAAGATGCACACCAGTAATGTTTTATTCTAATTCATTTTATTCTAATTGAACTATGGTCTAATCCTGGCTTAGTCTAAGCCCTGTCTGGGAAACCGGGCCTAAAAGTCTGCTTAAAGAGAACTTTTATATTGGACAAAAATGTCGATATGCCCTTCAAAGCAAATGAGTCATCAATTTTTTTGGTTAATTTTCCAGGAGGAGAAAGATTTTTAAATGCAAATATCTGCTGGCTTTTAGTAGATTGCTAGCATGAACTGAAAGCCAGAAGACTTAGATTTTGCTGTTATGAAAATAGCACAGAATAAGGAAACAGAGCTAAACGGAAAAGTTGCCTTGCCAGAAAAGAAGCATTGCGACATTAAAAAATAGCTACTTACGTGTAGCGAAACGACGCAAGCACGTTTGATGAACGGGCTGGAAATTCTGCCGAGCTCCTTCAACCCGGAGTGCGACAGGTGCCTGGAACAAAAGCATAACCAGATGTGGCAGTCGTTTAACAACTCCATAACTCAATCAGCTGATGAACTCATTTTCATTCATTACTGACTTAATCAAACCATCAGCCAATTACTTTATGGGTATATTAATCTGTTTACTGCTGCTTTCAATTAATTACCTCTCCATCTAAGAAAACAGAGCTGCATGAAAACAAGTGAAAAGAAATGCACACGTAAACACTCTCACAATCCTTATTAAAAGAGTTTAAAATGCCACTCTAAATTGGAATGGCATCATCCTTCTTTGAGAGTGCCGGGATGTACAGTGAATTTTAATTCGGCGTGACATGACACCATGACAGCTGTGACTGGAAATGTGGGTGAGATGAATGAAAGAAAAGAAGAGGCGAGAGAAGGTGGTGGGGGAGGAGCGGAGCTCAGGCAGTACATCGCACTTTTGCTGATTGATTCAGTAAAGAGCCGGAGAGCGTTGGGCTTAATGACTGTGCGTGCGTGCGTGTGTGTGCGCATCAGTGCTTTTCAGAGCGTATTGTACTCCAGGGATCGGTAACCGGGCTCAAAGGCAGCACTGTATTTAAAAAAAAAAATGCAAGCCTCCCGCCTCTATCCTTACCCTTTATCGCCATTTCTATTTTCTGGCATTTTTGTCTGGTTATAAGAAAACGAGAAGATATATACTGAACAATGATTGCTTATGGATTTTTTCCCCAATTCCTGTTCTTATTGTGACTGATTCAGCCTTGCATGTTATTCAAAAGAAATACAACTGAAACAAACTTGCTTTTCTGATGACATCACCAAGGCCACCAAGTTTCAACCAATGGAGAAGCAATGCTAGTCCAAAGAAATCGAAAAAATAAAATGTAGATTTCATCTAAATATAAACACTTCCTCTTCCTTTGAAACAAACTTGCTTTTCTGATGACATCATATAGAGATGATAGTCCAAAAATCTTTACAGACAAATTTCTGGTTTATCGTGTTTGCCAGCCACCTTATTAACTCTTTCTCTGCCTCTGAAACGACTTTGCTTTTCAGATGACATCATCAAGGCCACCAAGTTTCAACCAATGAAGAAGCTCCCAGTCTTTCTGAGACTGATTCATTTGCGCATAATATTCCAAAGAAATCAAAATATAAAATGTTGAGTTCATCCAAATATAGACACTTTCTCTGCTTGTGAAACGACTTTGCTTTTCAGATGACATCATCAAGGCCACCAAGTTTCAACCAATAGAGATTAAAATATCAAAATATAAAATGTTGATTTCATCCAAATATAGACACTTTCTCTGTAAATATTTGCTCTGGAAGCGAATTACTCCTTTAAATCAGGTCTTTATGAAACTTTTTGATACCAAAGAAATGTCATAACTCTTGTCACCAGTTTCAATACCACAAAAAACTAATAGCCTAAAAGAAACCAATTTTTTTTTTTGTAAATAAATGAGAAGTATGAAAACTCTCCATATTCTTCACTGTGTAAATTAATTAGCTTTCTTTTTATTTAAGTTCTATAAGTGATTTGGTAAAGAGCAGCAAGACATTTTGTGGTTTGATTACTATGAATGACAGCAGGAATATTAGACTGCTATCACTTTAAGACCTACCCCGATCCAATATACTGTTACACATGTGTTTTCTTTCTCAGCAGTTTGCTTAGCTGTGACCTAATTACTGTTTAAGAGGACAGGCATTTTGACACATAAAAGTGTGTTTATTTAACCGTTCAATGCCTATATATCTGCAGATTTGGGTTTGAATGGTTTCAAATTACTTGTTTTTAAATCCTAATGCTTAAAAACGCATGCAAACAATACGTTTTTGTGTAACCTCAATAGAGATGATAGTCCAAAAATCTTTACAGACAAATTTCTGGTTTATCTTGTTTGCCAGTATCTCGGCCACCTTATTAACTCTTTCTCTGCCTCTGAAACGACTTTGCTTTTCAGATGACATCATCAAGGCCACCAAGTTTCAACCAATGAAGAAGCTCCCAGTCTTTCTGTGACTGATTCATTTGCGCATAATATTCCAAAGAAATCAAAATATACAATGTTGATTTCATCCAAATATAGACACTTTCTCTGCCTGTGAAACGACTTTGCTTTTCAGATGACATCATCAAGGCCACCAAGTTTCAACCAATAGAGAGGCTCCCGGTCTTTCTGTGACTGATTCATTTGTGCATGCTTAGTCCAAAGAAATTGAAATATAAATATGTAGATTTCACCAAAATACAAACATTTTCTCTGTCTCTGAAATGATTTTGCTTTTCTGATGACATCATCAAGGCCACCAAGTTTCAACCAATGGAGAAGCTCCCGGTCTTTCTGTGACTGATTCATTTGCGCGTGTTATTCCAAAGAAATCGAAATATAAAATGCAGATTTAATCGAAATATAAACACTTTCTCTACTTTTGAAACAACTGTTCTTTTACGATGACATCACCAAGGCCATCAAGTTTCAGCCAATGGGTGCTTTCCGTGCTTCAGAAGGGGAGGAGCCCTATACAAAATGCAAACTGACACACAAATTAAATCCTGTGGATAAAATTTGGTCCCGTCAGCCATTTTTTCCTCATTAAAGCAACACCAAAGAACTTCGCTCCCTCTACAGGTTGGAAGCGGAATTGTCCATAACCGCTGTCGTAAATAATTGAACCCTACCGTCGCGTCACATGCACGTTATTTGTTTGGAGGCTATCCAGGACCGGCTTTGGAAATAACGATGTCCAGTGACAAGGCAGAGTATGTTGCATGACTTTACGAAAGTATGAAAACGAAATAAAACATAATAATGACATTGTTTGCTATTTTTTTTCCGTAAAGCAAGTCGCATTTGTATAGTCTCATTTAAACTACAACGACCCAAACTTACATAGTGCTGTTATGGCCGATAGAGGGTCGCAAAGCGAATACGAAAGTGCCGTTTCACCCTGTTATGAGTTGATGAACCACTGACACGAGTTCGGAAACATTATTTTAAGGTAAAAAAAAACACTTTGGTGTTGCTTTAAATATGCTCCTTCACTGGGAAACATGGGAATAAAACGAGGTGCAAATGCAGTTTCATTTTAAAATGCCTCCAGTTTTTATATTTTTTGCAATCCAGCATAATTAGACTGCCAAATATGAATTTACAAATAAGACTTCAACATCTGCTGTGCAATTAAATGCTTTATAGCGAATGAGACAATTATGGCATATCTGCTCCAAACAGTACAAATTTAGATAAACAATCATGTTAATGGCATTGGGAGCATTTACTTAGTTAATGTCAGGTGTTTGTGAGGCGTCTGTAATTGATACTCTCATAAATATTGCACTGGTGTCGAGATAAAGAAGAGAAAACAAGTGTCGGCTTATGCATTTAATAATAACAAAGCCCACAGGAGACACTCCACCCCCTTCACTGCACACACACACACACACACACACACACACACACACTGAGAGACAGCATGTCTGCAGGCATTACGACGACTATCAGTCACAATCGCACACTCACACACTCCACACTGTGTGTGTATGTGAGAGAGTTTGTGTCTTGTGTCCTCCCCAGGGTCACGGGTAGCGGCAAAGGTTTATGGGCACTTTTGAAAATCAAATAAAGCTGCAGAGCCCTCATTCCCCAGAGGGAGATGTAGACGCAGAGAGGAATCTTTCCTTTGCTGTTCTTTAGGGCTGCAGTGTTATCATTGCCGCCAGCGAACCCACAGCCCAACTCACATGTTATTAAAAGTGTCACGAATTTACTTTTCTGCCATGGATGTTAACTTTCTGATGCCTGATTAGCTCATTAATATTCGTTTAGGTCTAACAATCTACCTAATAACTATGCATGGTACTGTCACTGAATCTTAATTGTATTATTTTTCTTACTTTTTAAAAGTATTTTTAGTACTTTTTCAACAGATGCTTAGTAAAAGGAGGACTATCATTAGAAATGTCAACCTGAGGAGGTCAAACTAAATTAAAATAAATAAATAAATAAATAAATAAAAACAACTTGCATAAGTTTTGCAATGCTGTTACTAAAATCCTTTCATTCAATAAACATTAAATAAACTAAATTAAAAAGACTATATCACTTTAAAAAAATTTAAAAAGTATTTTTTAATGGAAAATAATGTTAAAGGGATATACAGTACAAAAATGCTGAAGACTAAATATTTTGTTAATGCTAAATATATATATATTTTTGGAAACTATTATTTTAATAATATGGTATAAATTTCATAATTATGATTGAGAAGCTTTGAGTGAAAACCTTTGAATCTTTGAGGACAAATGAAAAAAAAGAATATTAATTTAAAATAAAATATTATTTTACATATATTTTTTTAACTTTTGATGATATTCAATGTATGTATTGCAATATCTTTGAATTTGCTCAGAAATAGCATAAAGGGATTTTTCTATTCAGAAAAAAAAAAAAATTACCCAAAGACTTTTACTGAAAAAAAGCAAACCTTTTTTTTACATTTTTAAATAATATAATATAATAATAAATGCATATTTAAGATTTTTAATGGAAAATAATGTTAAAGGAATATATACAAAAATGTTGAACACTAAATTTATTGGTAAATTTTTTTTAATTATTATTTTGTTTAATTATTATTATTTTACGAATACTTTTAATCATTCAAAATAGGTTCATTGTGTTGTATAAATTATGATTGAGAAGGAAAAAAAGTTTGAGGTAGAACAAAAAAAATATAAAATTATCAAATAATAATAATTTTAAATAAAAATAAAAATGATATAAAAAACAACAATTTTACAGTAAAAAAATAATTCAACACATTTTACAGTCACAAAAAGAAATGTTAAAATAAAAATAAATGTTAAATAAATTCAAATAAAAAAATAAATTTAGATTAAAAATGTAAAATCCAAACACATTTTACAGTAAAAAATAAATAAATAAAAAATATTAATTAAAAAAATATTAAATTAAAATGGACAGTCATGGTGCATTTAAACCCACTTTACATGCTTGTTAATGTTATTTTACCAAATATTTCAATAAACATATCCAATAGCTTTTACAACAACATGGGATATGCAACTCGATTGCTTTAAAAATATGAAGAGAAAAAAAGAAACACTTCAAACATCAGATTATCCATATTAAATGTCTTAATAATGGATTAAAGGAGCTTTTACTACTGGATGTTTGATGTCATGTTTATCTGTGAGGTCTCTGCTGTCCCTGAGGTTATGCGCTCTGTGACTAATGCAGAGAAATAGATGCATGTCTTGCGTTTTTGATCTCGGCAGAACACATGGGAGCCTCGACAGACTCAAACATCGCCGGCACTCAACAATTTAAGTGCTGGAGACAACTGCAAAATGACATATATAAACATGGATGCTATCTGTATCACAGATGTTATAGTTGGCCAGATAATGCTCCATATTATTTGCAAGGTGTTTCTAGGTGGTTGCTAAAATGTTCAAAGTGGTTCAAATGCTGTTAAGACTGTTAATGTCAAAACAAAACCATAAAACCAGGAAATAGGGTTCTTTAAAGCATCAAAACGGCAAGGCTGGGACAGCAACTTATTAGCCTGGGGGAAGAGGAATGAGCTTGGGATAGGTGTAATGTTCGCACACAGCACTCAAGGATCAGTCTGGTATCTCAGCCGTGCGTCTCCTTCATTAATGAGAACCCAAGGGCCAGTCAAGGGGTCCCTATCTATTTTCCACTCACTGATGAGCCCTTTTGTTCAGCTTTTCACACTCTCCGAGAGTGAAGACCCACTGGACACAGAGCACATTTTAAGTAGCTGAGACTGTAATTGAAGCGAATGAGGTTCACGCTAAGAGAGGGAGAGAATGAGAGAGTTTGGGTTGAGTCGGGGAGTGCGATTGCTGTTTGTCTCGCCTGATTGACTCTCTTTGAATGCCAATTACCGCCACGGCCGAACCAAAGAGCTGAGCTGTAATTGGAAGATTGCTTTGTGTATTCTCCATCGCAGATCTGCGTGCTGATCTTTGGCTAGATTGTCTGCTTGCAATTTGTTTGGTACGAGTCAAACAGGAAGTCGTCTTTTAAATTGATTAAAGAAACGAAAAACTCATTTGCTTTCATCTGAGTAGTCTACCTGTATGTGATAAATAGACACACACTGTAATGAAAATTGTCATTTGTGGTCATTCAACAAATGGATGATTATATTATATTACATACAGTATATATGTTTTAACTTTTGACAATATTCAGTGAATATATTGCAATATCTTTGAATTTGCTCAGAAATAGCTTAATATTTTAATTTTGAAAAAAAAAAAAAAAATAATAATATTACCAAAACAAATAGCAAACCTTTTTTTTTTACATTAAAAATATTTATTATATACATAATATAATATATTTATATAAAATAATATAAAATATTTTTATTGAAACAAATATATTTATTTGTTTATTATTATATAATATATTATGTTTTATTATAAAACATTTTGTATAAAAAATAAAAGATTTTTACAGAAACAAATAGCAATCCTTTTTTTACATATTTAAAAAAATATATGTTTTATATTTATTATTATAATATAATATATAATGTGTTTAATTATTATAAATTATATTTTTTACCAAAGAATTTTACAGAAACAAATAGCAAACCTTTTTTATTTTATTTTTTATTTTTTTAATGTTCATTGTTATAATAATATAATATAATATAAATATGTTTTATTATTACAAAACATTGTAAAATAATCTTAAGTTTGGTTAAAAAAGTAATAATGTTTGGATGTGTAGTCATTTTTTAATATAATATAATATAATATAATACAATACAATATAATATATAATTTGTTACATTATTTCAACATATATATATATTTACCAAAGACTTTTACAGAAACAACTAGCAAACCTTTTTTTTAAATATATTTTTTCTATTCATTACTATAATATAATA